>NC_133776.1:16071402-16371402 GCF_003597395.2 Chelonoidis abingdonii
CAGTGCTAGGAACAGCTAAGATACTGCGCAGAACCCTCAAACTCCCAGGCCTCTGGTAGAGGACCCGAGGTTGAGGAAGACACATACCACCCATAGAGGTGAGAGGGGAATTTTTTTTTATATATGTGAAAATAAAATAAAAAGTTAACCTTCTATCAGAAACCATGTATACACTGTCAATGCATCCTCCACACCAGGACAGAGACTTAGCCAGATTAAAAGGCAGAAAAAGAAGACTCAGGAGTACATGTTCAATAAGTTAATGCATGGCTCCGAGAGTGACAAGACAGGCTCAGAGCATGGAGGATTACACTGTCTGAGAACCTGGACATGGACATGGAGGACAGGAGAGCATGCTGGGAAAAGAGCATGCCATGCAGGAAGAGATGCTGCAGATTATGAAGGCGCAATCAGATGTTGAGGCATCTCCCCAAGGTTCAAGAAAGGCAGCTGGATGCTACAGTCCCTCTGCAGCCTATGCTGAACCTGCAGCCACTGCCCAGTTTTACATCCTCCTCCCCCAGATATCTGGGGGGGGGGAGCAGGAGTTTGGGATTGCTTGCACTCAACACCAGGGGAGGGTGCAGGGACCAGAAGATGCCCATTCCTTCACTTCTGATTGTTGTTGCAGTGTATCTGTAAGCAAGCTTTCCTTGGTTCTTCCCCCACAGTGTTATCAGCCCCTTTTGCCCAAGGTTATCTTACTTTTCTTTGCTGTCTGTCTCTGTGTGCATGTGCATAATAAAACTTAACAGATTGACAAGAAAAGGCTCTTTATTCATTCAGGAGTTTACAAGGGAGAAAAATGCCGTAGTGGGGACAGTTTGGTAAGGAACAACACAGATAAGTATCACATTACTCTGGCTCATTGCTCTGAAAATCAGTTTCAGCCTCATGGAGACAGAGCCCCTCAATGTGCTGCTCTTATTAACCTGGTGTCTGGCTGCTGAAAATTGGCTGCCAGGCAATCTGCCTCCATCCCCACCCCAGCGGAAACTTTTTCTCCCTTTGTTTCACAGATATTATAGAGCACACAGCAGGCAGCGATAACAATGGGAATATTGCTTTCACTGAGGTCTAACCTAGTAAGCAAACATCACCAGTGACCTTTTAAAGTTCCAAAGGCACATTCCGCCACCACTCTGCACTTGCTCAGCCGATGGTTGAACCAGTCCTTACTGCTGTCCAGGGTGCCTGTATACAGCTTCATGAACCATGGGAGCCAGAGGTAGGCTGTCTCTCCCTGCATCATGATCAGCATTTCAACATCACTAATGGTTTATTTTTCAGTCTGGAAAGAAAGTCCCTGCTTGCAGCTTTCTGAACAGACCTGCGTTTCTAAAGATGCATGCGTCATGCACCTTTCCCAACCATCCCACGTTTATGTCAGTGAAACAGCCCCTCTGATCCACCAGCGCTTGCAACACCATTGAGAAGCACTCCTATGGTTTATGTACTCTTTGGCAAGGTGGTCTGGTGCCCAGATAGACTGAATGCATATCTCTATTGCCCTACCACAGCTAGAGAACCCCATTGTGGCAAAAATATCCACTATGTCTTGCACTTTGCCCAGAGTCACTACCCTTCTTAGCAGAAGTCTGTTGATGGCCTTGCAAACTTGAATCACAACAGATGCCATGGTAGATTTACCAACTCCAAATTGATGCCTCACTGACTGGTAGCAGTCTGGCATTGCGAGCTTCCACAGAGCTTTCGGCACTCGCTTCTCCACTGTCAGAGCAGCTCTCATTTTAGTATTGCTGCGCTTCAGGGTCGAGAAAAGCTGGTCACACAGTTCATGGAAAGTGCCTTACATATCTGAAAGTTCTTCAGCCACTGCTCATCATCCCATAGGCACAGAACAATGCGATTCCACCACTTAGTGCTTGTTTCCCCGGGCCCAGAAACAGCACTCAGCTGTATCAAGGTGATGCATGACTGTCACCAGGAACGGTGAATTGCTCTGCTCTATGTCTTCCAGCAGGACTGCTTGTGTGGCATCACACAGATATGTAAATACTGCAGGATAAGGTGGAAAAGGGTCCATGCTTTTTCTGCTATACCATCCACATGGGTAACCCAGACTTGCGAAAAAGGCTTGGTTTGTTTGCTGTTGATTCAGGGAGGGAGATAAGTGCATCACAGGAGGCTTATGCCATATTCCCATAACCACTTATGCCAGTGTTTTGGTCCCATAATTCCACTTTGCTTCATGCACTGTGGGATAGCTACCCACCATGCAGTGCTCTGTGTGTAGATGCAAGCCCTGCACTCTGCAGACACAATGAGTGTAGTGTCGACACACAAGATTGACATGCTTAAATTGGAGGCTCGATGTTGTCTTAACTTTGTAGTGTAGACATGGTCTAACTCTTGTGAGCTATTAGGGCATTACAGTGGTAGGGGTCATATAAACAGAGTGATAGCTTCCTCCCCTATTCAGTTGCAGGGAAGATCTGCTGCTCCGGTGTCAGCTAGGTGTGACATTATCATTCAGGTACTCCAACAAAAAAAAGGGAAGTGAGGACTTGAGATTCTGCCTATTTCAAAATGTCAAAGCAGGCCAATAAAGGGTTTCATCTGAAATAATATTATGAGGCTGTCTTCATACATCCAAAAAGAGCAAAAACCACAGCTGATATTGCTGAGCAATTCACGTTTTATTTATTTATTTATTTATTGATTGATTGATTGATTGATTTTAAAAAAGCAGTACATAAAAACAAGGGAAGATACTTCCTGGCATTGAGTGACTAGATTCAATGAAGGCCTCTGACTCAGCTGGTCACTAATGGCTAGAACATGCCAAGCCTCCATGGAGGTCCCTTGGTGGATATAAACTTTGAAAATATATATAAAAAAATCTAAAGAGCAAAAGTCCTAACTCTGTTTTGAACAGTTAAATGGCCATATTGCTATGGATGCAGAGTTCTGTTTCCAACATTTGACTCTTTTCTGCAGTTAGCAGTACAGAAACTAACAAGAAACATGACTTCATTCCCAAACTAAATGCCTAACTCTCACCTTCTGTGCTGCTCATAGCATAAGCAACCTTGGGAATCTGGCTGCTTCTGTGTGCTGGATTAGGTATGTTGTAAATTCTCCTCACTCTGTTTTAACAGGAAAATTCCATTAACTGATCCCTTGTCCCCATAATTTGGGAACCCCTTTCTTAATGCTTCCCTCCATCCAATCATGAAGCATAGCTGTTTGGACTGGGTATGTTACAGAGTAATTCTTGTTCCTTCGAGGCCAGACTTAAAAAATGCTGAGCAGCCAGCAGCCCTCGTAATATTATTTATGGCCAAATTTGTCAGAAGGGCTCAGCACCCACTTTGAAAATCTGTCCTCAGTTGTGGGTACTGGGCTGTTCTGAAACTTCTGGCCCTCATGAGGGGCAGGGGGTGGAAACAATAAAATAGCTGCGCCTGAACTGGCGTTGTCCAATAAGTTATATATATTAATTGTATCTTCCATCTGTTCTTTATTAAATTGGCTTTACACAGACCAGAAACTCATTAGTAAGAGAATGAATGGCTCTACATTTTGCAGATAAACAGGTACGTTCCAATAGACTTCTTCACTTGTTCCCTAAACTGGAAGAACTACCTATTCTTGGTACAGTAAAATATACCTATGTATGTAGAACAGGAGGGAAAACACATTCCACAGAATATCCAGAATGACAAGAAGAACAAGTGAGTGCAGCCCAAACATAAATAAGTTGTTACTTTGATTTGTGTAATGTAATTGTAGAGCTTGCATTAATTCAAACTTCAGACTGAGAAACACACTGTATCCCTCAGCTACTGAAGCTATAAGTTTACCAGAAGCCACAGAGGAACAAATTTGAATGGGTTCTCTTCCTCTACCCTCCTAATTAAACTCAGTGCTAATAAGTTACTATATGCAGAGACACACACGGTATCTTTATACATCAGAGAAACCCATATCAGAGCATATATATTAATGACTTGGGGGGAGATGCTCTGGAGACAAGATGAAAGGAGCAGCCATTTTGTTCAATGATCTCAGAATGCAAAGCTTCTAAGATCCACAAGCCTGAATCTTTTTCTCTTCTCTATCATTCACTCTTATTTCTTGTTAGCTGGCTCTTTTCCTCAAATGTAAAGAAACCTGTGTTGATGCAAAATTAAAGCTGCATGGTTAAAATCATAAGGCACCAACGTAAGGATGTTGGTAAAAGAAAGTGGACCTCATAGGGCCATCCTTACTCAGGCAAATCTAGCAGGATCTGGCTGAAAGGATGAAAGTTGATCCCAGACCTTGAGGTTGGGACTCCATATGTGGAGAGACTCACAGACTACAGTAGGACTTTGCATAGGTTTGTGTTTGTGCTCATAGGGATCACTACAGAGTCAGGGCCTAAGATGTACCTTGCTGTAATTATCCTTATTATCTGCTCCCAAAACACCACCTATCAAATGGTGGAGGGTAAGTTCCTATATAGCCCCAACTTAGCCTCTACTCCTGGGTCCTATTGGAATCCTATATGGGAGATTAGAAAAGCCAGGAAAATATTAAACTGTTTTCAATGTGTAGACCCATAGAAATCAGCTGGAAGGACCCATGAGGCTGTCTGGTATGGCTACAGTATATGTAATACACTAAGGAACTTCCACAGTGCAGTCCGCATCTTAATAGCTTGTGAAATGGAGGGGAAGCGTCCACAAGACAGTTGTGTGAGCCACCTCCCCTCCCACTTGCAAGCACATGACATCCCCATGACAACCACAACACTAATTTCCATGGAAAAGTATTAGGTAAGTATTAAGCAGTCTTCCAATACAAGTTAGCAGCTGAAAATAAGGAGGCAAGCTCCATGTGACCAGGCATCTCTCTGTGGACCACCAGTGAGCTACAAACCACTGGTTTGGAACCACTGTAGTTTGGGTTGGCCACATTCTATTTAAAAAAGAAGGGACTGTTTTATTAGCGCCCCCACCCAAGCTCCTCCCAATATCAATAATAAGCAGTGCTCAGATTCCCAGTGGGACTTTTTGCTGATTTTTTGCAGCTCTCAGCAACTCCCAACCTTGCTGTACAGAGAAGAAAAAATGAGGGACATTCCTTGTAAGATGGGATTGTTGGCAACCCCAGCTGTAATATACAATACTGTAAATAATAATCAGTCATTCCAATGAGAACTTCCCTTTTACGCAATACTCAAAAAATGAGATTCACATGACTCCATTCAAAAGAGTCTATTCTGGTACTTTTTTTGGTTAGTATCAGCATTTTAATCTAATGTCTGTTCCTTCTGGATAGACTTCTTTTGTGCAGGACTTATTGTATCATACACATGCATGTCTCTTACATGAGTCTCAGTGGGACAGGGCACGCTCTCTTACTGCTCTCCTAGTAGACTGTCTGGAGGATTAACTCACCATATAGTCTGATGCCCCTTCCTGCAGTTACTCAGTCCAACATCACACTCACTAGCACCATGGCCTCTCTCACACTCCTGGAGCAATAGCTCTTCACAGCTTTCTCAGCTCTCCAGCCAAGTCACACTGAAGTCCCCCCCTTTTTCTCAGGTATTATCAAAGTATCCTTCCAAACAGACCTCAAATAGGCTACCTCTAGCATGCCACTCCTGAAGTGGCTTGTAGGGGAACATGGGCCCACCCTCCACACCAGGTACCGATCCAGGGATCCTTTACCCAACAGTTGAGGTCTTTATTTTTCCAGCCCTTACTGCTCTTTCCCTGGACTGCTTCCTATACTGTCTGTTACAGGCTCATCTCTTATAACAAGGGTCAGGGAATGTGACTGCAAGATATTCCCTCCTTCTCCGTTGCCAGCATCCTGGCTGTATAGAAGCCCTGCTTGTTTCTGCCCAGGTGAGCTTCATACCCAGTTGAGCCTCACTGCATCCTAGCTTCCCTCCAGGTGCAGCCTATGGCTAATCGACCTCTCTTGTCTGTATTAACCCCTCCAGAGCTAGTGTGGGGTGAACACCCTGTCATACCCACTTCCACTAGTAATGATAAAGGGATGCAACTTACTAAGCCAATGTAGAATTGAAGTAAAATAAGTAAGTTCTACAGACCATGAGCTACTAATGCTCTGCTCTTAGGCCACGTCTACACTACGGGATAATATTGAATTAGCTAAAATCGGTTTTATAAAACTGATATTATAAATTCGATTTCATGCGGCCACACTAGGCACAGTAATTTGGCGTAGTGCGTCCATGGTGCGAGCTTGAACTGATTTTGAGCGTTGCATTGTGGATCTTCGTAGCTATCCATAGTTTTCGCAGTCTCTCCCCGCCCTTGGAATTCTGGGTTGAATCATTATGTGTGGTGTGTTTTGGTAAATGTTCATTAGTCTTATCCTTGTCCTCCGGAAACGTCAGCTGCAATCCTTTTGCGGCGTTTGTTCCCTGGATGCCCTGGCAGACCCATAGCGCTCTGGCAACATGGGAGCCCAGTTTCAGCTTTTCTTTCCGGCACCAGTATGTGTATCTGGGATGCACCGCGAGACGGAGAGGCGATACTTCAGCGCTACAACAGCAGTATTCACTTGCTTGTTGCTGATAGCCAGAGATGTTCCGGTTGTCTCGTTACTCGTCTACTGCCGGAGGAAAACTGCAATGTAGATGAGGTTATCTCTCCTCTTTGTACTATCCACTGCTACATGATGCCCCTGCTGAATCGGCCGGGGTGCAACGCAAATATGCAAAATGGGATTCGTCAGCTTGGGACTGATGTCAATCCTCCCTTATGGTTTAAAATTAGAGTCAGTCCGCCTTAGATAAGGGGCAAGTGTGTTATGAGGACCAGTGTTAAGAGCGCAGTGCTCTGTGTCAGTATTCAAGGGGTGTCCTGAACCAACCCATTGCTCCCTCCCCCCAACCTTCTGGGCTACACGGCTAGTGCCCCCCCGCTGCGCATTTGGTTGTCATGAAGTATAAAGAATGCAGGAATTAGAAACAGAGATCTGTTTAGTGAGATAAAATGAGGGGAGGCAGCCTCCGGGGCTATGGACAGTTCCAAGCAGTACAGATCTTTTCTTTACACAGGAAAGGGAGGGGCTGATGAGCCAGCCCCAGTTGCTATATGAAGACGTTACCGAGCCATTCCTGTACATTACTGGAGTAACTGGAAGTCATTTCCATTTTTTATAGGCGCCCCCGGCCAGCTTCAGCTGAGGGCAGCAGGAGGCACTCACGGCTGCTGGATTTGGCGACGACGGATATCAGTCATATTGCACGCTCTACCCCAGGGAGGGGGAGGGAGCGGAATGACTGCTCTTACTGCTGCGAGCATCGCATTTACCCAGCAGCATTCAGTTACACATAGTGGTGGACATTGAAAGGAAGTCAGAAATGATTTCTTCCCTTTTCTTTCATGTGTGTGTGGTGGGGGAAACTGAGGAGCCTTTCCTGAACACGCCAGACACTGTGTTGAACCTACAGACAATTGGAGCTCAGCCAAGAATGCAAAGACTTTTCAAGAGACTGTTTGGTTTTGGGACTGTGGGATAGCTTGGAGTCTCAGTACCCCTCCTCCGATGAGTGTCATTTGGCTTCTGGTCCCGTTACGCTTGGTCAAGCAGTGTTGTGTTCCTGGAGATTTTTTTCAAACGCTTGGCATTCGTGTTCTGTAACGGATCGATACTAGAACAGAATTTGTCTCCGACCATAACTGCGATCAGATCTAGTAATCTCCGTCGTCATGCGTAGAGCTTTTTTTGGATTGTGAGATCGCATTCGCCACCCGGCTGATCAGAGTCACTGGGTCAAAACAGGAAATGTAATTCAAGTGCAGGGCTTTTTCTGTTTTCCTGCGCTGATCCGAGTTCAGATTGCTGTCAGAGGTCGTTGGTGCACTGTGGGGATGAGACGGAGGCAATCATTCAAGTTTCCGTCCACATAACGTAATCCGATAATTTAATATTCGAATTTAAGGCTAACTGTTCCCTTGTGGGTGGAGTACAGAAATCGATTTAAAGAGCCCTTTATATCGATATAAAGGGGGTTGTAGTGTGGACGGGTACAGCGTTAAATCGATTTAACGCTCTTTAAATCGATTTAAATGCGTAGTGTAGACCAGGCCTTAGTAACAAGTGTAACACACACGTTGTCACATAGAGTGGCAAGAGACTTTTATTCTATTATCATTGTGTTCTCCCTAGGGAAGAGTTTGGTAGGTAAAGTTAAGATCACACAAGTGGTTGCAGGGATGGGTACTTGGATTGTAATGCTTTAAACCAGGGATCATGCCTACCTCTAGGTTTCTCCATAACTTAGCACAATGGGCCATGATCTTGATAACCAGTATCCTACCATGACAAGCGTTTAAAGAAAGCAGAGTTTGACCCATCTAATTGAACAGCTCATCTACTACTAAAACAGGGGCGGCTCTAGGTATTTTGCCGCCCCAAGCACGGCAGGCAGGCTGCCTTCGGCAGGTTGCCTGCAGGAGGTCCCCGGTCCCGCGGATTTGGCAGCATGCCTGTGGGAGGTCTGCCAAAGCTGCAGGACCAGCGGACCCTCCGCAGGCATGCTGCCAAAGGCAATCTGTCTGCCGCCCTTGCTGCAACTGGCAGAGCGCCCCCCCTGGCTTGCCGCCCCAGGCACGCACTTGGCGTGCTGGTACCTGGAGCCGCCCCTACACTAAAGGAGTGTTTTCATTTGAGAGTCGGAACAAAAAGCAGAGGTAGGTACATCAAGTGGCAGAAGACCATGGTGAGGCAGGATAATAACAATAATTGGAGATATACCTCTCTCCTAGAACTAGAAGGGACCTTGAATCCAGTCCCCTGCCTTCACTAGCAGGACCAAGTACTGATTTTTGCTGCAGGTCCCTAAGTGGCCCCCTCAAGAAGTGAACTCACAACCCTGGGTTTAGCATGTCAATGCTCAAACCACTGAGCTATCCCTCCCCCAAGGCTGCCACAGAAGAAGTTACAGGGAGGGATAGCTCTGTGGTTTGCGAATGGGCCTACTAAACCCAGGGTCGTGAGCTTAATCCTTGAGGGGGGCATTTAGGGATCTGGGGCAAAAATCTGTCTGAGGATTGGTCCTGCTTTGAGCAGGGGGTTGGACTAGATGACCTCCTGATGTCCCTTCTAACCCTGATATTCTATGAAGACATCCCTGCACCATCTTCTCTTCTTCTTCACCTGAGGTGGCAAGGCCAGCAGCTAGTTAGGGATGGAAAACTAGTTTGGATAAAATAATAAGTGACCTGAATTCTCACCCGCAACTTGAAGTGAATCCAAAGCAAAGGTTTAATGTTATTTCGGTATATTTTGCACAGCTCTGCACTTTCAGTTCCAGCCTGCCATTGGATTTTTATAGGGAAAGCTCTGTAGCCAGATAAAACGCATGAGAGTCTGGTAATATATGAACATGGCTGTGGAACAGTACTCACTGACTAGCAGCCTCATTCTAGCTCTTCCTATCCCCCTTCTTGATTATTTCAGCCTCTTCTCCAACTTGCCTGCTACCCTAAAAGCATGTAAATGCAGCTAAGATTCTTCTCCTCACTAGTTTTCCGGCAACAACATATTCTTCCACTCACTGACTGTGTCAAATTTAAATATCTCGTCTTCACCTTCAAGGCCCTGTGTATCTCAACCTGGACACATCTACATTAGATTTTACCTTGTGCCCAGCCTTATCCCCCTCCTTTTTTTCTGCCAGTAAGCCAGCTTGTATACCTTAGTGAGATCCGATCCCACTTCCATCTCTGTGTTTCCCCACACGTGGAATGAACTCACGGTCCCATTCCACCAAATCAAAGATCTCCTAAAGCCTCCACAAGAGCTACAAACCCATCAATACTAGCCTATGCTGAATGATCTCCCTACCCCATCATTGCACTAAAAGAACAGAAATTGAAGCTGTCTCTCTTCTCTGGTTTGCCCAAGGCATTTTGTCCCATCTGTGTAAGTCATTGCGTATGTGGGATCTTCAGAGAAGATCTCTAATTGCTGTGTCCTGGGTAGTGCTTAGCACAATTATAAGCAATAGATTTTTCTTTAACTTGCTTCTCCCCTCAATTATTTTCTCATTTTTCTTTTTAATAAACTGAATGTCATGACAAATACACAGAAGTTCTGATGGTGGGTTTGATCCTGTAGTCACTTGAGAGGGGCTGTAAAATTGTAAAATATTTCTGATTAAAGGAGGACAATTTTTCCAGTCATGGACATAGCAACATAGTGCAAATGACTGTTTCAAAGAAATTAGTCACGAGAACAACTAATTGACTTATTGAAATGGTACCCATTTAAACCTGAAATAAAAAACACAACTTCAGATCCTTACAAGGCCATTGAAATATCCAATCTAAAAAGCTATTTAAACTGGGGTAAATATTAGTACTTACAATTTAGTGCAGGATAAAAACAGGCCACGATTCAGCCATAAAGTGCCCAATCCTGCAAGGTAATGCTGAGCTGACCTCCACAGAAGTTGAAGATGTTCAGCTCTTAGTGGGATTGAGTCTGCTATATTTGAAATCATGGTGAATTTACCCCTAAGATGAACTATATGTGAAAATAATTTCTGCATTTAATTAGCTTTTTAAAATGTTAAAAGCAGTGTAATAAAGATCAGAAAAAAATCTGTGGCTTTACAACAGATTAAGGCGGGGTTGCAGTGTTTACATGTATTTGCACTAAATGCAGTCTGTAACATATCCCCAGAAAATAAGTACAGTGCACATAGGTTTCAAGTCCAGCTGTAAGAAAAAATCTGTTGGTGTGTACAAAAGGAAATCTGTAGCTGACCTGCCTGGTGTTTTTTTGACAACAGCCTCCCATCCATTTGAATTCTCTGGAATCACACCCCAGATAGCAGTCAGGATAAACTTTCTTCAGTAATATTGTTTAAAGAGTCACGCACTTAAAGTTACGCATGTGCTTTGCTGAACTGCAGCCGTTGTTCTCTCCATCTGCTGCCTGAGTGTTTCTAAATGAAAAAGGTTTCTCCTACTGTCCAAACAGTAATAAATCTGCTTTTCATCCAAGGATCTCAAAATGCTTTACAAATACTAATAAATTAAGCCTCAAACATCTCCATGTTAAGTATTGTGATCTCATGCAACAATTCAAATTCAGGAATGACTCAGAGTCTGGTGCTCTCCAAATTGAAAGCCCATTTTTAATGTTAATACTGCAGGGACAATATGCAGCAGTCAGTCTGCGCATCAATATGACCCAAGCAGAGCACATCACCTCCACGCCCTGTTCTCTTCAGTAACATCTCCTGAATAGCAGGTCATATGCAAAGTCTCATTTCTCACCTTCAAAGTCCTCCATGAATATAACCCATATTTCCTATATATACTCTTAACCTATCACAACCTCTGCATTCCACCAGAACAATGGAGCAGTCAATTCAATGAAATTTATGTCTATAGAGGACTTATCTTGGCAAGTAGCCCTTGAATCTGAAACTCACTCCCTTAAGAGATCAGGTTAAGCATGAAACTTGACACACTCCAAAGCACAATGCAAACCCAATGTATTCTGCCCTGCATATCCTCATTATTGTACAAACTGCCACTTATGTACCAAATTCAGTTGTAAGCAACAGAACAGAGATTCCAAGCCCTCTCTCCCTCAAAAAACCATAGGTTCTGTTTGCAGTTTTGCCAGTCAAAAGAGTAATCTCTCAACTTGTAAAGCTGAAAAGGCTTGATGTGAAATTAGTGAGAGTAAATGCAGAACTCCATCATGATATTCCAGCTGTCATCTTTCTGATGTTAAATAACTCAGGTAAACATTTGCTAGGGGACTTGGTATTAGTCACTTCCTAATGATGGCCATGGTTTTAAAGATGTGATGGACCTGAACCAAAACTCCATACCCAAACTCCCCGGGAAAAGTCAGAGTTAGTTCTAAACCTTTCACTTTGGACTAGGGTGACCAGATGTCCTGATTTTATAGGGACATTCCCAATTTGGGGGTCTTTTTCTTATATAGGCTCCTATTACCCCCCACCCCCTGTCCCTCTTTTTCACATTTGCTGTCTGGTCGCCCTACTTTGGGCTCATCCCAACCTGGGGCTCTTAGTTCCAGACAGCAGAGCTGTCATACATTTGAGTGGGTTTGTACCAGGATGATGATGACATAATTAGCACAGCTGGCACATGACATGAAAGCAGCAACCACACACACTATCAGGAAGTTTATCCACAGAAAATCTTTGTAGTTCACTTACTGTTCCTGTCAAGCCAGGCAATATGCCAGTAAATGTCACCCAGCAGAAATACATCACTGCATTAGTAGCTCCAGAAAACAGAAACAGCCAAAGTGAGGATGAGAAAAAGACTGCCAAATACTTTTTAAAGCAGTCAGGGACTGTACCACGTGGAAGAGAAATTATGCAAGAATAATAAAACCGCATCTGCCAAAGAAAATCAAGACTCATTGAGGAAGTAGCCTGTGCCAGTACAGACCCCAAAGGAAAAAGCCCTACTGCTCTAGGAGATGGCAACACAGTTGGATTCAATATTTGCCTTACTATATATGCCACTCCCAACCCTGGACAACTAGATCATTCCATGTCAGGCCCACCCAAGCCTGGTGCTAATCAGCCCCAAAATACTCACTGTGTAACGATCTCTGGTTACATACAGACTGTATACAGATACCAACATTGTTAACTGTACCATGTACATGTGGCACGGGAAAATAAGGGTCATATTCCAAAAATGCTTCACTCTCCTCTTTGGTTTGAGCTAAAAGGAGGAACTCTATTTGTTGTCATTAGTAATATGATTTAGTGTATCCTTATTATAGATTAGTAATTAGAGGAGGCAAATCACAAGCCCTTGACGATCTGATGCCATTCACTGCGATACATTAGTACATCTATGTAGTATATTAAAATGCGAGGATTAAGATCAGGAATCCACACCAAAGGGTGCATTTACCCTGGATTATATAATGTAACAAGAGTTATATGGAATTTATGGCTTTCCCTGGAGAAAGTCTTTCTCCAGGGATCCATCTCTGGGGAAAGTCTCCTGAGTGTAAGTCCCTGTTGAGCCAGTGGACTGGACATAGTACGGTAGAAATTAATAGAAAACAGCCCAAAAGATAATGAAGGTTTCAAAAAGCAAACCTAAGGGGTCAAATGCAAGTGTTATGCTAGTGGATTAACTTCAATGGAGCTGCCCTACCTTCTATCTAGTCTGAAAACTGTTACAAACCTACAGAGTGAAGCAAGCTCTGTCAGAAATACTCTGTCTGTATTCCTCTTATCTCTCCCTTTGGTTTCAAATGGTGGAACAGGACTCTGTTAGCATGAACTTGGTGCCTTGTAGTTTGTGCTAGCAGGGTCTGCACAGGGCAGTTGAAGCACAATGCTTTAGTGCATGCTGCAAATCCCATCCCCTTAATCTGCACTACAATGTGCTCTGTAGGTTATCTGCCATTTGAATTAGTCATGTCAAATATACTGTTTTAAAAGCACTACACTTGAAAGAAAGTATGAGATAGAAAACCTGAGACTGAGGTCCTCTGTTTAATCGCAGCCCATAGACAGACCAAGCAACTATAGAACAACTTTCCCCACCACTGTGACTCTCCTATGACCTAGAGGGACTGCCAAAATGGCTGAAAGTGTACTTCAATCTCTATGGCCCATTCAGTCCCAGACCTCTCTGCTGATACCGCTAGCTAGGTTTCCAGTGATCACATGTCTACTAGGAAATGAAATCAGAACAGTAACTGAAATAATTTTATAAAAACCATCTATTGGATAGTAGTGACTGAAAGTCATTATTGATCTGGGTTGGATTTGAACAAGGGACCTTGAGGTGGAAGGCTTTGTATCCCATTACTAATTCCCCACTTCCCCAGTTTTAAAATCAATATGGGCTATGGTACCATATGCTTCTCCAGGTGTAACGAAGGAGGACTTGGCTAAATAGAGCATTCATGAAGTTTTAACAGGTTAATACTGACCAGTTTATTGAATATACTTAGCTCAGTTCCTGTTGGCTGATGTTGACGTTGGCACTGTTAAGCTGATGAAAACATTGTGCAGACGTCTTTTGGTGATCCAGTACCTCCCTAGCACTTGTAACTATCAAATAACAAACTCTCTACAGTTCCTCTAGTTGGGTGATTCACTAGAGATCTCTTCTCTATTTCCTCTTTAATGTGGCTCAGCTTCTTAACTAACTTCAGGCCTTTTCTCTTTGCTGTTCTAGTTGCTGGGGGGACCTAACCAAAATGTGTAACTTCCCAGCGATTACTTGCTGATAGATGCTAGAAGAAATGCATACTCTGCTTGCAGACATATCACCAAATCAAGACTGGGGCTCCTTTATGCTAGGAGTTGAATAATGACTCAAGCCTTAGCCTTTTCAGATTGGGCCGAGGACCAGAACTGATGAAGGCAGAGGGAGCAGGATACATCACAGAAATAAAGTTATCAGGATGATAACTGAGAGGCAGCTCGTTAGTGCCTTTATTTATTAAAATTGTTATTTATAGTTAACCCGAATGTTTTGATTTTTTTCCTATTTAACCCTGCCTATATATATTTAACTCTGCCTTATTTTATATTTTTATGTTTATAAATTTAAACCCCTGCCTTTTGTTAACTTCTGTTTCTAGGGAAGGATGGAGGGATAGCTCAGTGGCTTGAGTATTGCCTTACTAAACCCAGGGTTGTGAGTTCAATCCTTGGGGATTGGTCCTGCTTTGAGCAGGGGGTTGGACTAGATGATCTCTTGAGGTCCCTTCCATCCCTAATAATCTATGATCTAACCACAACCTTTCCTACTTCTGAGTTTATTAGCTATATCTAACCCTAGCCTTCGAATCTATTCTTAACCTTCAACCCTTGCTCAAATTATGTTAAGCCTTGCCTATGTCTTTGAATGATGTGAAGCTGATGAATAGCAGGTTGGTGATGGAAAGCTAAGTGGTGCTAAAGATGTGTGCAGTTCTGGTGGCACAGGATGCAGGTGGGTATGTCAGAAGAGCAGATTGTCAGACAGCACAGTGTCTGAAGGGGCAGCCTCTAGGAGAGAGCTGGGGGGCTTTGGAGCTCCATTACCCAAAAGCTGTTGGAGACAGCCATTGGTGGTGGCACCATGTGATGGGAGCACTTCTAGGTGTCAGTTATCTCAGTGGCTGCCTCTAGAGGTGGGAATGACAGCAAGTAGATCCTACTTGCAACTCCTTGCTTCTCTCATGGCTGGGGAGGAGCCTGTGAGTTTCTAGAGGAATTAGGGGCTTTGGCATCCCATTCCCAAAAGGGCTGTGAAGGCAGGCATGGGTGTGGGGGAGTGAGCATCGCTAGACACACTTATAGGTGGTCTGCTGAGAGCTGGCTGGTCACATGGGGCTGGGTCCCCTCATTTCTAGCTGCTAAATCACATGACAAACACTTTCCCAATATTACCTTTTCATGCAAGCCCTTGCTATAGTTGCCACCGGGATGTTATACGATCATGAGTGGGACTGGAGAGATGTCAAGATGGAGGTGTGATACACCCTATAAAAGTGTAAGAACCCTTGTCCTTGTGTATTTCACCCCAGCTTCAGGGATGGTTACTGCCAGGATCAAAACAAATGAAGCTTGTGGGAGGAGGGAGAGAATCCTAGGGCTGGAGAGGGAATATGAGGGAGTGACTATCATGATACACCTACTCCTGAAAGCTAGGGAAGGGAGAGTGAATATATAGCTCCCCATATATATGTAGCTCTGCTTTGAAGCTGCAGCCTTTTTACTTCTCTGTGGTGCTTTTACCATGTTGGACTGAGATTCCAAACGGGATTGATACAGGACTGACAATGGAGGATCATTAAATCTGGATGGTCCTCTATTAAAAGACAAACTTCCTAGACCATAGATGGCTCCCACATAGGAGAACTGGTTTGTCAGGGGAGAGGCAGCAAAGTCACCTGGTAGGGGTCTGGGATCACCTGATAGATGGACTGGAAGTTTATAAATGGGCAGAAGCTGCTTGACTTGTGGTTTTTGGCCATTTCCTCCAGCTCAAGATGGGGGGAACTCTGCCTATCAGGACTTAAATGACCATGTGATAAGGTAAAAGAGCAGTGGTGTTGGAATCCCATGCAAAGTGTCTGTGAACGTTATGCGTTACACCTACCACATGGCCCTTCAAGAGTTTAACTGTGGTCCTAGAACACCCACATAGCTGGAATTGTAGGAGAGGGTATGTTTAAGTTACAGGGGATGTTTGAGGTGTCAGCACTGGTCCCAGGAACTAGGCAGTGGACCTTGTGGATGTAGCTCTCAGGAGGGATGCCAGATAGGGGATGTGCACCTTGAAGGTGTGTCTAGAACGAGGTCCCAAAATAGCAGCAGGACCTGGACTTTGTTCAGATGCTGGAAGCTTAAAAACTCTTAGTGGTTCTGCAGCTGGATCTCCTCACAGCAGTCTGGAGAGTGGTGAAGAGGGGGAGCTTCATTAGACCTGTGACAGCTTAGTCCCTGAGTGGCCTAACTGAAATCATTAGGTGTACTCACAGAGTAAGGTACTAATTCAGTGCGATTAAAGATAACAGAATCTGTCCCTTATTTCAGTGGTTTTAAAGTTTGTATTTAATACAGTACAACTGTAGCATGGTATTGGCTTTGCTAACACAGAAAACCCACACTAACTAGTTCTCCTAGCTCCTTTTTGCCCATCAGAAGAAAGGTAAAAGTTGTTTTAAGTAGAAAATACTACAGTGTAATATGACAGGCTGCTTAGCCATAGCAGAATGGACAAGATCAGGGCCGCCCAGAGGGTGAGGCAAGTGGGGCAATTTGCCCCAGGCCTCACAGGGGTCCCCACGAGAGTTTTTTGGGGGCCCCAGAACGGGGTCCTTCACTTGCTTCAGGGGCCCTGGAAAACTCTCGCTGGGCCCGGGCCCCCGGAGTTTCTTCCACTCCGGGTCTTTGGCGGCAGGGGGTCCTTCCTCTCCGAGGCGGAAGAACCCCCCACCAGCGAATTACTGCAGAAGCGGGACCCGCCGCCGAAGTGCCGGGTCTTCGGCGGTAATTTGGCAGCAGGGGGTCCTTCTGCTCCGGGACCCCGCTGCGGGTCTTCGGGGAACTTCGGCAGCGGATCCCGGAGCAGAAGGACCCCCTGCTGCCGAATTACCACAAAAGTGGGGGCCCCCCATCGCCGAAGACCCCAGGCTCCCTGTATCCTCTGGGCAGCCCTGGACAAGATGCTACAATAAGATCACGTTTGACTCCCGTGTTTATTGTTAACAGGGGCTGCATTATCATAAAATAGGTTCCCTTCGCTGTTTTTTTTAAAGAGAAACAATTGTCAGGACTAACATATTAAATCATAACAGTCACATCTATGGAAAATAACATAACTTCATACAGCACTTAAAGCTTAATGATACTTGCATGTTCTGCCTTTGGTAACAGTTATGCATGTTATTTCCTTGAAAACTGTGAGGCCCTTGTTAAGAAGGAGACATGCAGCAGAATAAACATTTGTAAAATGTCTGTGTGACTCACACAGAGACAAAACTGTTCTCGCAATTAAAGTCCATGAAAACATCTTAAAACTCTCTTTAGCTTAAGTGTCTTAGGATATCCAGTGTACTCTCAGTATATGACACACGGCTGCTAACCACAGAGTCAAAGCAGCTTTCTGAACTTAACTTACATGCTATCAATAGAAAGCCTTCTGAATGCAATACAGCATTCCATCGACTCCATCTCTTACCTAAAAGTGGATTTACATTTTCAGCCCCTAGTTTGTTTCAATATATTTGATCTGGTACCATTTCTTCATTTACAGACCAATCAGGGAAGCTCTGTCCGTAATAATACCTTCTGATTGCATGTGAATGGTTGCTGCCTAGAGTGGACATTTACCAGCAGTTGGTAGCTTGAAGATACAGGATCTATTATTTGCTGTCACATTTCCTGGAGATCTGTAAATGTCAAAGCCTTCTAAGTGCCCCTCAAACAAAACAAGTTAGTTAGGGTCAACAAATGTGGCCCAGCACTTACTAATGATGTGTATGTTAAGATACTGCATTTCATTTCTTTACCTAAAGGCTAGGTGAGAAAGGAGAGCTTGCTGAGGCACCAAGATGCGTCAATCAATCTATTTCTTTTTTTTTTTATGTACTGTGTTTTACTAGGCTGCATCAGATGTACTTTGCATTCAACTCTAGCAGATAAAGTGGATGAAAAGGGTGTTTCCCCTTCACTGATGAAATAGAAGACAACCGATTTATAGGACCAGAAATTAGTTGTTCAGGCCCCAAAAGAATGGCATTTTTCTGGATTTACACCAGTGTACCCAAGATTTGAATTTGGCCCAATTAGAGTTTGATCTGAGGTATGAATGAAAAAAATTATATAAGGCTTTCAAGATTTGGGCCACAGTGAAGTAGCTCTGTGAGAGCGGAATAAGGAATGGGAAGAGAGTTGATTAGATGACTGTTATTAATTAGCTTACTATTCAAAAATCCCTTAATTATACAGGGGTTTGGAGCAGGATCATTCTCTCTCCCTTCACTGCATAGTTCTTCCCTATTTTATCTGCTGTTTTCTCCTCACTGTTATCCCAGTGTGCCTCGCCCACAATAATCACCCCCAGGCAATGACTCCTTTAGCTTCCGCCTCTCTAGAGTAGTCTACAAAAATTCTACAGGAAGCTGCCAATTTTGTCACTGTCCTGTAATCTATTTCCTTGAAAACTATAAGGGGCCTTGTAAAGTAGAGAGAGAGTAAGACAAACATTTATATTGTGTCTGTGTGACTCCCACAGAGATAAAACTGTTCTTTCAACTCAAATACTTTGAAAGATTCACCAACTCCCTTTATGTTCCAGTCTTCTAAAATAACCAGTGTATTTAGCAAAAAGGATTTGTATGACTCCACACCCCACCTGGAGTATGTAATAATTTTTCATTGAAAGATAAAAAAGATGACCCAGCCCTGGACAAGGAAGATATAAAGAGAAGGAAGGGCAGCACCTAATACAAAAATGGGATTTTCATTTAGTTCAGATTTTGGCATCTGAGCTGAGATTTTCAAATGACCCTAAGTGAGTTAGTTACCCAAATCCCAACGAAAGGGTCTAAAATCCATACTTAGGTATCTAAAGATTTTGAGAGGTGTCAAGTAACCACATGAAGTTTACAAGAGCCGTGGAAGCTCATCAACTCTGCAAATCAGGCCATGTGTAATTAGGAGCCTAATTTTAAGCATCTAGTTTGAACATTAAGTTTGAAAAATGTTGGCCCAAGGGTCAACTTTTGTAATATATGCATATAGGGTGTGTGTGTGTGTATAGAGAGAGAGAGAGAGAGAGAAAGGGAGAGGGAGAGACAGAGGGTTCAGGGCCGGCTCCAGGCCACAGCGCGCCAAGCGCGTGCTTGGGGTGGCATGCCGCGGGGGGTGCTGTGCCGGTTGCCAGGAGGGTGGCAGGCGGCTCCAGTGGACTGCGGGAGGTCCACCGGAGCCGCGGGACCACCGGACCCCCCGCAGGGAAGCCTGCGGGAGGTCCACCGGAGCCGCGGGACCAGCAAGCAGCAGAGCGTCCCTCGCCGCGTGCGGCCGCGCTTCGGGCGGGGAAATTGCTAGAGCCGGCCCTGAGATGGTTGATATGTCACATAGGCTTAATTTTCAAAAATGACTACAAGTTGAACCTCTCTAGTCTGGAACTCTCTGGTCCAGCAACATATGTGGTCCGGCATGATTTTATATATTTTTTTATGCTTTATCTACTTATTTCCTTGTGCGAATAGAGTAAAATTGTGTAACAACAACACTTACACTTTGTTATGAAGAGAATCAGTAAGCCTTGGCTAGGCAGCATTGTAAGCATTGCTCTGTTTATTCGCCTCGGCGAGATAAAAATAAAAAGAGACCCACTCGCTACAATATTGACCTCCTGCGGTTCAGCAAATTCTCTGGTTCAGCACCCAGTCAGATTCCGGACTATAGAGGTTCAACCTGTAGTTATTCTGGATGCCCAAAGTGAGACACTTAAAAGGAGCCTGGTTTTCAGTGAGTTCTGAGCACCGACTAAAAATCAGGCCCCTTTAAGGTGTCTCAAGTTGGGCAGCCAAAGGTGAAATGTCTCATAACACTAGTCACTTCTGAAAACTTTGATCTTGATGCACTGTATCAGAATTCCATCCTGGGAGGCGTAGGTGGTTTCCACTGTTGTGGTATTAGATGTTTAGTTACCCATCAGAATCATAGGAACCATTGTTCTTGTGAATTGTACTCAGGTTCGTTAATCGAAATGCAAACAATTCTGGCTGGAATATGAGAAATCTCTAATATTAATTCTTAAGTGGCTTTCCTTCCAAGAGCTCCAAATTGTTGGAGCACTCCTTAAGCAGAGAGGGGATCCGCCACATTTCCAATACTTATCTGTGGTTTTAATACAGTTGGACATAGAGGTGGAAGACTCTACTAGGAATTTTGGATTCTGTGATACAGTGGAGTAAATTGGCTGGTTCAATTAAAAAATTAATGCCTGGGGAGACCTGAGACCGGGAGGTCTATTGGTGTCACCCTGAAAGGAGTAACCAGGCTGGTGGAAGCTTTAGGCAGACAACTGGTGTCAGGGCTCTGAACCAAAGCTGCACAGCACAGAAGAACCCAGTGCCCTTTAACTAACAGACTCCCTAACATACATACATAACTGGTGAACAAGCAGCTGTTCTTATGAAGTTTGCTGTATTCTTTCCATAACAAGGTGAGCTGGCTCTTTAAGAGGACTGAGGCTCAGCTGCACCTGTGCCACACTTAAGTCACCTCTTCAGGCAGAGGGAATGAGTGCTGAAGTCATGTGATGGGGCACATCTGAATAAGATCAGTCCTGGGGGATAAGAACCAGTTGTGGCCATAGGGAGAGCAGATCTGGGAAGATGAGACTTCAGGGACCAAGATGAGACCTGAGAGTTGGTGCTCATCAACCGTGGGAGGACAGGGAGTATAGGAAGAGGCCTTGGGAAGAAATAGGGCTGGTTGAGGCTATGGAAGCTAGATGGCTGTTTAGGGTTCCTAGAGCTGGAATCCCCTAGTAGAGTGTGGATTTGGGATCCCCTATACTGTCATCCTCTAAAGGGTGGGGGGGTTCAGTGACCCCTGCTATTAAGAGGGGGATGGGGGGACTATGCATGCTGCTGCCTAGTGAGGTGATATGGTGATCCCTGTGAGCAGGGGGTGGACAAAAGGACTGACTAAAGCCCAAGAGAAGGGCAGCCTTGGATAAGTGTGTTGTAAAAGAGAAGAGCACCTTTGTCATGCAGAGCTGTGCCCAGCAAGACTGGGGTGAAAGACTTGCAGTGATTATGTTTTAACTTGGTTTATACCCCTTGTAAGTGGGTACAGACTCACCCAGTGGCACCTCCTGCTGGTAGTCTCCAAGAATTAGCATCCAGTCTCTGCAGCGCCCTCTGTCAGCCAGTGATCTGCTACCACTGTTAGGCCCCATGTCCCTCCCAGGACCCCAGTGCCCATTTAACTGGGTTCTGCTCCCTGGCAGTACCCCCACAGTTCTGGGTCTCCCCCTCCCAGGGGAGCCCCCACCCACTATCCTCACTTCACCTCAGTCTTGGCTACTGCCCAGTCTCCATCTAGCCCCTGTTCACTAGGGCAGACTCATCACAGGCAACAGGGTTTGGACCTGCTGCCTCTGGCTACCCGTTGGCTGCCCCTGCAACCCAGTACCTAATAGGCCTTACCAGGCCTGCAGCCTGAGGCTTTCCTAGGCCAAAGTTCCCAGTGCCTCTGGTCCTTCCCCAACCCTCCTCCAATCTAGGTTCCTTACTTAGCACCTTGCAGCCAGGCCTTTCTCCCTCTACAGGAAGAAAGAGACTGATTGGGCTCCTGGCTCACTGCCTCTTTTTGGGTCCAGCTGGGCCATGGCCCAGCTGTGGCTGCTTTCCCAATCAGCCTAGTAGCTGCTTTCCCTGCCACAGCCCTCTCCCAGGGCTGTTTTAAGCCCTTCAGGGCAGGAGCAGAGTAAGCATCCTGCTACCGGGAGCGCTCTGTCTGCTTGGGCTGCCCTGCTGGCTGGAGTGCTCCCCCCCTTCTCTGGCTGCCCTGCTGGCTAGAGCTCCTTCTCCCTTCCTGGGCTGCTGCTGCTGGCTGGAGTGCACCCCTCTCAGACTGCTGCTGCTGAGTGAGGGGTGGGGGGGCCTTGTGGGCCAGCCCCCACTCCTCCACCACTGGAGGGAGTAGCCGGGACCCCACTACCGCCACCACTGCTACCACCTGTGAGTGGTCCTTCCTGCCTGGCCACCAGGGTTGCTGGAGGAGAAGCTGCTGCTGCTGGCGCTGTGTTTGCCTGGGGAGCTGCTGGAGCCTGGAGGAAAGTGAGGACTGCCAGCTGCTGGGGGAGCATACAGGACCCTGAAGACCACCGTGGAGGGGGCATTTCAGGATTGAGTAACTCTCTGACTGTGCTCTAGTGGTGGGGGCGTAGACTGTGTTTGTGGGGGCACAGGGGGCGTGGTGTGGAGCCTGCCCCCTGGTCCATCTGTATCCCCCCCCCCAACCCCCACCGACCACTCTCCATCTGCCTCAGGTTTCTGCCTCTGGGACTCAGCTGCTCGCCTGGCCTGCCACGCCCTTTTGCCATCGTTTGGGCCTCCAGCAGCAGCCAGCCACCTATTGACTTTACACGAGTGCTCGTGGGTGCACGCACCCCCCCTTCCCCAAACTGACCCCTTCCCCTTTGCAACAGGCCCCATAGTTTTTCCCCTTGTTGCCTGCCCCATTGCCCCTTGTAGCCTTTCCCACCCCACCCAGCTTCAGTTTGTTTGCCTGCCCCACCTGCCTCCCTTTGCAGCTTTGTTTGTCCTGCCCCAGCCCTGAAGCTAGCCCCTTGGTCCCTCTGCCCCACTCCCAGCCTGGTTGCTCCCCTTCCCTGTGGCCCCTTTGCCCTGACTGGCCCCTCTCCTCGTGCGCCCATGCCCCCTTAGTGCGCTTGTGCTTCCCCCCCATTTGAGTTTACCCCTGTTGCACTGCACCCCCCCAATTGCTGTTGTATTTCTCCCCTCCACCCCAGTGCAGCTAGAGGAGCCGGATTCAATCTCGTGTCGTTGACTGATCCCCCCCACCACCAAGTCCTTGATAGTCCTCTACTCTGCCCCCTCCCCCATTCTGGCACCCTCCTCCCCTGCCTGCAGCCTAGCGGGGAGGAGTGGTTGACCTGCTTCCCCTCTCCTCCCTTTCTCTGGTGTTTCCCCTCCCTCCCTACTCATCATGGCGGGGGACGCAGCAGGTGGGACCCCTGGGACGACCCCTGTCCCCCCTGCCCCGCCTGCTCCTCCCAAAAACCTCCTAGTCTTAACCTCAACCGCCGCTGCTGGACCACCTGCCATCGCTCCCGCTGAGGCGCCGGCAGCGGCAGGCGATGGGGTGCTCTCTGCTGCTTCCACATCCCTCGCCCCCTCTGATTCTGGGGGAGCCCCCCCAGCCGGCAGAAAAGCCCAGGGCAATAAGAAGGGGAAGGGCCCCGCTTGGAAGACTAAGCCTTCCATGGCAGAGCCTGCCGCCACTGCCGCGGCCCTGCCATCGGCCGCGGCGCCCCTCCCTGCTGTTCCCTCCACCAGCTCTGCGGGTGCCCCTCCCTCAGCCCCCAGGGCATACGCCCAGGTGGCGGCGGTCCCCCCGCCTGCTGCTATGTCATCTCCCCTGACTGCTGCCTCCGCTACCACCTACAGCGGCTGGGGCCCCTTCCCCACCTTGATCAGGAAGCACGGTGTCCGTTGCCTCCTGGTGCCTGCCTCGCCCCATGTGGAGACCTACGTGCGGGCGTTGGCAAGGGTGGTGGGGCCCATGGCCATTGTGGCGGCCTCCAGGATGTATGGCAAGGTGGTTTTCTTCCTTGCCTCGGAGGCCGCCGCCCAGGAGGCGGTGGAGAAGGGCCTGGCGGTGGGGGGTGTGTTCGTCCCCCTCGAGCCACTGGAGGACCTGGGTGTCTGTGTTGTCCTGACGTCCGTCCCTCCTTTCCTTCCCAATGCTGCCCTGCTTCCTCTCGACTCTGGGGAAGCCCATCTCTGTCGTGAGCCCTCTCCCCTTGGGCTGCAAGGACCCCGCCCTCCGTCATGTTTTCTCGTTCCACCAGCAGGTGCAGCTTCAACTGCCGCTGGCGGCATGAGACGGAGAGGCGCTCGAGGGGTCCTTCCTGGTCCCCTATCAGGGGGCCCATTACCGGGAGCACTATTCTACGGAGGAGGCCCGGTGTTACCTCTGCCGGGTGACGGGGCACGTCCAGAGGGACTGCCCCTTGGCCCGGCTCGGAGGAGTGCCCGGGACCCCTGAGCCCCGGCAGGGTGCCAGCCCCGTCATCACCGGCGCCCCTGGCCACCTTCTCCTCCTCAATCCATCACTGCTCCCTTTCAGGCCACAGGGGGACCTCCTCCAGTGCACCTGGCTGAGCGGGTGGGCCTCGCCTCCGCTGCCTGCGCTCTGGTGGGGCCTGTGGAGGAGGGTGCGGCAGGGGGTCCTGCCGGGCGTGCGAGAGGGCCCTCCCCAGGGGGAATCTTCCCTTCCTCCGGCTGTCTCACCAGTGCCCCTCCAAGCCCACAAACCACTATCCCTGCCCTCCAACCCAACCCCTGTTAACCAGCCTGCAGGTGACGCCATGGAGGGCTGAACCCTAGTATAGGGTAGGCGGGGCAAGTGGAAGGCTCGGGCCCCGCTCGTGCCATCTGATGCGGAAGCCCCCCGTAAGACCAGGAAGGAGGCCGCAGACACCGAGCCTTCCGCCATGCCCACGGGATCGGTCCATACGCCGGTTCCAGCTGGGGAAGACGTGGCAGCACTGGAGAGTACCACCATCCCTCCTCCGCAGTCCCTCCTGGCGGAGGCCCCAGATGAGGCCTCTCCTATCCCCGTATCACCTGTGCCCCCTACAACACCGGGGTGAGCGTCACCTCGAGTGCAAGTGGGATGACTCTGGGGTGGTGGGTGGTGAGCTCCCCTCCATTTTTGAGGAGATCGAGGCCCTGGGTCTGACCCCAGTTACCCAGGGGGAGGATGACCCTCTGTCAGCAGGCCTCGACCTAGCCGACCTCACCCCGGATTCCCCCTCCCCGTGTTCCATCGCCCCGACTGCTGCATCCACTCCCGCCTCCAGGGGCCCCCGGACTCTTCCACCTACCCGGCCGCGGATGGCACCCCGCTGACGGCCACCGAGCCTGTTGAGGCGACGGCCGGTGCCTCGCAGCCGGGAGGCGAGCCACTAGGGGTATCCCTAGGTGGCATGGGGCAACCGATTTCCTTCCCGGGCAGGGGCCCCACTGAGGGTTCTGCGTCCCTCACTGCTGAGGCTGCCTTACCTGCGGTTGAGCCTGTGCCCGGTGTCACCGGGGACCCCCTCCCTACCCCTCAAACCCCTGCCCGTGGCCACGAGGAGCCGCCTCCTGACGGTTCAGGTCCTGCAGTCCAGGGTCCCATCTCTGTCCCTCCTCCCAACCCTGTTCCTGACCCTAGCCCTGCCCTTACTCCTGACCCCGTCCCTGTCCCCTCCACCTCCCCCAATGTTATTGCTGCCCCTGGGGCTGTCTCCTTCCCTTTCCCGGAGGGTGACCCCCAGGGAGCGGCCTTTACGTTTCACAGTCCCGACCCCCTAGGGGCTGCACTCTTCCCTCCGCTGCACCCCATTGAGCCGGGGTCTGAGGTGGACCATGTGGCACCGGCCCATCGGCCACCACATCGCGGGTCTACCCCTTGCCTGCCCGTCCCAGGGGGCCACGGGGCTGTGCCAGAGGCCACACCAGTGGGTCACCGGAGGCCAGTGACCCCACCCCCCCATACACTGTGAGAGGAGCTGTGGGAGTTCCTGGAAGACTTCAGGGGCTCCTGCAACAAGGTAGCGCTTGCTCTCCAGTGATGGGGGGATTTCCACCAGATCCTTCGGGCCGCGACGGCCCTCATGGGGGAGGGCAAACAGATCGGGAAGCAGAGTGCTGTGGCTTACCACCGGGTCCGCAGCTTCCGTGACTCCCTGCTCACCTTCGGGGTGGGTCACGGTTTGCTGCGTGGCCCAACGGGGGCCGTGGGCGCCTCTGCTGGCGAGGATCTTCCCCAGCCCTCCTCATGGCACTCTTCACCTTTGCCACCTTGAACACCTGGAGCTGTAGGGTGGGTTTCCACAGGAGCCAGGTGCTCTCCTTCCTTCGGGAGGGGGGGTACTCTGTGGTTTTCCTGCAGGAGACCCACACGGATCAGGCCGCCGAAGCCAGCTGGCGGCAGGAGTGGGGGGATGGGGTCTACTTCAGCCATCTCACAACCCATAGCACTGGAGTGGCTACCCTGTTCTCCCCCAACCTACGGCCTGAGGTGCTGGGAGTCGCGGAGGCGGTGCCGGGCCGCCTGCTGCACCTCCGGGTCTGCATGGAGGGGCTTGTGGTCAACCTCGCGAACATCTGTGCCCCGACATCGGCCCCAGAACGGCTGCCATTCTATCAGTGGGCGTCCGCCTTCCTCGGCTCCGTGGATCCTCGTGAGTGCCTGGTCCTGGTGGGGACTTCAACATCATCCTGGAGGAGTGGGACCGCTCGGGGACCGAGCAGAGCCCGGCTGCCGCGGAGGTCCTCCGGGAGATCGTTAACCATCACTCCCTGGTGGACGTCTGGCACGACCACCACCCGGATGATGTCTCCACGTTCACCTTTGTCCGGGTGGGAGCCCATTGGTCGTGCCACTCTTGGTTGGACCGCATCTACATGTCACGCTTCCACCTTTCACGGGTCCAGTCCTCCAGTGTCCGGCTGGCCCCTTTTTCGGATCACCACCTTGTCACCGTGACGGCCTCTCTCAGTGTGGAGAGGCCGGGGTCGGCCTATTGGCACTTCAACAACAGCTTGCTGGAGGATGCGGGCTTCATGGCATCCTTCCGGGAGTTCTGGCTGGCCTGGCGAGGGCAGCGGCGTGCCTTTCCCTCGGCGCGGCAGTGGTGGGATGTGGGGAAGGTGCGTGCCCGGCTCTTCTGCCGTGACTACACCTGGGGTGCCAGCCGACGGAGGGATGCGGCGATAGGGCAGTTGGAACGCATGGACCTATCATGCGGCGATAGGTCTTAGAGCTGGAGAGGTGTCTGGCCGCCAGCCCCAAGGATCCATCCCTTTGCGGATCATGCCGGGAGAAGCGGGAGAAGCTCCGGGTCCTCGAGGACCATCGGGCTCGGGGCGCCTTTGTTCGCTTCCGCATCCGCCTCTTTCGGGAAATGGATCATGGCTCCCGCTTCTTCTATGCCCTGGAGAAACAGAGGGGGGCCAAGAAGCACGTCACCTGCCTTCTGGCACAGGACGGCACCCCCCTCACGGGTCTGGTGGAGATGTGCGAGAGGGCCCGGACCTTCTACGCACACCTTTTCTCCCCGGATCCGTCCGATCCTGCCGCTCGCAGAGTGCTTTGGGACGGACTCCAGATGCTCAGCGCGGGCGACCGGGACCGGCTAGAGCTGTCTCTCTTTCTGGCCGAGTTCTCGGACGCCCTCCGTCACATGCCCACCAACAAGTCTCCAGGCATGGACGGGCTGACAGTGGAGTTCTACCGCGTGTTCTGGGACGTCCTCGGCCCAGACCTGGCCAGCGTCTGGGCTGAGTCCTTGCAGGGCGGGGTCCTCCCTCTCGTGTAGGCGAGCCGTGCTCTCCTTACTGCTGAAGAAGGGGGACCTCCACGATTTACGGAATTGGCGTTCCGTCTCGTTCCTCAGCACGGACTACAAAATCGTAGCCAAGGCCATCTCGCTGCGGCTGGGGGCCGTGCTGGAGGACATGATCCGACCAGACGAGACCTACACTGTCCCGGGCCGTAGCATCTTTGATAACCTCTATCTGGTCCGGGATCTCCTGGAGCTTGGGTGTAGGGATGGTCTGTCGTTCGTCCTCCTGTCCCTGGATCAGGAGAAGGCGTTTGGCAGGGTGGACCACGGGTATCTCCTGGGCACTCTGCGAGCGTTAGGCTTCGGGTCCCAGTTTGTGGGCTTTCTCCGGGTGCTGTACGCTTCCGCAGAGTGTCTGGTCAGGCTCAACTGGACCCTGACCGAGCCGGTCAGCTTCGGGCGGGGAGTGCTGCAGGGGTGCCCCTTCTCGGGCCAGCTGTACACTCTGACCATCGAGCCCTTCCTCTGCCTCCGCAGGAAGTTAATGGGGTTGGTGCTTCGGGAGCCGGAGCTGCGGCTGGTCCTGTCGGTGTATGCCGACGATGTGCTTCTCGTGGTCCAGGACCCGGGAGACTTGGTGCGGGTGGAGGCCTGCCAGGCGGTGTACTCGGTGGCCTCCTCCGCCTGGGTCAACTGGGTCAAGGGATCTGGCCTGGTGGTCGGGAACGGGTGGCAGGTGAGCTCCCTCCCCCCCGCGCTTCAGGCCATCCGCAGTGGAGCGCGGGTCCGCTGCTCTATCTCGGCATTTACCTTTCCACCACGCATCTGTCTCTGCCGGAGAACTGACAAGGTTTGCAGGGCAGAGTGGTGGAGCGGCTCTGGAAATGGACAGGGCTCCTCCGGTGCCTTTCCCTTCGAGGGAGGGCACTGATGCTCAATCAACTGGTCCTGTCCATGCTCTGGTAACGGCTCAACACCCTGGTCTCGGCCCCGGGCTTCCTGGCCGACCTCCGGAAGGTGGTTCTGGAGATCTTTTGGCCAGGACTGCACTGGGTCCCTGCAGGGGTACTCCACCTGCCCCTGGAGGAGGGAGGGCAGGGCCTGAAGTGCCTGCGCACTCAGGTTCACGTCTTCCGCCTCCAGGCACTACACAGGCTTCTTCATGGTGCGGGTAGTCCAGCATGGAGAGCACTGGCGCACGCCTTCCTGCGCCGCTTCCGAGGGCTCCGATACGACCAGCAGTTCCTTTATCTCGATCTAAGGGGTCTTCCGCGAGACCTCTCTGGGCTGCCGGTCTTCTACCAGGACCTCCTCCGGACCTGGAAGCTGTTCTCTGCGACCAGGTCCGTGGCGGCCACTGAGGGGGCAGATCTCCTCGCGGAGCCACTGCTACACAACCCCCAGCTCCGTGTGCAGGTGGCAGAGTCCCCCGCGGTGCGCCAGAGGTTGGTCCAGGCGGGAGCTACCAGGGTCGGAGACCTCCTGGACTACGACCGGGGAGACTGGCTGGATCCCCTGATGCTCGCTCAGTGTATGGGGCTCTCCAGACCTTGTACTCCGTAGCGCGTACTACAGGAGGTGGAGGCCGCTTTGCCGCCCGCTGCTCGGGCCTACCTCAACCGGGTCCTGCGAGAGGGCACTCCCCACCCACCCACCACCCCGAGCCCTCCGGACCTTTTCATCGGGCCCCTGCCCCGTGGACCCGATCGGCCTCCCCCGCCCCTTCTCTGCAAGCCAGCTGCACGATCTGCAGCCAGTCCACTTCCAAACCGCACCAAGGAAGCATCTCTACACGCTCGTGCTCCACGCCCTTCACTTCCTCACCCTCGTGTCCCGCCCCAACACAAAGTGGCGGGACCTCCTGCCAGCTCTGGAGGGTGAGGAGCCCTGGTTGGCCAGCCTCTACTCTACCCTGGTCCTGAGGCCCACTGGGGATATCAGTTGGCGGCTCCTTCATGGGGCCATGAGCATGGGCGTGTATTTGGCACGGTTTACCCGTCCCAGACACTTGCCCTTTCTGCAGCGTGAGAGAGACCCTGGCGCATGTTTATTTAGAGTGCACCAGATTGCAGCCCCTATACCGGCTCCTCACCAATATCCTGTTACGTTTCTGGCTGCACTTTTCCCCTCACCTCCTTCTCTGTGCACTCCCTATCCATAGCCTCACAAAGTCGCAAGACCTCCTGGTCAACCTCCTCCTCGCCCCGGCTAAAATGGCCATCTACGCAACCAAGGAGAGGAGGTTGGCTGATGGAGACTCCGGTGACTGTGGGGCTTCTTTCCGGTCCTTGGTCCGTTCACGTATCCGGGCGGAGCTCCTCTGGGCGGCGTCCATTGGCTCCCTTGACACCTTCGAGGAGCAGTGGGCGCTGTCCAGGGTTCTCTGCTCGGTGTCCCCGTCAGGTTCCCTTCTTATGACCCTTTGACCGCACTCCTGTCCCTGTTCTTTTATTAGTTGTCCCCCGAAATCAGTGGGGTTCTGAGGTCCTGTAGATCCTCCCCTCAGGCTGGGACGCGGGATCCTTTAGCATTGGGCGGGCTTCCACCCGCCCACTTCCCAGAAACCCAACAGATACACTCCTGGAGGGGTGAAACTTTTGTAACTTGTCGGGAGGGCCAAGTCACCTCAGTGACCTAAAATGCAGAATGCTGGTAGTTCTCCCGAGAGAAGGAAAACTAGGGTGTGCTAGGAAGGTCTACACAGGCCAGTTAGTGCACAATATGCTAGCACATACTAAAATGTACACCCCGCTGGTATGCACTAAAGCATCCTGTGGACAAATCCTTGGGTTGCTGTTTTCAGCCTGACATGAGAACAGCTAACAGACATTGCACAACTCCCTTGCTGAGTATGATGCATAAAACTACTTTCAGTGCAGAATATAAGTGGCACTTTAAAAATAACTGTATTGGATTAAATTGCAAGCAAGGAGATCATACATGCCTTCTTCCTGAAAAAGCCACTAATTTCTCTCTTTCCTTTAAGGACTGGGTGGCAAAGTCCTTACTCACAGTGGTGGGGAATTGCTCATCTGAACTGTCCCATTGATGCCAATAGAACTATCCTTGGGTGAATACTCCACATCCATGTGAGTACAGGGTGCAAAACTTGGCCCTTATTTTATGTTTTTTGCTCAGCCCAGGTTATGAGAATTAGGAAGAATTAAAGGGTGGGGGGAGCTAGATTCTGATTCACATGCCATCTGTTTCCTGGTCTGAGATTAGTAGCTCATCAGACACTGCCCTTCCAAAATCTCTCAATACTTTTTTTGTAGTAATTGCCCCATTATCATCACTAACAAGAGTAAAAAATCCGCCACATCTGAGCTAAGCTAACTGGTTTCCTACTTACCAAGAGGTAGTTAGCTTTACTGTAGCCTTAATGTAATTTATGCTTACAAAACAAAATATAAGTTATCAAAAGACTTAGATAAGAGCTACTTTAACTTCATGATATAGGCAGAAAAATATCAGCCACACAGACTAACACCTCTGTGACTAGATCTTAATCAGCTGCTAAAATTACCTATTGAACTAAAATATTGCATCTCTTTGACCCAAACAGCTAATCGAATTTTGGGGTGCTGGGGATATTGCAGTTGGAAATAGAAATGTATGGATTCTGTTATTTTCTTTGGTGCCATCTTGTTTATTTACAAGAAATGTACAAAGTCCTGCTTCTCTGAATGCAAGAGGAACCAAAAAACAAAAGAATCAGTTTTCTTAGCTTATAGCCCCAAGTCTGATTAGACAGCAGCCCCAAAAGTGCTCTCTCTAGCTTTTTCCAAGCTCACAGGCCTTGTTTTAGGTGTGGCCCCTTAACTGTTTCTTACAAGTATCTTAAGTGAATGGTGCATTCACTCATCAGCTTGACCGAGGTTTAACTCAGTTTACAACAATCTATTAAGCAGGAATTCTAACTGATAGTCAGAGTTGGAACATGTTGATTGCTGTCTGATAGCCAAAACTTACAGCATTGCAATAGCCCCCCTAAGACTAAGGCCTGGTCTATTCTACAGAGTTAGGTCAACGTCAGGCAGCTTATTTAAATGTCTACAGTAAAATGTTCCTCTTGCCCATGTAACTCGCCTCCTATGCTGAGCTAATAACTCCATCAAAATAACTCCACCTCTGTGAGAGGCACAGCTATTAGTTCGCTGCCCCAAGGCTTACAGCAGGAGCCATTACAGTGGACACAAAGAAGCAATTTAATTACTGCAGTGCTGGAGGTTGACCTAACTGAAGTCAACTTAATTTTGTAGTGGAGACATGCCCTAACCCTGGGATTCTACCATTCTTGGGAATCCCTTTATTGCCAGTTACTTATGTTACACCAGTCATAACATTTATTTTGATCTATGTATGTGACTTAGGGCTGTGAAAATATTTGCATGCCAAATAACATGGCTAGACTGACTTAACCCCTGGTGTAGACACAGCTGGGTTTATGCAGAATTCTTCCATTGACCTAGCTATTCCCCTAAGAGGGGTGGATTAACTATATCGATGGAAAGACCCTTCCACTGATGTAGGAAGCATGTATGCTGCCATGGCATAGTTGCTGATGTGTCACTGTACCACTTGTACTGTGGACAGCTGTATAAGCATTGTGTAAAAAAACCCAAAGCTTTCCTAACTGCAGCTTGGCTAGCAGAGTTTCAACCTAGACCGAGGTTAGTGTTTTAATACAAGATTCAAAAAAAGTATTGGTTCTGCTATTTTAATGACAAAGCAGCAAAGAACAAACAAACTTAAAAAAAGTTTGTGCATTAAATTAGGTCTCGTAAAACGGTGCAGATTAACAGAGCTTGGCAATGAAGTCTCCATTTACACACAGAGGAGGTTTGCCATTGCCACAGACTGTGCAAAGCTTCTCCATACCTGTCAATATAACTCAAGACAGACTGAGGGACAGCAATCCATCAGGGTTTGTTTCTACTGCAAACCTACTGTTTGTCTTTTTACATCCAAGATAGCTAATTTGAGTATTTCAGTATAAGCCCTGATGGAGACAACGCACAGGTAGTTTTTAAAGACAATGTAGCTAGTAGGTATCAACACCAGGTGGTAGTATAGGTTGGACCTTGATTAGCTACATCACAGTAAAAAGTACAGTGCCTGGTCTCCACTAGGGCTTAGCTAATGCAAGTGAGGGATAGCTATCTCAATAGAAAAGCTTTTTTTTTTTTTTTTTTTTTTCCAGTGAAGATAGCATGAGGCTGACAAACTCACTACATAGGATGCTGAACACACCTTGGTGAGTAAAGATTTTCGATCCTCAGTTGCCCAACTTCAGCCTGAACAAGTGGACTATGGGTAAAGTTCCTTTGCCCTTTTCTGTGAACCTGCCCACTCTTAACCTTGCCTCAAATATTATTAATAGAAGAGTTCGTAGTTGAACAAGAGAAAGTTGAGGTAGACTTGAATATTTTTTTTTTTTTTTTTTTTTTTCCAGTGAAGATAGCATGAGGCTGACAAACTCACTACATAGGATGCTGAACACACCTTGGTGAGTAAAGATTTTCGATCCTCAGTTGCCCAACTTCAGCCTGAACAAGTGGACTATGGGTAAAGTTCCTTTGCCCTTTATTGCCCCTTGAACAATCTAATCTCCATAACTTTAACAAAAGTTTTCAAGTGATTTACTCATGTAACTCACCACTGCCATAACTTTTCAAAACTATCTTGGCAAGTAATTTGTCCTCACTTAGGTTCAGTTATTTGCCACATAAGAAAACCCCACAGGAAACACTGCTCCATGATCATGCACAGAGCAGAATATTGCAGAATATTTTTATTGAGAGTCTTTGACAGTTTTTTGAACAGGCAAAATGCATGGTATTCCATTTAATCTGAATCTTATCGAGTATAACAAAGGGAAAGATCTTTCTGTCTATCATCTTCAAGAGGGACAAGGAACCTTGAGGCTCAGACGTAATGTGCAGCACATCTGTGTAAACTCCATAAAGTTTGCAGCTTTTCATGGTGATGGCCATATTTCAATTAGCCATTTCAGCAATAAATGTCTCCTTTACTCTTCATCTTTTTGCCTATGCATACTACTGTAAAACAAACATACACCAAAATAAGTCCATCCCTGCCTTCTCCGCCAGAATATATGAGTGCAGGTGCAGCCAGCCATCCTCTGTTCAGCCTGTACTCTTGTTCTAGAAAAGGGAAAATTAATCAAAGCTTAAGGAGTACAGCTGGGTGAATAAAGGACTTTTCTGTTTGCTGGTGAGTCTGAAAAATAAAATAAAAAGTACCCTCAAATCACTTTTGTTTGAACCAAACACAATTGTATCTATCTATCTATATCTATCTATCTATTTATTTATTTATTCATTATTTTTGAAAATCAAAACATTGAAAAAAGATTTCATTGTGGAACAAACAAAATGTTTAGTTTTGATTGTCTTGATTTCTAGACATTTTTAAATGTCTTTGATTCCTTTTTAAATAAAACTCAAGGAAACTTGGGGGGAAAAAAAGGCATTATGAAATGAAACCAAAACATTTCATGTTGAAAATGTCAAAACAAAATGTTTTGACTGCTTTTAGATTTTTTTTTTTTAAAGGAAACTATTTTGCAAAATTAACATGAAATTGCAAAACATTTCCATGATGCTGAATCTGCATTTTTTGCCCAAAAAAGCTTTGGTCAAAAAATGTTACCCAGTTCTATTAGGAAGTGCATCTTGACTCTATTTAAACGTTCCCTTTGGCTGGGCTGTCCCTGGGGGGAGCGGGGCAGGGGCAGAAGTGACAGATTCATCTCTTCCACAACCGACTGCACTGGTCAATTGCACTGGCCCGTGGGGGCCTCCCAAAATGCTGGGCCTGGAGCAGTCACCCCGATTCGCTCTGCCCTTTGGTCACATCTACACTACCAAGTCAAACATGTTAGCCAGTTACACCATTGTAGTCTGTCAACAAAACTCAGCTCATGTTTTAACTGCGTCTCTGGAAATTACTATGCTAGCATTAGTTGCAATGTAGATGGGACTTGTGTGTTTAATAGAAATTTGGTTTATTGTTTAGGGATCTTGCTTGTCTATTTTGGTCTGCTATGGATAAGTCAAACTCTGTTCATGCCATTCTGGGCACACCCGATCTATCTAGGAACAGCTAGCCATGCAGCCATAAAGAGGTGAAAGAGGAGAGGGTGCATGTATTAAGTATTACTGAGCTTGTGGCAGCAAGGGGAGAAAAAATCTCTGGGCTGTGGAGAACATAACCTAGCTGTCAGCACTGCAGAGGAAGCGAGTGAAAGTGGTGGACGCAAGAGGTGGAAGACGATGGGGCAGCAGGAACTGGCAGAGCAGGGGAGAGGTGGATGCTTCTTTCCTAATGTGCAATATTCATGCTTTCAAAAAAGCTAATGGTGGCATCAAATAGATCCTGGAAATCTCTTCCCCCAGCATTCACAATCAGACCCTTTTTGTAATGTTTCAATAAAACAACTACTTGTGTGCTGTTGGGGGCCTGTCAGCCCTCAATTCCTCCTCCTACACTGAGTGAACCAGACTGGCTGTTATCTCCATTGCTATATTGGCATCCTGGTGCTCCTCAAAGAGATCTTGAGAGCCTAACAAGGTCTTGGGCATCTCTCAGTCCAGTTACTCAGGTCCCAGGTTGCCCAGTCCATAAATCGGGTGTTATCCTTCCTTGCCCCTCGCCACAGAATTGCATCGAACCTCCTGGCTATCTAAAATCACATTAGGCTGCATGGAAGAGCAATCCCCGAGGGCCAAGTTGAGGTCCTCACAGAATGGACAAGTTCTGCTCTGCACTGGAATTACTGTTAGTATTCCAGACCCATTGTATTGGATGTTCAATCCCTTGATCTTATTCACAATGCTGCTTGCTGCTCAAAATTAAGTCCATCCCAAGTAGGTACTTGGACACCCAGCCACACACCAAAAAGGTTCTCTTGATCCTGATATGCAGTGCCCACGGGATGGCCTCAGGTCAGCTGGCAGCATATTCATAGGCAGAATTTTGAGTCTTCACCCCTTTGTATTCTTTATAGCAGGCAACAATGGAATGGCAACATAGAAGGGATTCTGTGACACGACTGAGCTCTTGACCTTGAGAAACTCATCCCTGCTGGATAAAGCAGAGCTGCAGCTAGTGTAAAATCTTTCTTAATCAATACTAAATATTTTCATCTTTCCATTCATTCCCCAGTTGTGATAGTGAAGAGGCTGTGTAGAGAGGCGCCCTGGCTCCCCGCCGAACCTGAGAGGGATGAGCCAGAACAGGTGCCTCAGTGGGCGGAGTCACCGCCACCTGTCCCCGCCCCCCAGAAGTCAAGGGGCGGGACAGGAAGTATAAAAACCCGGCCCCAGTGGTCAGTTGGCAGCAGGCTGCCGAAGAGGACAGACGCTGGTGCCTGAGCTCCCACTGGGCCCAGCCTGCCCTGTGCACACTACCCGGAGGAGGGCTGGCCGGTCCTGCCTTGTGCCCGGTATCCAGAGGAGCGCTGGCCTGACCTGCCCCATGCCCACTACCCAGAGGAACGCTGGCCGGACCTGCCTCGTGCCCGGTATCTGGAGGAACACCGGCCTGACCTGCCCTGCGCTCGCTATCCGGAGGAGCTGCCGGAGCATCCCGCCACCCAGTATTCAGAGGAACCCATGGTCTGGGACCCGCCGGACAACGCTAGCGGAGGACAGGTACCTGGAGAGGGGGAAACTGGAAGTGTCCCGGGGGTAGCCGACCCCAGTCTGGCTCCAGGGGACCCTGAACCAATGTCAGTGTGTTGCGGCCAGGATTCCCCACTGACTGCAGCGAACCCTTGCCGCTGCTAGGGCCCCGGGCTGGACGCAGTGGAGTGGGAGGGCCTGTGTCCCCCCTGCCACCCGTCCAAGGGTGGCAGATTCCCCTTCTCCCTGGTCTGAGGAGGCCTTCTGTATAGGCTCACTGTAGATACTGTGTTTGCTCCCCCCCTTACTGAAGGAGCTGAGCTTGAACTACTTACTGCCCCGCCCTGCTCAGGGGCCTGGGCCTATAGACTTTGTGCTTACCCGCCCCGCTGGAGGGCCTGGACTCTGCCTTGTTTACAGACCCTTTATTCCCTCAGCCCCTGCCGAGGGGTTAGGCCTCCATGGACTGCTGTGTGTAGGGAGGCGCCCTGGCTCCCCGCCGCGCCTGAGAGGGACGAGCCCCAGCACCGCCGGCTTACAGGCTGATATAGGCTGGCCTGTATTCACACAGTCACCAGACTTCCTATTTACCAGTGAAACTCTCCTGTGCTTCAGGTTGCTGTCTGTGATTAATTCATCCTTCATATTTGTGCCCTAGAGAGGGGGGGAAATTCTAATGTATCTTAAACAACGTCTCCTCATTTTCTAGGTGTTCCTGTTGTCTGCTCAGATGATACTGAGGTGGTGTTTTTGATTGTTTGTCACTGAGTTATGTAAATCCCTGGGGATTCAACCATGACTTAAAATGTCTTCCCTTTTTAGCAGTCTTTCCTTGGAGGCCACTTGCTCTTCTGATTACTTAATTTTTGTGTTCTTATGACAAGCACTAGATAGAAAGGCTACCAGCTTGAACGGAGACCTCAAACAAGTAAAAACCAACAGAGCATAAGGACTTTCAGTCATTAGTGGGGCTGGATTCGGCCTGGTGACTGAAAAAATCTTCAATCCTGCACCAATTGCTTGAGTCATCCACATTCAAGCGTATTCAATCATTTGGGAAAAGACTTGATAGCTAGTTTGTGTGGTGTGCACATGCTAACTGGCTATAATCTTTGGTGTCCTGGGAGTGGGAATGAGGTAGGGATTTCCCTTTGGACCTATCTCTGAAATTTATATTCTACTTGTTTTGGGGTGGAAACAGATACTTACCTGGACCAAAGCGCCGGATCTGAACACCCTTAATTTTCCATTTTGAGGTGGATGGGGGTGGGAAGAATGGACTCAATCTAAATCTGGAATTCAGCTTTTTGTGACTGACCCTTACCTCTATAAGAGAGAGAACCCAAAAACCAGTTCTAAAAACCTCTGAGCTTAATGGGGAATGCTTGAAATCTGAATTTTGTACCCTCAGACCACAACTGGTAGAAATATGTCAGTAGAAGCGTTCTACGGTCCTTTGTTAATAATATGTCAATTAGAGCCTAAATGACAGGGCAGAATTAATGGTGATATTTCTGATGAGCTATAATTATGTCTTTCCCAGGACACTCCTGCAGGCTTGTTAAAATTGGAAAGACCTGTCCCATTTTGGATTCAAATGAAAGTATAATTTTAGAAGTAACCTCATAGTGACATTGTTGTAATGATCTGAGCAGAGTGTATTCACTCAGACCATTTCACTTACATTTTACTGCTGGTATTTTTACAAGCTGCTTATTTAACTGTCTATGGGAATCTGTCAACACTCAAAGATATTTCTGCGTGTCTGCTTTTAACCAGCTAGGCGAAACCTGAGTGTTCATTTGGTGCCTTCTTGGTAGGTATGGGCTAATAAAATCTGTATATTAATTCCTCTACTCAGTTTTTCCAAGTCCCTCTTGCCAAGGCCCTCCTCCCGTACAGATATTTGATAGATTTAGAATGCCTATCTTAAGAGTTTTCTGCAGCTGGCCATCACCAAAGTATCTGGGCACAATTATACTCCAGCATTTATTTTTGAACATACATTGGCTTTGCAATACTTCCTGAATTAAAACTCAGTAATTGTGATGGAAAGGGAGTGCCACACAATAATAACATGAGATTTTAGAATATTCCCAACAAAACAAGGTGCCTGCCTTGAGAAATAAACATTCAGTTCTGCTGTGGGGCACTCCATACAAGTAAACTCAACACCGTTTTCAAATACAAACCACTTCTTGAGCTATAAACGCTTCTGTGAAGTTCACCCCATCTCCAAAATGAAAGGAACCATTTTTCAAAGGCAGAGCACATCCAAATTGCAGGTAGAAGAAACAGAATGCCAATGTCTCATACACTTTATGGTCAGAAGGGACCATTGTTACCACTGACATGACCTCCTGCATGTTGCAGGCCACAGAACCTCACCCATTCCTGAAATAGACCCCAACCTCTGGCTGAGTTACTGAAGTCCTCAAATCATTGTTCACCTGTCCCTGGAAAAATCATGGAGCAGGTCCTCCAGCACTCCATTTTGAAGCACTTGGAGAAGAGGAAGATGATCAGGAACAGTCAACAGGGATTCACCAAGGGCAAGTCATACCTGACCAACCTTATTGCCTTTTATGATGAGATAACTGGCTCTGTGGATATGGGGAAAGCGGTGGACGTGATATACCTTGACTTTAGCAAAGCTTTTGATACAGTCTCCCACAGTATTCTTGTCAGCAAGTTAAAGTATGGAGTGGATGAATGGACTATAAGGAAGATAGAAAGCTGGCTAGATTGTTGGGCTTAACGGGTAGTAATCAATGGGTCCATGTCTAGTTGGCAGCCAGTACCAAGTAGAATGCCCCAACGGTCGCTCCTGGGGCCGGTTTTGTTCAACATCTTCATTACTGATCTGTATGATGGGATGGATTGCACCCTCAGCAAGTTCGTGGATGACACTAAGCTGTGGGGAGAGGTAGATACTGTGGACCCTATCACTACCCTCCTGCGTGACCTAGACAAATTGGAGGATTGGGTCAAAAGAAATCTGATGAGGTTCAACAAGGACAAGTGCAGAGTCCTGCACTTAGGATGGAAGAATCCCATGCACTGCTACAGACTAGGGACCAAGTGGCTAAGCAGCTGTTCTGCAGAAAAGAACCTGGGGATTACAGTGGATGAGAAGCTGGATATGAGTCAGCAGATCAAAGGAAGCCATTATTCCCCTCTATTTGGCACTGATGAGGCCACATCTGGAATACTGCATCTAGTTTTGGCCCCTCCTTCCCCCACTACAGAAAGGATGTGGAAAAATTGGAGAGAGTCCGCAGGGGAGGGCAATGAAAATGATTAGGAGTCTAGGGCACACAATTTATGAGGAGAGGCTGAGGCTTATTTAATCTGCAGAAAAGAAGAGTGAGGGGGGATTTGATAGCAGCCTTCAACTACCTGAAGGCGGGGGGCGGGGGGTTTCCAAAGAGGATGGAGCTTGGCTGTTCTTAGCGATGGCAGATGACAGAACAAGGAGTAATGGTCTCAAGTTGCAGTGGGGGAGGTCTAGGTTGGATATTAGGAAAAATTATTTCACTAGGAGTGTGGTGAAGCACTGGAATGAGCTACCTAGAGAGGTGGTGGAATCCCGATCCTTAGAGGTTTTTAAGGCCTGGCCTGACAAAGCCCTGGCTAGGATGATTTAGTTGGGGTTGGTCCTGCTTTGAGCCGAGAGTTGGACTAGATAACCTCCTGAGGGCTCTTCCAACCCTAATATGCTATGATTCTATAATAAATACTTTGTTACAGAGAATTCACCATTTACACTAGTTTAAACCTGCAGGTGACCTGTGCCCCATCCTGCCCCGGGTCTCAGCCAATCTGACCTAGGGGAAAATTCCTTTCCAACCCCAAATATAGCAATCAGTTAAACCTCTGGTTCTCAAAATGGGGGTCTGGACCCCTCAGGGGGTCGCAAGGTTATTACATGGGGGGTCACGAGCTGTCAGCCTCTACATCAAACCCTGCTTTGCCTCCAGCATTTATAATAGTGTTAAATACATTTAAAAGTGTTGTTTAATTTATAAAGGGGGGTCGCACTCAGAGGCTTGTTGTGTGAAAGGGGTCACCAGTAAAAAAAAGTTTGAGAGCCACTGAGTTAAACCCTGAGCCTATAGGCAAGACACACCAAGCAGATACCTAGGAAAGAATTCTCTGTAGTAATTCAGAGCCCTCTCCATCTAGTGTCCCATCTTCAGCAGTTGGAGATTTTTGCTACTGGCTTATTAAGTCTTGCTTGTTAGAGTGGAAAACATGGGTGCAGGTGGGGCCCTGCTACTGGGAGGCTCGCTCCCCGGTCCCACCCCTTCTGCCTGAGGCCCCCCTCCCTGCAGCTGGCGCCCTGAGCTACCACCCTTCCACAAACAGAGGAGGCCCCTCTCCACTGCAGATACACCAGGCCTCCCCTCCTCAGACCCCAAACTAGGATTGCCAGCTTTCTAATGGCACAAAATTGAACACCCTTGCCCTGCCCCTGCCCCTTCTGAGGCCCTGCCCCCGCTCACTCCATCCCCCCTCCCTCTATCCCTTGCTCTCCCCCACCCTCACTCACTCATTTTCATTGGGTTGGGGAAGGGGATTGGAGGTTCAGGTGGTGGGAGGGCTCTGGCTGGGGGTGTGAGCTCCAGGGTGGGGTCAGAAATGAGGAGTTCAGGGTGCAGGAGGGTGTTCCGGGGGCAGCAGGCTCCAGGAGGGAGTTTGGATATGGGAGGCGGGTCAGGGCTGGGGCAGGGAGTTGGGGTATGGGAGGGGGTGCAGGCTCTAGGAGGGAGTTTGGGTATGGGAGGAAGTGTGTGGTCTGAGCTACACTTACCTGGGGATCTCCCCAAAAGATGCGATATGTTCCTCAGCGTAGGCATAGCCAGGAGGCTCTGCGTGCTGCCTCTGCCTGCTAAGGCCACCCCCCCCCAGCTCCCATTGCCTGTTGTTCCTAATCAATTGGAGCTGCAGAGCCGGCACTTGGGGCAGAGGCAGTGTGCGGAGCCCCCTGCATAGCACCTTCATCTAGGAGCCAAGGAACATGTTGCGGCTTCCAGGGAGCCACATGGAGCCAGTTAGGGAGCCTGTTTGCCCTGTGCCAACTGGACTTTTAATGGCCCGGTCAGCAGTGTTGACCAGAGCTGCCAGGGTCCCTTTTCAACTGGGCATTCCAGTTGAAAACTGGATACCTGGTAACCCTACCCCAAGCTGCCATGCGGGAAAACTTTCTCTCTTCCAGAGGAATCTGAGCTTTTTATGTGCTCCATGCAGCTGAGGAGGAGGTATGTGTTAGCTGCCCCAGGAAGATTACTGATCAACCCAGGAAGCTGAGTAACACATAGCACCTCCTCAGCCAGCCTGGAACATGCACGGGGCATAATAATAAGTAGGGCTGTCAAGCATTAAAAAAAATTAATAGCGATTAATCACACAATAATAATAGAACAATAATAAAACAATAATAGAATACCATTTATTTAAATATTTTTGGATGTGTTCTACATTTTCAAATATATTGATTTCAGTTCTAACACAGAATACGAAGTGTGCAGTGCTCACTTTATATTTATTATTACAAATATTTACACGTAAAAAAACAAAAGAATAGTACTTTTCAATTCACCTAATACAAGTACTGTAGTGCAATCTCTTTGTTGTGAATATGCATTACAAATATAGAGTTATATACAAAAATAACTGCATTCAAAATAAAACAATGTAAAGTTTTAGAACCTACAATACCTCTCAGTCCTACTTCAGCAATCACTGACAAACAAGTTTGGTTACAATTTGCAGGAGATAATGGTGCCCACGTCTTGTTTGCAATGTCACCTGAAAGTGAGAACAGGCCTGCACATGGCACATGTCGATGGGCATCGTAAGATTTACGTGCCGGAAGCACTAAAGATTCATAGTCCCTTCATGCTTCAAACACCGCTTCCAAAATATATGCGTCCATTGCTGATGATGGTCTGCTCTATAATGATCCAAAGAAGAGTGGCCAACGCATGTTCATTTTCCTCATTTGAGTTAGATGCCCAGCAGAAGGTTGATTTTCTTTTTTGGTGGTTTGGGTTCTGTAGTGTCTGCATTGGAATGTTGCTCTTTGAAGACTTCTGAAGTATTGCTTCACACCTTGTCCCCCTCAGATTTGGATGGCCTTCAGATTCTTAACATTGGTCATGTGTAGCTATTTTAGAAATCTCAATCGTACCTTCTTATTATGTTTTATTGTCAAATTTGCTGTGAAGTGTTCTTAAAATGAACATGTGATGGGTCATCACTGAGACTGCAATAACATGAAAATATATGGCAGAATGTAGGTAAAATAGCACAGGAGAATCAATATCTCCCTAAGGAGTTCAGTCCAATGTAATTAATGCATTTTTTTTAATGACCTCATCGCATGAAAGACAATGCCCTCTGGAATGGTGGCCACAGATGAAGGGACATATGAATGTTTAGCATATCTGCACATAATATCTTGTAACTCGGCTACAAAAGTGCAATGTGACATCCGTTCTCACTTTCAGGTGACACTGTAAATAGGAAGCAGGCAGCAGTATCTCCACAAACAAGTTTTGTTACATTTGCTTAATAATTGGCTGAAACAGGTAGGAGGACTGCAATGGATTTGTAGGCTCTAAAGTTTCACATTGTTTTGTTTTTGAGTGCAGTTATGTAACAAAAAAAAATCTACATTTGTAAGTTGCACTTTCACAATAAAGAGATTGCACTTCAGTACTTGTATGAGGTGAATTGAAAAATATTGTTTCTTTTGTTGATCATTTTTATAGTGCACATATTTGTAATAAAAATAATATAAAATGAGCACCGTACACTTTATATTCTGTGTTGTAGTAGAAATCAATATATTTTAAAATGTAGAAGAACATCCAACAATATTTAATACATTTCAATTGATATTCTATTGTTTACCAATGCAATTCATATATTTTTTTTAGTTAATCGTGTGAGTTAACTGCGATTAATTGGCAGTCCTAATAATAAGCAAAAACTTTCCATTCAAACCCTGCAACCAGTGGCCACAGCTCCACCAGGGGATGCTTAACCTCCCCTGGCCTATTATACCTGCTGCCTATCAGTGCCAGCTACAGAAATTGCCTTTTCGTTATATCAGATGGCAATTTTTGTCCAGTTGTAAATGCAGACAAACACTGGCTCATTTCATGTGGTTTGACTTTAAACTAAATTGCCTTGCAGGCAAAAGATGAGAGGAGGTAAGGTGACTTACTACTGACTAGCATTTGTAGTAAAGTCTCATGTTAAAACAAAGCAGGAAGTAGTTTGTCAATAATAAATCATTAGGAAGTGTCCCGGGGAGGGAAAGGTTGAGAGGGGACTTTAATGATGTTGTTTTCTTCAGTGCTATTAGTACCTGCCTGGTAGGATTAATGTCCAGCATTTGCGAATGTAGGTCAAACATAAATGATTGCACCTGAATGGTAACTTGAGAAGAGGTTGCTGTGAAACCAGAAATTTCAGCGGGGAGATCAGTAAAGTGGAAATGTCTAGGCAAGAAGATCAAGAGGATGATGGATGTTTTTAAAAATGTTTGGGGAATGTGAACTTAAATAACCTTTCTTTGCACAAAGAAGTGTAATTATATTTGTATGTATGAGAAAATATGCTCCTTACTTAATTAGTAGTTTGACTCCATATTTTCAAGTCTTCCATCAAATTTGTAAGCACTGTATACTTTGGAAACCACGGCTTCCTTCACATTTTTTAGTATAACGATGACTTGGCTACATTTGTTTATGGGATGTATTATCAGAATTAAAGCCCTCCATCTGTGAGAGAGGAATTGGTGGGCTTAGTTCAGGTCCTCATTTATAACTCCTCACATTACAATCATAACCCCCCATTGCAATTGATTCTCATTGCCACCCTTGTTGCCACTCTCAGCAGAGAGGCAAATAAATAAATGATCTTGGGAACAGAAATAAGCCCCTTGTGCCTACAGGACAGGCTTGAGGTATATAGGCTATGCTTCCACTAGACTTCTTTCAAAACATTTCCCATTCTTGCTATTATTGGTGCAGCTCTATCGATGGTAGCAATGATGGTGCTGGGGTAGACAAGCTGCCAGGGTTTAACTATCCTAGTCAGTATAGGTCTAGATGGCATGGTTTACACTAGTGCTTTCACCATTGCTACCCCTAACGGAGCAGAGCTGGTGACAGCAATCAGGGCTGGCTCCAGCTTTTTTGCCGCCCCAATTGGCGAAGCGAAAAAAAAGAAGAAGAAAAAAGCGCCAATCGGCGGCACTTCAGTGCCAGCTCAAAGGTGCCGCTTCATTCTCTGTGGCAATTTGGTGGCGGGTCCTTTGCTCCCAGGGACTGAGGGACCCGCTGCCGAATTGCCGCCAAAGACCGGGACGTGTCGCTCCTTTCCATTGGCTGCTCCAAGCACCTGCTTCCTTCACTGGTGCCTGAAACCGGCCTGACAGCAACGGTGCATTGATTTCAGAGAGAGTTTTGTCTGAGTGAAGACAGCAGTATCAGGCCTCCATTCAGCAAACTGCTCTCTGCAGATGGATACCTGGACCTACATGGAGCCAGGGTTTGCAGGATGGAGGCCTGTGGTTGTCTTTATTGGTTTTATTTTTTTGGAATGCCACATAAATAGTTGCTAAAACTGGATGAAAAACTCTCAAAATATGTTCAAATTTTAGCAGGTGAATCTGATTATTTCAAGAATGCAGTTAGCAAAAAACACACTGAAAATAACATTAGTGGTTTCACAAAAAGGAGATGCATGTCATAAAATGTACTTAAAAATAATTAAAGAAGAAAAGGAAATAAAACTATAGATTTGTAAATGAAGGTGTTTTGCTGGACGTGAGAATAATTTTGCAAAGTGGACTGTGGTTCTCAGTGTTATCAAAGTACAATTATACTCTCAGTGGATGCTAACATGAATGAGAGAGGTGACTGGGTATGGGCAGGCAGCAGACACGGTCTGTCACTTCAAAACACTGGAAGCTTTGATCTTCATCCTTAACCGTCTATGATCTTTAAAAGGGCTGACCCACATATTTAACTTAAACTGTACTTCTAACGTGGTTGACAGCTGGAGGAGGAGAGGAAACAGCCCAGTGATGAAAAATACAAGTTTATTGCATAGCTGTAATTCAGATCCACTCAGGTCCTAATGAGTCCTTATTGTTTCATGCAAGAACACCAAGCCAAATTCAGTCCTTGTGTAAAGATGCACTGAGTTCAGTGGGATACAGATTACGTCTGCTTAAAGTTAAGCACATGTTTAAGTACCTTGCCAAATCAGGGCTTTTATTTTCTCTCTAGATCAAAACTGTTTTAGGTAGGTCTCTTGCCCCTGCCTTTCCACACTCCCCCCTCCCATTCCCTCTCTTTGGCTGGCATACAAAATATTACCAATCTCAATAAATCATCTGTCGCCTGTAGCCAAATCTCTTGCAATAGATCGGTATATGCTCAAATTGCTTAAGAGAAAAACCCCAACTGCCTTTTTCTTGAGGATTGCTGAGAAGGCTTTCGATGGGATGAAATTGGGGGTGAGGAACAGGATGGAAGCTTTTACATCTAAATGGTGTGCAAGAATTAATCCACTCAATTTCCATCCAAAGAAACTGGAAGCACATGGCAAATCTCTGTTCACTCAGGTGTTTTGGGTTAGCACCTAGCATTCTAGGTGCCTTGACAACTGATGGAATATAGTATCAGATGGGTAGTCGTGTTAGTCTGGATCTGTAAAAGTAGCAAAGAATCCTGTGGCACCTTATTAGTTAGTCTATAAGATGCCACAGGATTCTTTGCTGCTTTGATGGAATATAGTTTTTTATAGCTGAAGCCAAAAGGCTGTTACTACCAATGATTTGATTTCAGAACTACTTTTTCCCTTGGCAGGGGCTCTGAAGAGGATACTTGATATTCATTATTTTTGCTGCAGTGCAGAGCGCTCCCCGAAGTGAATATCTCCATAAGTGGGTGCTAATGTGGCATTGTGTTTGGATGTTTCAATTAGGGTGACCATACATCCCGTTTTGGCTGGGACTCTCTTTTTTGAGCCCTGTCTGGGTCGTCCTGACTTTTTTGGTAAAAGTGGGGTGTGGAGGAAAGTGCAGGGGTGGGAGGGAGGCGAGCAGTGATGCCAGCCCTGTGCAGGGGGACAGGTAGGGCTTGAGCAAGCAGCAACACCTTGCATAGGGGGAAGACTGGGCTCAGGTGATCAATGACACTAGACCCAGTGACCCAAGGAGGTGGGAGCAGGGCTCAGGCAGGTGTCTCAGGCCAGCCCTGCACAGGGAGGGGGGCTTGGGTGTTGAAACTGCAGGCACTGGGTGCTGCCGCACCCCCTGGCTTGAACTGGTTTCCATTATATACAGCATTTACAGTTTGGTTCAATGGCTCTCAGCACCCGTGGGCTTGGGACAGCCCCACACCGAGTGGTGGGGGAAGGGCTCGGGCTAGCCCTTTGGGAAATATGGTCACCCTAGTTTCAATGAATGCCTAACAATACATGTGGTACTATACCTCTCTGAGGCAACCAACCCTTTAATGGCTTTCTCTATGTGTACTGGAGGCTGCTGCACAGCAGGATGCAATATACAAAATAAATATTGATAACTTAACGCTAACGTAAGGCTTTGTGGTCCCTAACTGGTCACCTATGCCCAGGATTAAAGCAGCTTCTGGTGACATGGGACCTGATCCACAGACCAATTACAATTACTCCTATTGAAGTCATTGGCCTTTGGATCACCACCATGGATCCCGCTGTGCTTTAGCTGGGTTGGAGCACAGACCATTATGATCCAATCTAGAATTTATACTTACTGTGATCTGTGTGTAGGTTATGCTGGCTGCTGGGATTTATGTATCCAAGCTGGCTAATCCTGGTAACAGCTGGGGTTCATCCGATAAGGAGCTGAGTACCGTAGTCCCATCCAGCAAAACACTTAAGTACTGAAAGTTAAGCATGTGAACAGTCTAATTAACGTTAACGGGATGACTCATGGGCTTGACTTTAAGCAGATTCTTAAGTGTTTCTCTGGAATTGTGGAACTTTATCAAAATCATTTTTTAAATAGTTATCATTTTCCCCTTTACTGAAAACTAGTTTTCAGTAGGAAAACAGACTGAAAAATATTTAAAAATTCTTTTGATTAAAAAATTAGACAAATGGGTCCAGCTGAATGCTGAGCAATGGAAACAACTTCAGAATATCGTTTTCCCCGTTTTCCCATTATTTAGCCAACTCTAAAATGCATTCAGGCTCCCCAAAATACCCTAATATCCCAGCTTTGCACCTGGGTGGATAGGGTGCAGTCACAGTGATATGTTCCTTCATCTTCTACAGAATGCCTATGCGGTAGCACTGCAGTTTCAGAAGTGTCTGGCTGCCTTCTCTCCCATGTTACAGATAAATGCCATTGCTGTGGCTTGTGAAAGTGTTTGAGTGGAAGCCATAAGAAACCTTTTCTCTTTGAACTGACCAACTTTATACTGTCAGCATTGCTTAGCGGAAGTGAGGGCTCCTGTGGTTTATGCCGAAGCAAAAGTAGACTAAAGCAGCATAAAACTCATGCAAGGATAAATAATTGCTACTTACTAGACAATATTACTCCAGATGTAGCTGTCAGGTATTGTACAAACACTTGATAATCTTGGTTAATGCTTAAAACTTTCAAATCTAGAACTGTATGACCAATTATTTACCTGATTAAAAACAACATTTTGAAGGAGAGCAAGTTAACTGCGTACCCCTACGTTAATCAAAGCTTGCTTTACCAATGACTAATATTATGACAATAGCATTCCAATAAGTGTACGAAATGTTTCAAGATTAGCAAAGATTCTGTTTACCATGTTTACCATATATGCTTTTGTCCCTAAAAGGCAGATAAATAAAATGAATTTTACTATTTCAAACACTTTTAGCAATTTATCAGATGAAATATAAAATATCACTGAAAGAGTTGTGGCTACATTTCTGTATGTCAGATTAACAGATCACACTCCATCATCCAATGCACAGCACAAAGACAAGGTATCTGATACTTTCTACACATACCCACCGTAGTACAGGTAAATCCAAAATTGATTAACAATATTACCAAAGAGCCTTCTGTACAAAATCCCTTTATTCCCACAGCACAATGGCAGGCTGTTGGATTCTCCCTTGATTTTATAAAACCACAGCAGTCTTGCCAACTCTTTTGATTTTACAGCCAGGCTCATGACGTGATATTTTACTTAAAGCCTCAACTCCTTGAGTCAGGTTATTACATGAGACTCTCAACTTCCATCAAAAAAATAAAATATCTAGCCCTCATGTTTGGTAATTAAAGCATGAAAATGTGACTCAAGTGTAACCTAAAAGGCTCCAAAACCAGAAGGCATATTTTTTTTAAAAAATAACTTTGTGACAGGGCCACTCACCTCACGTGAGTGCATCTGTTCGCCAGGTGTGTCTGCACCTGCACCCCCTCTGCACTGTGCTGCTTGCAGTGACCCCTGCTGGCAGTTAAACTAAAGCCCTCCAGCTGAGCCACACACAGTCCATCTTCGCAAACAAAACAAACTCCTTCCAGGGTGCAACTCCAACAGGAGCTTCTCACAGTACCCTCAGTTGGTCTCTTCCTGCTGCCCTCTCTGAGCTCAGTCCTTTATCAGTCCAACAGAGCCTCTCATAGCATCTGGCTTAAACAGTCTCTCAAATTGTCCCTGCTGTGGTATGAAGCAGTTCCCCCAGGGCTTCCTCCTTGGGAGCTTTTTGCCTGTTGCCCCAGCTGGTCACTCTTTATAGTTCAACTCCCTTCCAGAGTGGTATCTGTCATAAACAGATAGCTAAGGGTTAATGTTTCTTTTACCTGTAAAGGATTAACAAAGGGAACCAAACACCTGACCAGAGGACCAATCAGGAAACCAGATTTTTAAAAGCTCAGGGAGGGAATGTTTGTGTGTGTGTCCCTTTTGCTGGGTCTTTTGTCTGGCTCTCAAGCTGAGGGAGGGATCTTTCTATCGTTCAAGCTCGTATACTCTTCTGTTCCAAGGTTGTAAGTACAGAGTATTAAGGACAATAGGCTTTATTGTTTTGTATTCTACAAGTGTTGTAGTTCTGGAATGTTAAATTGCGTATCTTCTTTTGAATAAGGCTGTTATCATATTTTTCTTTAGCAATGATCCTGTATTATTTAGGCACCTGTGATAGCGAGAATATTTTTATGTCTTTTTCTTCTTTGTTATATAAAGCTTTCTTTTATAAACCTGTTGGTTTTCTCTGGTAAGGCTTAGGAATGAAGGGAGGGGGAAAATCTCTTTGTGTTAGCTTTGACTATGTGAATCTGCATAGCCTCAGGGAAGAAGGAGAGGTGGAGTTAAATGCCCTCTTGTTTGCATCAAAGAGTGTAATACATATCGCCCAGGAGTAACCCAGGAGGGGAACTGGGATTGAATAAAGAGGAGACAAGGGGAGGAGGTTGTTTTCCCTTTGGTGTGAGACTCAGGGCTTCTGAGTCTTGGGGTCCCCCAGAGAAGGTTTTGGGAGACCAGAGAGGGAGTCAGCCCCTGGAAATTCCTGGCTGGTGGCAGCAATATCAGATCTAAGCTGGTAATTAAGCTTAGAGGGTTCATGCTAGCTTCTCAGTTTATGAACACTAAGGTTCAAATCTGAGTAGGAAGCTACGACAGTATCAAAAGTCCCACAAATCTTGACCTTGTCTCTGAGACTTCAGCCCTGTGGCTCTGGGCTACTTCCCTTTTCAGGGCTTAAGCTACTTCCCTAGTTGCTGGGGGAAGGGGAGGTGACCCAGGCCCATCCACTACTCTGGGCCCAGACCCAGAGAACCTATAAGTAGCAGCCACCTGCTGCATCCGATTAGTAATTTCTGCATTTCTCTGGACCACTTTCCTGTGGCCCCAGTGCCTTCACCCTTATCTCAGGGCTGAAGTTTTCCTGTTCATCTTCCTTGCTCCAGCAAACAAGTGCACTCTCCAGGAGCTCCTTTTAGATGTGGCTGCTGGGCTCTGATTGGCTGCTCCCTGCAGCCTCTCTCAGATTGGCTGCTTCCACTTCAGCCTCTCTAGGCATCCTGGAGGACTCACTATGGCATTATCCAGGGTACATTCTGGATTGCTAAACAGCTGTGTCCCCTCTATTGTCCAACCTGGGGGGTCTTTTACACTGCTTTGCTATGACAACAACCGCTTCTGGTCTGCTGCCAAACAGCCTCCAGCATGTAAATCTCTAACAGCTATATGGTATGAGTGCTATGGTCAACCATGCTTGAATTGCACTGAAGGGCAAAACCAGCAAGCTCCCAGTTCTGGACTTTCTCTCAGAAATGAGTATCTTGTACTGCCCAGTCCTCTCCTGGACAATAAAAGCTCATTTAAGTCCATCATTATATTAATAGAAAATAATATGCACAAATCCTGTTATCTCAAATGGAGTTTCCCAAACACTTGAGTTCAAGCACACTGTTTAGATAAAACAATAAAACAAGTTTATTAACTGCAGAAAGATAGATTTTAAGTGACTACAAATATTGAGGCATAAAAATTATTATTTTTGGTTACAAGTAAATAAAAAGTAAAACATTAACTTAACAAGCTAAGTGAATTCAAAGCAAACACCTCTCTCATCACGTATTCTAGCAGTCCTACGGGCTGAATCTTTCCATCACAATCCCTCCCCCAGTCCAACGCTGTTTCCTTTGTTCTTCTACTGTTATCAGTGTTGTGAGTAGAGGTAGAGAAAGGGAGAACTTGGGAGGTGTGTCCTCCATTCTGATATTTTTTCCTCTTCTTTGAGAATCATCTCCAGTTGAGATTCAGGAGACAGAAGGTTTGTGGAGATGGGAACCTCCAGCTGTTTCTTTGCCAAGATGTAAATTGCTCCCTCACGCCTTTCTTCCTGCCAAAGAATGGCCAGGTGATGGTCCATTTGATTTCATTTGTTGATATAACCATTAAACCATAATGATTTGTAACTAAATAGAACCTTTACACTACATTCGGTACAGATTTTTGTTATCTAGGAGAGTGTGCTATAACTACATACATTTATACAAGTAATTATATAGCTTAATATTTTCAGATTCTTATTAATTGTACATTTTTAGCATGTTAGAAAACAGTGAATGATATATTGATTATTTACTAGATAATTAACTTCTTGCTTATGATTTGTATCAAGTTGCATTAGGATGGTCACTGGAATTTAATTAACACATACAAACAGCATATAAAATTTATTTTTTATTAAACAAAACAAGCCCTCAATAAAGTACATGACTTATTGTGCTATATTTATTATGTTTGACTTCAAAAGTTAAATGTTTTTCCCCTGGTTCTTTCTTTATATAGAAAAGCAGCCTTTACCTCACAGCTTTAGATTGAGGCTCATGGATTCAGCTTACTTATTTTTTATTTAAATGTTTTAAGAGATTATAATTAATTTAGGCCTTAACATATTTTGTATTAAATTCAGTTTTCATTTTAAACAGATTTATTTTTAAAGAGAAAAACTTATTATAATTTAAATGACAAAATAAACACATCCAATTTAAATAAAAAAAAACCTTGATTATAAAAAAACAAATGTCCACCCTGTTTTAACGTGATATGCAGTTGCTTTGGGACTCCAATTTTTCCATTGTCCTCTCCCATCACCAGGTGCCTCCATTGATGAAAACCAGCCCCTTCATGCAGTTCCCAGAATTGTCACACTATATATCAGCTCCCTATTTAAAGCAAGGGTTTTTTTTATAGCCACCGAGCTGCACCCCATCAGTTTGGCTAACTAAGAGTTAGCATGGGTAATGGGTCACATATAACTGCACTTGCTACATATTCCTAGGATCAGCTCTCCAGACTTCATTGACTTCAAGCAGGGTTGTCACATAGCGAAGACAGAATTTGACCCATTGACTTCAGTTGGACGGCATAGGTATAAACTGAGGAGAGAATTTTGCCCAAGGAGTGTAGTGAGAACTGAATGAGTCTTTCATGTTCTGTGGGACTCTGTATTGTCACTGCCTTTAGGTGGCTGTGAATTTTATTTCTTCCTGAAATTTCATTTTGGTCTGGATTAAGCAAGGCTTTTTAATTTTTGACCAAGATGGAATTCCACCAGCTCTGTGGGGGTGAGGGCAGTAGCCCTGCGCAGTAGTGGCAATGCTGGCATTTCCCCATTTGGGAAGAGGAAATTTTTAAAAAATGCTCAAATTTTGGATATGAATATTTGTAAAATGAAAACCGATTAACTCTGTTTTTAGAAGGCTCGCCCCTCAGGCGGAGGACAGAGTGAAGGCCTGAGCCTCCAGTTAATATGGAACTGCACTCAGGAATAAAAGTCTGCAGGATCAGGCCTTAGATGAATTCATTAAGTGCCTGATTTACACTGCTAGCCAATTGTTTCCTGACTAGCAAGTGCCAAAATATAATCATATTGTTCTTCTCCCACATGCATATAAGAATTCAAAGAAGAGAACTGAAAACTTTGGCAAAAAAAAGAGTGCAAAATGTACAGCTACCTGGAGGCAGCTGCAGCTGATTCTGTGGATGTTGTAGATGGCTATTTAATAGTACATTGCTCAATGCAAAAGGAGTACAAGTTACATGAATAACCACAGGTTCATTTAAAAAAAAACCCAAGGAGTTTTAAAGAATGTTTTTCCTTTTTTTCCCCCCTCCTGGCAGGTTGCAAAAATACCCTCCAATAATGAAATGAAAACAAGCTGAATGGTTACATTTCATGGAGGAGGGAAGATATAGTTGCAGCCAGCTGGAGCATGTCTGGGCCAGTGTCTCAGTTCTTTTCTTTCTGCTAGTTTAGTGCTGCTCCAAGAATGCTGGCTGTCACCGTCTCAGATTTGATTTCCACACTCACATTTCTACTTATTAAATGAAACTCCATTGTCAGGCTGGCACATTTCCCCACTGCTCTTTTATGTTTTTCTTTTGAATTGCTCCTATGTACCTGGATGCCACACTCACGTGCTAGAAATGATCTAATGCAGCATGGAATAAGGTACAAATATGAAAGGAGAGTATTGTACTGTCTTAATCAAGCCTGTTGTACTAGCTTTGCTTCAAACCTTTCACATTTCTTTTGCAGTCTCATCCACAGCTCAGGGTCTCATAAATCTTTGTTGAAGGTGGACTCAGCAATGCAACAGGGAAGGATGGGTTTTAGAAGAGTCTGGTGGATCAATTAGGTGTTCAGTTGGAGGCTGGTCTACAGGCAGGGTACTGACTGTACTGCTTGCAGGAGAAAACTCTTAGATAATCACGGTTTGATTGTGCAAAGTGCTGAGCAACCAGCCCTGGCCCAGCAAAGCACCTAAATCTGTGAGTAATCCCATTGTCTTCAATGGGACCATTCATGTGCTTAACTCAAAGCATAAGCTTACCTGAGTGCAGGATCAGGGCCAGAATGTTCATGTTCAGTATCTAACACAGGGATTGGCAACCTTTGGCACGTGGCTTGCCAGGGTAAGCACCCTGGCAGGCTGAGATGGTTTGTTTACCTGCAGCGTCCGCAGGTTCGGCTGATCGCGGCTCCCACTGGCCACGGTTTGCAGTCCCATGGCCAATGGGGGCGGCAGGAAGCGGCACAAGTCGAGGGATGTGCTGGCCACCACTTCCCGCCGCCCCCATTGGCCTGAAGTGGTAAACCGTGGCCAGTGGGAGCTGCGATTGGCCGAACCTGTGGATGCAGCAGGTAAACAAACTGGCCCGGCCCGCCAGGGTGCTTACCCTGGCAAGCTATGTGCCAAAGATTGCCAATCCCTGATCTAACAGGACTGAGCTCTCAGTAAAGAATAGGAAGTGGTTAACAGTGGTCAACAGACTAGGAAGTGGTCAACAGAATGCAGGAACATCCATCTGGGGAAATATATATTGGAGAAGAAGTAGTAACCATAAAAATAACAAAAGGTCAGTTCATGTCCTCTGAAAAATACCATGGAAGGCAGGGAAATTATGAACAATATCAATAAAGCTCATGGGAAATATAAATACAACAGATGTCCAGTGCTGTGGATTGCAAGCTCTTTGGTCTTTCAAATCTCACTTTAAACTAAGCTCATGGCTTGCAATCTTTTCATTAGGCTTGTAGCCCTTTAATGGCCATTGATGTGACATCATTCATTACTGTACATGATTACAGTACATACAGCTACTGTGTTACCGGCAGTAATCCACCTTCCGCATAATGATTAATACTCACATTTAAATGTCCAAATTGGAGCAGTCTTGCAGTGAGCTTGATCACAATAGCCAAAGAAGCACAAAACATGACAACACTTGAGCAAAGGTCTAGTATTTGTAAAACCAGATGGTACCACTCGTAGTGCAGTGGGTCCTTGCAAAGAGACATAAATTCCTCATAGGGAAAAGGGAACAAAACTGCATAACTGAGATAGTTAGTCCCTGCAATCCCAGCAAATGAATAGTAACAGTATGGACCAAGCAGGATGGAGACAACTGCAACAGCAAATTGAATTGGGGAGCCCATGATGCTCAATATGCCAAAGGTGAAGCTAGCTTCCCACTGAAATTGAGAGAGAAACATACTATTACTTTTCTGACTAATGAGAGAAAAAAATCTATTAAAAACCTTTAACTAAAGAGGGTGGGAGATTTCCTATTACTTCACTTCTTTTATATTCTAAACCCTAATGTGACCAGAATAAGAAACATATTGGAGGGGAAAATAAGCACGATAAATATCATATATGCCCCTTGCTATAAAAATGATGTGGATTCTCTACAGGGAAGATGAATGCAGTAGAAACCAAATTTTGCTAAAAACACTAGAATAAATTAGAACAGATGTATGTTATTTCTGCATTTGTCATGTATCACGGAAAGATGTAAATTGCAGTGGGCGGCCTTAACTTCCAAACTTGAACACTAACAAAAATCCCCATTTTAAAGACAGGAAGTAACTCTGGAACCGGTAGAATCACCAAGCTGGTAGAACATTTAAAGCTTGTTCACTTTAAGCCCTGTATAGTATATTTGATCCACAGCTTTAGTAGCAAAATATGCTTTTTCCTCTTGAATAGATCATCTGGATTAACTCTGCAGTTCCCTTGACTTCTCCGCTGTATTTGACACCATATTGAATAATGACATAAGCTTACAAGTGATCTTTGTGTTTGTCCTCTGTCCGCCAAAAGGAGAAGTACACCAGCAATAACAGCCTGTGGATGGGGGAAACAGACAGTTACACCGGTAATACTTCATAATGCTAGTAGTGAATTAAATTCTGAAATGCTTTGCAAATGTTTAAATTGTTATCATAACTTGATGGGCCAATTTCTACCTTCATTACTATGCATTAGACCTGCATCACTCCCAGTAGGGTGGCACAGGCGTAACTGAGGATAGTAATTAGACTGAGGTTGACTGTATGTGGTGGTGATAATTTGGGAACTCTGTCTGTATAACCGATGAATTCTGGTTGATATTATGAAGTTGTTACTGTGAAAATTACAGTATCATTGAATACCTCTATGTACATGTGGAATTCATCATGGGCTGATGGATTTTAGCACATACCCATAAGACTGTGGACAATAGAGAGTTGTTAATCTTAATGACTGTACTCTGACTGCACAAAGGGTATGCTAACAAGGTTGACTGAAGCTAGGAGAACCGGTATACTCCAATTCATCAATAGGAAGTTGATGAGGAAGACATGTAGTTACTATGCTGAATTCCCAACAGGTATAAGATAAGGAGGCATGACTCCTTTTATGCTAAATATATCAGAAATGAATTTGTTTCACTGTGTTCAACTTTTTGCCATTCCATGAATCTTGGATCTGCCTGTATCTTTGCTCCTAATAATATATTGTTGGTGAATGGAACCACCAAAGGAAAATGTGTCTGAAACAAGAAACTGAAGGCCAGAAGATCAGAAAACAACATAATTTCTGCTCTCATTGCTCACACAGAGGCAAATGTATCACCAAGTTTGAAAACCCAGAATCTTGAGCAATATGGTCTTGTGGTTTGTTTCCCATCTTTGGCATGATAAATGTTTTAAGACCTAGATTTTCATTTTCCATGGCACTTTGTATTTTAAATTTTTGATTTAGGGAATTTGAAAATACTTCTCCTGAGGCTGAGCCTGAAATTATAATCTTGGCATAACCATCACGTAAAGTTCTCATGGATAAAAGCAGAAACATCTGGAGTCATGAGTGGTTGTTGGCTAAATTAATCAGAAGAAAAGCCACAAGCAGGGGATCCTACAGCATTCTAGCCAGAATAAATTAGGCTACAAAATAAGGGTACTATTAAGAGTAATTGTAATATTGAGGCTGCACTATAAGATGAGGGCCAAACCCTTTCACAATCCTCTTTGCCAACTGAGAGGGGTTCAATTTATAATTAATGCACATGTGGTTGGTGGAACAAAGAAAAAATTGAAGATGGATAAAAGCAGGGGAGGGATTATACATCATGCTGGTTTAACTCCAGGCAGATAATTTAAACTAGTAGACGATCAGTTTCCAGTTCATTTTAAATACTCTGGCAAGAAATGTTACTTTCTGTCCCAAAGTTTAAAATACCATAACATTGCAGGTTTGTAAGCACTGCCATTTGTTTTTGTCTTAATTCTTGATCTGATCCAATGTAGCCAATGGGATTCTTTCCATTGACTTAGGGTCTGTTTTTAAAGGTATTGCTCAGCACTGTGCAGCCAAACTCCCTAAACAGGCTGCCGCCTAGCAGAATTATCAGAGCTAAAGTAGTTGACTCTTAGCCACCTATCTCCACTGCCTGGGGTCATTACGTACCTAAATACGGAGGCTGCAGAATCCTGGGATCCGAGTACTGCCCTGCCTAACAGGACTTTAAACACAAGCAAGGCAACCTTTAAGTGATAGGAGACTGGTCAGCTTCTGTGCATCAGGCCACGTCTACACTACGGGATAAAATCGAATTTGCTAAAATCGGTTTTATAAAACTGATATTATAAATTTGATTTCATGCGGCCACACTAGGCACAGTAATTTGGTGTTGTGCGTCCATGCTCCGAGGCTAACGTCGATTTCTGAAGCGTTGCATTGTGGGTAGCACTTCCGTAGCTATCCATAGTTCCCCGCCCCTTGGAATTCAGGGTTGAATCTTAATTGTCACCGGGGTTCTGGGTAAATGTCATCAGTCATTCCTTCCTCCGGGAAACATACAGAACTGACACACTTCGCGCCGTTTTCCCTGGATTTGCCCTGGCAGATGCCATAGCATGGCAACCATGGAGCTCGTTCAGCTTTATTTTTTCCGGCACCGTATGTGTACTGGATGCCGCGGAGAGAGAGGGCGATACATCCAGCGCTACAAGCAGCATCACTGCGTTTTCAATGATACAGAGATGATTTACTGTTTCGTTCTGTACGTCTACTGCCGGAGTAAACTGGCAATTGAGATGACGGTAACTCCTCCCTCTCTGTTGTCTCTGCTGGCTACACTCATGAGTGCACCCCGCGCATGAAAATTGTTGAAGCAAAAATGGGTAATATGACTCCATAGGCACTGAGTCAATCCCTCCTTAATGTGTTTCTAAAAAATAGAGTCAGTCCTGGCACTAGGAAATTAAGAGGCAGATCAGTATTAGAGAACGCCCCGATGTATGCAGAGTAGCACAGCTGCTCTGCGTAGATATTCACAGGGGTGCCCAGGCAACACCTCCCGCAGCCCATCTGGCTTCCCTCCTCGCCCACAGACCTGTCCATGGGCTTACTGCGTGGCAGTGTTCTCCCCCCCCCCTTTGGCCACGAACGTTCCTAATACGACTGCAACGGAACAGAACGAGACTTGGAGGCAGCCTCCTGGGCTATGACAGTCGGATCTTTTCTTTATGCAGGAAGAGGGGCTGATGAGTTCAGCCCAGTTGCTATGAGAGACGGTTACCAGTGAGTTCTGGACCATACAACTGAGGAGTAACTAGATGTCGATCTCCCATTTTTACCAGCACTCCCAAGCCCAGGCCTTCACCTCAGGGCAGCAGGGCACTCTACCGACTATGGTTGACACACAGATTAGTCATATTGTACCGTCTACCACCGGAGGGGGAGAGAAGCGGAATATTGCTCTTCACTGGCTGCCCAGCATCCCGTCTACAAGCGCATTCAGTACACATTAGGGTTACATTGAGCAAGCCTCCGATCAAGGATGATCCCCTTTTCTTTCAGTTGGTGGAGAGGGGGAGAAGAAAACTGAGGAGCTGTTCCCTGAGAGAGCCACGCCAACCAACTGTTTTGAATCGCTAACAAGACATGAGAGGCTGCCAAGAATTGCAAATACCTTTTGCAGAGAACTTCCGCGCAGCGTGGATTTGGAAGCTGAGTCCTCAGTAACCCCCCCCTCCTCCATGAGAACGTCCACTTTGAGTCTCTGGTTCCCGTTACGCTTGTCCGCAGCGACTATGTATACCTGAGATTTTTTCAAACGCTTTGGCATTTCGTGTTCTGTAACGGAACCTCTGATACAACAGATTTGTCTCCCCATACAGCGATCTTATCTAGTATCTCCCGTACGGTCCATGCTGGAAACTCTTTTGGATTATGGAGACGTGCATGCCACCCGTGTGATCAGAGCCCTCCATGCTGGGCAAGCAGGAAATTGTATAATTACTAATACAAAAAGTTCCAGGGCTTTTTCTGCTTTATCGCCCACTGCATCCCCGAGGTCAGAGTTCTGTCCAGAGCGGTCAGTGTTGCCTTGGGATACCGCCCGGAGCCATAACGCGATTTCCGTCCACACTAACCGTAATCCGAATTGTAATTATCGAATTTAGCGCTACTCCTCTCGTCGGGGTGGTAGTACAGAAATCGATTTAAAGAGCCCTTTATATCGATGTAAAGGGCATTATAGTGTGGATGGGTACAGTGTTAAATCGATTTAACGGCCATTAAATCGATTTAAACGCGTAGTGTAGACCAGGCCTCAGTGTCTACCTGAAACAATTGCACTGCACTCTTACACCATGTTCACCTGTTGCAGCTCCTACATCTACAAGGTCATTTCCATTATCTAGTTCAGTGCTGGAGAAGGAAAAAGTGTCATATTCCTCTCCCTCTCGAATCCTCCCTCAGAACTGTCAGTGCCTGAGGCCACTGAACATGATGAACTCCGCCTCCTGTTCCTGGACTCCAGACAGTCAATGGATAAAGAGAATGGTGAGTCAGATTTCCTACCATGCTATGTAATCTGTGTTTGTGCTCATTCTGCGTTCTTCCGATATACATGTGCACTCAGCACCAAATGCATGAGCCTCCTTTGACCTATCATCCAGACAATTCTCCATGGGCTGTCCATCAGTGAAACATCCTTTTAGCACCATCAACTCAAATTCCCTTCCCCATCCCCTGCTCCCCACGCACCCAGTCTGGACTCATCTTCCCCTATCAGATGCCCATAACCCAACAAAATAGTACATTTCCATGACTTTCCCCAGCCCCCATGTACCTCTTTTGTCAGACTCTCCCACACGCACCCAATCTCTTTCACGTTACCAGCCCTTTCCTATCATTCAGGCACCTCTGTGTGTCTATTCCATCCCCTTTACGCAATCATCTTTGTGCATCAAACTGCCTCCCAGCAGTCCCTGTCTCTCACCTTCACCCCCTGCACGCAGCCTTTCCTAGTCCATTTAACCAATCTGCCTATTACAGTTCTGTTTCCACTCGGTCATGACTTGGCCATAAGTGCAAGGCTAACGTAAAGATGGGTGACCCCAGTCTCAGCACAGCCTACCAAACTGGCCCCTCACAACGGTGGAGTGCCTGGGATGTCCTGTAACAGCTGCCACCAGGCTTGGAACCACTGGCTGGAAAATCTAAAAATGCCTGGTGGTTTGCACAGAAATACCCACTAATGCACCATATCCCAGTCATTGTGGGGGTCAAGATGGGGCTCTCAAGCCTTCCAGGCTCTCTCTACAGCACAGCTTGGAGAATGGAAGTCCTGGAATGGGCTTCTCGTGTCTGTGGCTCAGAGGCTGCCCCACCACATGGGCTTCTCTGGGCCAGGGGCCCTAGGGCATCCAAACCCCTGGGCCAGCTGATTGCCGCAACCTGGTGAGTGAACTGCCCCAAGAGTCAGGCAGACTGGGGAGCCAGCTGGCCCAGAAGTTTGGAAGGCCTAGGGCAGACCCTGTCGTGGGGCTGCCCAGAACCCACAGACTTTGGAAGTCCTGGCAGCAGCTTGCGAAGCTGACATGATTCTTGTCAGGTTCACTGCTGCTCTTTTAGCAACTGCAAGGGCCCATGGAGCGTATTTCATTTCCTGTGCTGGTGTTTCCAAACCAAACCTTTGCTGGAATTTCTGGTTGACAGGAAATAATAAATAAATAGGTTTCATTCATACTTGGAACAAAACCAAATTTCAGAAAGTTGAAAATTCCTGCAAACCAGAAATTCCGAGTTTCAGCCAGCTCTACTTAGCACCCACGGTCTGTCTTTGTACTTTAGGATGAATGGTACTGGATCAGTGGGCAGGGCGAAACATAAGCAATGTGAAGAATTCTTTCTATTACCATGATATGGTATCTTGGCCATCGCAGTGCAAACAAATCTGCTCATTCATGTACCAACTTATTTGTTCACTAAATTAGCAATGGCATTACCAGCTTCAGGACCTGGAGCCAGAGTCTTCCAGCCAGTTTTAAGCTGACCTCTCTTGAAGGCCATGAAAAGTTCTGCTTAAAAACTGATGAAACAGCATAGTTTTTCCTTAGTTCAAGGAGCTGTGGAATCAGAACTGAGGCAAAGCTGGAAGTTTAAATTTAGTGGCTTGGATACAATGGGATCTATAGCTTACCATCCTTATTTTCATTTTGCTAAATCAAAGCCACTCCATGTTTGTCCACATCTCTTTGTGGAATATATCAAGTGAAGGAAGACTTTAGCAGTAGAGGAAGTGGACACAATATCATCCCTAAACAAACGGTGATGTTAGAAACACCCTAATCCTATCAACAGCAATGTTTTAAGTAAAGTGATACCCAAAACAGCAATTAAACACTGGTGGAACGGATAGGATGAGGATCATAGAACATAATTCAATCAGTTCTGGCATATTATTTTAATGTAATTTATTATTTGGATCCTAACATCTGCAGGACATCAGTAACTCTCAAAAACGTCAGCAATCCAAGGCGCTCAAAATAAAAGATTTTTAATGGAGCATCTATTGATGCCTCTTTTCTAATAAATGAAGGTAGAAACTGGAGGGTGGTTTCACGAGCCAGGGAACTGAAGGGAAACTCCAAGCCCCCATCCTTTTAAAGTCCTTTCCTCAGGACTGGATTATCATCCAATCACAAAGCCAAAAGCAGATAAACTGAAAAACACTGGGCAATAATTCCCCAGAGGCTCGCCATGCTGGCAGCACCAGCTAGTAGGAAGGACACCCTTTAATTCTCCTTTTGACCCAGCTTCCCCTTCCTTTTACACTCCACCCAAGCAGCAATGGGGCCAGCCTGGAACTTGTAACCCTTTACAGGCTGCAGTCTCTTTACTTTGTTACAAAATTCTGTCCTATAGCATACACCCTCCTGCAATGAATTTGAGTCTTAAACTATTATAGAGTTTTAATGGGTCTGCATAATTTTTAACTCAAAAACTTGCTGCACTTGTATTCATCTTCATGCATAGTTTGAAACCTAAAACATAAACAGGCTTCTGCTGAAACTAAAGGACATGAACCTTAGAGCACCTAATCAGTGTGAGAGAGGAGCCAAATTCTGCAATCACTTGCACGAGTATATCTCCAGTCATGTTACTTCACATTGACACTAGTGAAATCCAGATTTGGCCCAGAGTTGTAGAGTTTCATTTTTGCTAGCAAAGAAAAATTGTGAGAGGCAAATATCCTGAAACAATCAATATGTTAATATTTACTGCAAAGTTAAATCTTATCAAGGAGCTGCAGGGAGCTCCTGTGTTTAATTTAATGTTGACTACTCCAAGTACTTCTTTTTAAAGAGTTTATATTAATAGGAAACAAATTCAGACATGGTTGACTTTTCTTAGAATTTCAGTAACTTCTCTAATATCTTTTCCCTGCTAACATTTTTGTTGTGACCTACCAAAGTTCCATTCCAGATGGGACAGGCGATTCGAATGCTCCAGCCAGCAAACCAGGGCTTATAAGAAAAAACAGGAAAGAAAGCAAAAATTCCAGAGAAAATGCTTATAATCCCAAAGGTAATAAGTGTCCCTCCGGTACCCTCATACAGGCTCTTTGTTTTCATTGTGAGTCTCTCTCTTTCTTGCCCTCTGCTTGATTCACATCAAGGATTAGTAACTAAAGCCTAGTCAAAGACATTTCATTATAAACAGAAGTTTCTTAGAGACTGTAGTCATGACGCATGCAGATTGTGTACCTACCATGACAAAACATTATTCTAGTTAACTTAAATTAATCCTACATAGCCACAAGTATAATCAAAAAGGCTCTGAATGTGCCCAATATCATAAAATGGCTTTCTTTAAAAGAATAAACCCCTGTCCACTTTCAGCTGCAGAAAAACCCATCTAGTGATTCTGAATTACTTCTTCATCTGTCTTCCCATGAGGAGCGACCACTTCCTAGTCTGTGGAGAGCCAGAAATTTGCTGACGGCACTATAGTCATTGTTTCCAATGACTAGTCTATTACAGCCAAGACTGAACCCAATATCCTTTGTGCCCTAGAGGTCAGCATATGCAGAACACATGCATATGTCTCTGCATGTGACCATGCTCACCCCTAGCAATAGTTATTTATAAAATAAAATTTGTGTCAGGAGATTCACTGAGAGTTTTGCTTGTTTCTGTTTTAAAATCAAGTGCACTGTGCAATTCTTTCGATCATCCCTCTAAAAACAGATAATTTCAGCTCCAAGTATGGGACAGAAGAGGGGACTGGGAAGATTCTGGGGCCTGTTCCTGCTGCCACTGAACTCAGGGGCAAAATGGCCATTGACTGCAGTCAGACCAGGACTAGTGATGACCACGAAAACAACACTGCTTACTGAACAAGTCCCCCAGTTGCTCCTGTACCTGTAATGGCAAATATTTTGAATGAAAGAACTTAAGTCATTATATCTGATGCACATTATCACATATAACTTCTGAGTCACAACTGCACAATACTGAAAACAGCAGAACTCATTTCAAACATGCTGCCCCTGGAGAGTTGCCATGGTTATATGATGCTTCAGTTAGGATGGCATCTGAGATGGCAATGCTATTACATAGAGTCAGAAGGGAACTATTTTCCAGCCCTCCTGAGTGAGTGGACACATCTTTACCTGTGTAATATTAGTTTATTTGTGACAAGAACTGACAGCAAGTCCAGGATCACTACTGTGTCCAATGAGCCCAGCAGAGGTCACAAGGGCTGTAAAACATCCAGATGTGGCTTCCTGATTCTCAGGCTGGCATTATGTTGGCCCTCTAATATACACCAGCTGGTAACAAACAGAGATCCAGCTCTCTTCCTGCCACTTATGTCCCCTAGGACTAGGAAGAGGAGAGGGTGCTATGCTAGTTTTATGCCAGCTGAGGACTTCCCCAGGTTGGGAGAATTCTGAGCTAGCAAGATGTGACAAGATTCTAGTTGTCATGGCCGAAGTTGTGCAAACAGGCTAGAGAATCTAGCCCTGGAAAGTCAAGGTGGCATGGGACGCAATCTTTAGTGCAATGGGTTGTAGACGTTTAGCCCCCGAAACCAGATGACCTTAGAAGTAAACAATGAGGTGGCAAAATTTGCAGATGATACAACTACTCAAGATAGTTAAGACCCAGGCAGACTGCAAAGAGCTACAAAAGGATCTCTCAAAACTGGGTGACTGAACAACAAAATGGTAGATGAAATTCAGTGTTGATAAATGCAACATAATGCACACTGGAAAACATAATCCAAACTATGCATATAAAATGATGGGGTCTAAATTAGCTGTTACCACTCAAGAAAAAGATCTTGGAGTTATTGTGAATAGTTCTCTGAAAACATCCACTCAATGTTCAGGGGCAGTAAAAAAAATGAACAGAATGTTGGGAATCATTAAGAAAGGGCTAGATAATAAAACAAAAAATATCATATTGCCTCTTTACAAATCCATGGTATGTTCACATCTTGAATACTGTGTGTAGATGTGGTCACCACATCTCAAAAAAGATATACTGGAATTGGAAAAGGTTTGGAAAAGGGCAACAAAAATGATTAGGGGTATGGAGCATCTGCCATATGAGGAGAAATTAATAAGACTGGGACTTTACAGTTTGGAAAATAGATGACTAAGGGGAGATATGATAGAAGTCTATAAAATCATGACTGGTGTAAAGAAAGTAAATAAGGAAGTGTTATTTACTCCTTCTCATAACACAACAACTAGGGTTCACCAAATGAAATTAATAGGCAGCAGATTTAAAACAAATAAAAGGAAATATTTTTTCACACAACGCATAGTCAACCTGTGGAACTCCTTGCCAGAGGATGTAGAGAAGGCCAAGACTATAACAGGATTCAAAAAAGAACTAGAGCAATTGATGGAGGATAGGACCATCAGTGGCTATTAGGCACGATGGTCAGGAATGGTGGCCCTACCCTCTGTTTGCCAAATGCTGGAAATGGGCAACAGGGGATGGATCACTTGATTACCTGTTCTGTTCATTCCCTCTGGGGCACCTGGCATTGGCCACTGTCAGAAGACAGAATACTGGGCTAGATGGACCTATGGTCTGATCCAGTATGGTTGTTCTTATGTTCAGGATTAATAGGAGCTGCAATAACTCAGTAAAGCGGGACATGAAGGCAGCACCTCAACCTTAGCTTTGAATGTGTGCCTTTGATGGATTTCACAATGTTAATTTCACTGGATAAGTCTGGGGTTCTTTTGGCACTTAATTGATCTATGGGTTGTCACCATAAGATTTAAAAAGTTTATTTATTCTTACAGCATTGACTGTCTTTATGAAATATTATCCAAACGCCAATTTAATTTAATTAAAATTAGCGGTCCTGTAATTTTATTAAATATGCACAGTCTGTCTTCTCGTAGATTACCTTTAATCTCTGTTCTATTAGCAAGTCAATAAAGTGACACATGGAAAATTATACATTATTGGCTCTATTATGAATGTAAGTTGCAAGATGACTTCATGGTCTTGAATGACAACATAAGCATGCCAGATGTTCATAGCGCGTGACCCCTTTAAAGACTTAGAAAGATCATACACTACTTTAAAATGTAATTTCCTGCATGTAGAGTGAAGAAAGAGAGCCTAACAGCTTAATGTTACTTAGCGCTTCCCATCTAGTGTGAATGTCTTAATAACAAATCACAGCTCTGATCTCCTTTTTGGCTGCATGTTTCCAATACGCTCTGTAATGCCTTTCTCATGACTGGAATGGTTAACATTCCATATTTTCTTGCTGTTATGTGGTAATCAGGGTTGTATTTCATTCCATGATGAAGAGGGACCTTTGCACAGTAGCATACAAAAAATGTAGTCCTTGGTCTGAGTCATGCTTTGACTCTGACTGAGTCTTTTATCTGGAGGTTAAAGCAACCTGGTATGTCACTAAAAGAGCAGATAACAGCACAGTGTGAAAACCAAGCAGTATAACTCCTGCAATGTCCTTTCTGCAGCTTCTTTTCTGCAGTTATGAGGGAGTCAGCACCTTTAGGAGCTCTGCTATCAGTGGCAGGGAGCCGGGGGCACACTCATCACTTTCATGCAGGTCCCTGGGGGTGGTGGATTTCAATAGCTAGGCCCCTTGCACATACTGTGGCTTCTCATTATAGACATGAATCTCACAGATTTTCCTGGCCCTTTTGCCCCCCAACTCCCACCTCTTGGGAGAGTCCGTGGGGAATAAACAATGATCCAGGCCTTTGTCTTTAATGAATGTGTGCCCACAACAAAATACATGTAACAGCATTTTGTACACTCAGTTCTACTCCCTACCCAGATGCCTATATATTTATGCATGTAACATGGTACAAATTTGTTCCCTCTCATAGTGTGTGAGGGAATGGAGCTAGATTAGGAAGGGAACCATTCATGGATTTGTTTTGAGAAACCCAGAGGATGTTATGTTCTGGAGATGTACTAATGGAGCAGTGGTTTCTCTTTTTAATTTAGTACTTCTTCTGGGCACCAAAATGACAGCACTGGTGATATGAAGGCTTGTCTACATGAGAAAGTTGCACCAGTTTAACTTAAATTCATTTAAAAAACAATTTAGTTCAATGGATGCAAAATTCTGCACAGACACACATTATGGTTTGCGTGGCTTATGACAGTTTAACTTGTGATGAAAAAGTGACTTAACCTAAATCACGATAAAGTACTTTTAAAACTGAGATCTGTGTTTTTGTAGGGTTTGAATAAACTTATTTAAAACCACTCCTTCAGCAAAAACAGGTGCACGTTTGTGTAGAGAGCAGGCCTAAGTCATCTGTTTATTCACAGAATAGTACAGGAGAAACAGTAACATAGCAAGCTTCTCCCATATGCCCCATCAACATGTCTCTACCCTGCTTTCAAGAGGCTACTTCTATGATGGCCTTCCTATCCTTCACTTTTCTAGCTGAGATTGTCACCAAGGGCATAACTTGTGTTAATTTCTATGGTGTTTTCCGTAGTGTGGTTTGCTGTCCATTAGCAGTCAGCCTCTTAATTGTAATGCAAGTGGTAACAAGTTTTGGTCACTATAGAGCTCAGCTGGGTTTGAACATTTAGGTCTGTACACCTGGCAATGTAAATGGAGCAGCAATAGCTGTCAAAATGAGCTAGGTAGACTGGGAATATGTGCAGGTAAGTGCAATTCTGTAAAGATTCATAGGCTAATGAAGGCACTGAGCTTGAAAAGATGGTACACTACGAAACTCTAGTAGGAGGAGGTTCTAAGGCCCCAACACAGCAATTTTACACTGGTCTGACTGATTTTCAGTGGTGTAAGTGCGAGAAGAACCAGGCCTCAGTGTGTATGGCTAATCAGACTGTTCATATGGTGTTTTGATAACGTTCAGCTATATCCATGATCAACACTAGGTGCTGCTAGGCTGCTGCTCATATGAAATATATGTTAGCAAAAGTTTTAAACAGTATTTTCAGCACCTTCCACACTCCTGTCTCATGTTATTATCTACATTTTGACTGTTAGTAATCATGCTACTTTAACGCACATTAGCTTAATAAATATTTAGTTTAGTTTTTGAAAGTGTTGATTTGCATCCCTGTGCATTGCCACTACCTTGAATACATACGCAGGAAACAAGCTAAGCAGCATACACCCCAATGAGTAATAAAATTAAGCTACTCTAAATGTTTCAAATTGTCTTCATTCAAATATTTACTTAAACTCTGCTTCTAGATGTTTTGCAACCCAAGGGGAATGACATTATTAATGGGATGATTCTTGGAATGGACCGACTGTGCTATCAGGCCATGGAAGTTTGTTTATAGGGGAAAAAATATGAAGAAAAAAAACTGGTTAGCTCTGTTGAGTTTTGGGCTTTCTACTCCTACGTGTTTGAGTGGGAGAAAGGACAAATCTCTAGGACATTAACTTTCCCATGGCAACAGAAAACGGAAATGACTTTAACCCCATCTAGTGACAGATGACTCATTGTTCAGCCTACTGCTGTTTTCTAAACATTAAAACAATACAGTGGGAGGAAAAGTCAGGCTTTACAATATCATATTCTTAGCACTTGGGCTTGTGGGAGAGGACAACTTGCTGGCTTCTGTTTTCAAAGGTCCACAAAATTTCACTATGGAGACTCTTGACTATTCTTTTACTTTACAGGGAAGCCAAACACATGTGAGTGCTTTCTTTTTCTTAGCCACTAGAGGGCAAGTACTAGGACATTCCAAGTAGGCTCTCACCTCACTATGAGATGACTGAGATGATGCTGATGACTGGATTTCAAACACCTGTACAGACCCTCTTCGCCACCATCCTTTCCAGGCTTTCTTTCTCTCACCAGTGATAAAATTCTACTTGCTACTTTTCATTTTGGATTCTTCAAAAAAAGCTCAGAACTAATCTCTTTTCACTTTCCCTCCCACTCGCTATACACATAAGGCTCGAGTCTCTTCTGCCTTATATCAGGCTTCAGTGACAGATGGCATATTTCTACTGAACACAGATTTCAGACTCCACTGACTGAAGTCTTCCCTCTCACAGGCTCTTTCCTAAGCGGCCGCCACACCAAACTGCTAGGTGACATGGTGGAGACTTATTGGTTCACCATCTCTATGGTCCAGATTCCCTATTATATCCAGTATCTGCTCGACACAGCAGAGGGTGGGAAGGTCTGAAAAGAGCTAGCTGAAATTCCCTGGTTTTGGGCCTGGAGATCGCTCCAAACTAAGTACACAGGCTGGTAACTACTTCAAGGGACCATTCGCCAGCCAAGGACACAGCATGCCCTACACTTAACATGCTCCCTATGCTGGGGGCTGCAGAAAAATAGCATAGGAGCCACACAGAGATATCCAGCAGCTTTCTGGCCCTTTTCCACTGCCAAAGTGATGCAAAGGGCCCAAACTGAAGAAGAGACTCTAATTCTGAACATTGTTGTTACTGAAAAATTGATAGTTCACAGCAGCATTTAGCAAATAGTAAAATAGCATCGCTACTTCAGCACTGCTTCTCTTGAACAGAGAGGTTAGCATTGGAGATATGCTGAAACATCAGGTTAGTCAATATGATCTAGTTCAGTCAAACTGAGGGATTTGTGAAGAACATCCCAATTTAGAGAATTGCATGGACCTGACAAAGCTAGGTGATTGGACAACGTGACAAGAGATGAAATTCAGTACAGGCAAGAGTCAAGCAATGCATGTTGGAAGGGACAACTTTAACTACTTGTGCAAGGTTTGAAAAAACAACAAGCCTAGGGCATTATTCTTCGCTCAGGTTTAAGCTGGTATAACTCTTCTGAGTTCAGTGAAATTCATACAAGCAGTAAAACCATGGCAAGTCAGGTTCCTAAATTTATTTGTGGACAGCACAATTAACAAAAAATAACTCAATGGCCAGGGTTGGTCAGGAACGCAAACAAAATGTTTGGTTGTAATAAGGAAGATAGAGAGGCTAATACTAGAAATATTTGTCAACATAAATTGATGGCATACCCTGACTTTAAATATTGTGTTCAGTCTTGGCCAGTGCTTTTACTAAACTTAAGCTATCTATTTGTCAGTTTTGCATTAGTTCCCTATTTAGTATCCCCTATACCGAGGACTGGATATAGCAATATCAATGGCTAAGGTTTTAACAGCAGCAACAGCATAAACTCACATTTAGCGCTACCTACAATTGTTCCTTTGCCTTGTCTCACATTCTCATAGTTGCTGTTTCATCGCATCATCCTCAAGGCACATTCCAAAGACGTGTAGCCTCCTTGCAGACAAGAGCGCCACCCCTCTGGGTAGGTCTTTATGATCTTCTGGCTGGATGCTCAGGCTATGTCTGTCATTGTCAATCCTATTGTACCATTGAGGCTGTCTGTGATCACGTGATCACCTATCATATAGTGGCATTCCTTGGCCTACATGCTTCATAATTCATTGATCTTCCATCATAATGATATGTCTGTACCAAGAAATCTGCCAATGCTAAACCAGTGCTGATGGAGGTGGTTACTGGGTTCATTGCTGATCTTGTCCTGCCACTTAATATGGAGCAGCTGATGAAGGTGACAAGAATCAAAAATGGCAACATACCACTCATCAGCCTTCCTCAGCATTCATCAGTACAACTGAGCTCGCAGACTTTAGCTGCTGCTGCCTTTCCCTGTTCTTTCCTGGACAAAGCGGGTGCCACCTTCCCCTGCTGACAGAGCTGGATAATAGGTGTGGAAATCATGCCTGTTCCAAACGGGCTGCCTGAGTCAACCACTAGGATACCGTCTCTTTCTTATGCACACATGCTGCAAGTCAAGAATAAATTCAAGAGTCTGCTGGTTGAAGCTAGAGAGGACCTAAGGTCTCAATCAACATTGCTTAACAGCCAGCTACCAATATTATCATGTGGACTTATTGTGTTAACTTGATAGGTCCACAGAAGTCAAAGGGCCTTCAGATTAAGCTCTCTAATCTTTTATGAGCATATCGGTCAGCATCCTAGTTGAGAAGCAAAGAAATTATTTTATAAAATATTATTATTTTTAGAGTGCATTAAATGGCCAAAATGTCTTTATAATACTAATACCTAGCTCTTGTGTAGAACTTTTCATCAGTAGATCTCAAAGCACTTTACAAAGGAGTATCATTATAGAAAATGGGAGTAAGAACAGTTAATTGTGCATTGGCACTAGAATCCCCATACACCTCTTAAGTGAAAGGAGATGTATTATCTGGATGGATTTCTTCATGTTGCGTGATAGTGACAATAGCTAGTTAACAACACAGAATCAGAGAAAGAAGAGCTAAGTGATTTTTGTGTGTGTGTTGTGAGGTTATGAGGCTACCTACTGTTACAGGCTTTTACTACTAACATGTTGGGATAATAAATGATCAACTATAATCAATCATCCTTTATTGCTGAGCCTAGATACCTGCAAGGCAAGGTTGAGAGCTTCCTAACAAGGCCCTATCCTGTTGTCCTTTGATCCCTAATTCCTTTAGGATTCCTGGGCAAGGGGACTTGATTAACTCAAGGAGAACAGGGGTTTAAGGGACCAGAGGAGCTAGTGGACAGAAACAGGAAATGTGGGAGTTTTGTGAGGGAGTTTAGAGAGGCACAGTATAACAGCTACATACTCCTAACAAACATTCACTAAATATATGTCAATGGACACCCCACCAACCTCAAAAAACAAAACAACTACAAACAAAACCAACCAAACAATAACAAAACTTCTGCAAGAATAAAAATAATGCAGGCAGAAGTCCAGCAGCAGAGTGGGGGTTACCTAGTTTATTGCACTGAATGCAGCACATATGATTACCTCCCTTGTGGGCAGGTGGTGTATGCCTGCATTCAGTGCAAGCAACTCCTGGCCCTTAGAGACTGAGTATGGGCTCTTGAGGCCAGAGTGGCTGAACTGCAGGAGCTAAGGTAGGCAGAGCGGTACACAGAAAAGACTTTCCAGGACACAATAGAGTAGTCCTAACCCCAGTCTGACAGCCTCTGTGCTGTGGAGGAGGGAGAAGATAAAAAGGAAGCAGAGGGAACCAGTCCCATAGTTGGGTCCCTCCCTCCAGATGATGTCCTGGTACCCTCTCACACTGAGGATACCAGTCATGACCCATGGGTCTTGAAAGTCGTGAACAGCATTCACGGGAACAGCCACACTCCAACTCTCCACCTGGCAGCCTGCTGGCAACTGCTTATCTAGGACCCATGAAACCCAGCCCCAGTTTGAGGCTCTACCCCTCTAGTCCTTAAACCAGCAGCAGGAGTAGGAAGCACAAGACCCAAAGACCAGAGAAGGAGGATCCCAGTTGTTTGGACTACTTCCTGTTCCTCCTGCTGTTACTGCTCCCCCGGCTTGATTTTGTGGTATTATGGGGAAGCAAAATGAATTCTTTGCATTTGTTTTCATGCAGAGGATGTGAGGGAGATTTCCACACTTGAACCATACTTTTCAGGTGACATATCTGAGGAACTGTCCCAAACTGAGGTATCGATACAGGAGGCTTTGGAACAAATTAATATATTAAACAGTAATAAATCACCACGACCCGATGGTATTCAGCCCGACGTTCTGAAGCAACTCAACTGTGAAATTGCAGAACCACTAACTGTGGTACGTAAACTATCTTTAAATCAGCTTCTATGATAGCTAATATGATGCCATTTTTTATTAAAAAAAGACTCCAGAAGTGATCCTGTCAATTACTGGCTGGTAAGCCTAACTTCAGTACCAGGCAAATTGGTCAAAACTGTAGTAGATAGACAAAATTATCAGACAGATGGATGAACACAGCTTTTGTAAAGGGAAATAATGCCTCACCAATCTATTAGAATTCTTTGAGGGAATCAACAAGCAAGTGGACCAGGTTGAGCCAGTGGATATGCAGTACTTGGCCTTTCAGAAAGCTTTGAGAGGGTCTCTTAAGCAAAGTAAGGAGTCATTGGATAAGACGGAAGTTTCTCTCATGGATCAGTAACTGGTTAAAAGATAGGAAACAAAGGCTAGGGATAAATGGTCAGTTTTCAGAATGGAAAGAGGTAAGTGGTGGGGTCCCCCAAGAATCTCTACTGGGACCAGTGCTATTCATCATATTCATAAATGATCTGGAAAAAGGGGTTAACAGTGAGGTGACACAGTTTGCACATGATACAAATGTATTCAAGATAGTTAAGTCCAAAGCTGACTCAAAGAGTTACAAAGGGATCTCACAAAACTGGGTGACTAGGAAACACACTGGCAGGTGCAATCTGATGCTCATAAATGCAAAGTATTGCACATTGGAAAACGTAACCCTAACTATACATACAAAGCGATGGGGTCTAAATTAGCTGTTACCACTCAAGAAAGATCTTGGCATCTTCAGGGATAGTCCTCTGAAGACATCCGCTCAATGTGCAGCGGCAGTCAAAAAAACGAACAGAATGTTAGGAACCATCAAGAAAGGATAGATAATAAGACAGAAAATATCATCATGCCACTATATAAATCCATAGTACCCCTACAACCTGAATACTGCACAGTTCTGGTCACTCCATCTCAATATATATATATATATTAGAATTGGAAAAGGTACAGAGAAGGGGAACAAAAATGATTAGAGATATGGAACAGCTTCCGTATGAGGAGGGGTTAAAAAACTGGGACTTTTCAGCTTGGAAAAGAGATGACTAAGAGAGGGATATGATAGTGGGCTATAAAATGATGAATAATGTGGAGAAAGTGAATAAGGAAGTGTTAGTTACCCCATCACATAACACAAGAACCAAGGGTCATCCAATGAAATTAAGAGGCAGCAGGTTGAGAACTAACATAAGGAAGTACTTCTTCACACAATGCATGGTCAACCTATGGCACTCATTGACAGGAGATGTTGTGAAGGCCAAAAATATAAGTGAGTTCAAAAAAGAATTAGATAAGTTCCTGGAGGATAAGCTAAGATGGTCAGGGATGCAACCCCATGCTCTGGCTGTCCCTAAACCTCTAACTGCTAGAAGCTGGGACTGTATGACAAGGGATGGATCACTAGATAATTACCCTGTTCTGTTCATTACCTCTGAAGCATCTGTCACTGGCCACAGTTGGAAGATAGGATACTGGACTAGTTGAACCATTCGTCTGACCCTGTGTGGCCATTTTTATGTTCTAGCTACTGTTTAGTTCACAAATGGCTTTGCCCATATTATTTCCAGTTATTTAGTATTCACCCCAATATTAAAGTTAGATAGTGTACATCTACTAATTGTGTACCCCAAATTAGTGAAATAGGAGGCTCCAGTCTTGCAAATTGCACTGTGTTTGTGGACTCTAATGCTCAAGCCAGTCTACCCACACCTTGTGAGACAACCATGCCTTGGTCAACACCAATGATTGAATCAAAGGATCTTTCAGAGTTGAAAGTATGAGTCTCTATAGCTTAAGCTAAAGAGACAGCCTCTATAGCAGGGTCTGTTACAGGCTCTCCTCATCTTTGGGCTGGGCATGTGTGCACACATGTGTGTGCACACACACACAGACAAACTAAGTGGGGCAATAGCTCAGTGGTTTAAGCATTGGTTTGCTAAACCCAGGGTTGTGAACTCAATTCTTGAGGGGGCCATTTAGGGATATAGGGCAAAAATCTGTTGGATGATTTAATTGGGGATTGGTTTTCCCCTTTAAGCAGCGGGTTAGACTAGATCAGAGATTAGCACACAAGCCAATTTTTGATGGCACGCAGGGCAGACTGAGCCGCTCGGCCCACCGCCGCTCTGGGGTTCCTGCTGCTGGCCCCTTGCCAGCGAGGGTCCCACCACCAATCCCACTCAGCACCTGGCCTGGAGGAAGGAACCCCAGGCTGGCAGCTGGAAGGAGCCGGCAACTGAAACCCCAGCGCGGCAGCAGGCTGAGCTGCTCAGCCTGCTGCCACTCTGGGGTTCCCGCTGCTGGCCCCTTGCCAGCCAGGGTCCCGCCACAGCCTCACTCACCTTGCTTCCAGTTGGAGTTCCAGTGCAGGACCCCGGCCAGACAGGGTTCAGGCCTCGGGCCCTGCTCAACCCTACCAGCTGCCATCTTGGATTCCAGCTGGTTAACAACTGATCACTTAGAAGCCTGTGTGCAGTTTGAAGTATCCAAATACATGCCACTAGACATTGGAAAACTCAGCAAGGAAAAGCAAGGGCAAGGATCAGAGTAAACTAATAAGATCTGCATTTTAATTTAATTTTAAATAAAGCTTCTGAAACATTTTGAAAACCTTGTTTACTTTACATATAACAGTAGTTTGGTTATATATTATAGACTTCTAGCGAGACCTTCTAAAAAACATTAAAATGTATTACCGGCACACAAAGCCTTAAATTAGAGTGTATACATGAAGACTCAGAACACCACTGCTGAAAGGTTGTCGACCTCTGGACTAGATGATCTCCTGGGGTCCCTTCCACCCCTGATATTCTATGATTAATGACTGTGTTCAAATGGGACAAGAGGCAATCACTGTCCTAGGGATAGATGATTAGCAGCTTTAGTTTAGAGCTTTCAGGGAACAAGGATCCACTTACACACATGGTCATAACAGTATTTCCTCAGAATAACAACACAAAACATTTCCACAGAAACAATAGCATTGAAAGCTTTGAGTAACCACTGTCTCCAGCCTTTCCTCTAACTTATCAAGCTAAATCTGTATGTTGCTTCAGTTGCTTCATATTCTCTTTCTTAGAATCACTTCCCCATAATTTCTCAAGATAATGAAGCATGTGATATCTGTTGAAACTTCTTACAAAAACCACATGCTATCAGTTTATTCTCAGGCAGCAATTTGTGATAATCAGTTCTTGTTCCAGGGGTAGCCTTCGTTTCTCTTTCACAAGTCATTGTGGAGTTTGTAGTGACTGGGCATGGTGAAAAGCTAGCCTTCTCACTATGATAATTCAGTATTCAGAGGGGCTGTTTTCCCCACTTGTAAGTTAGTTTCATAGTCTAACCAAACCACAAAAGTCCCAATAAACAATAGTCCAAATGAAAACAATCCGGCCCTCCCCCCGTTTCACTCTTCATGACACAGTATCCTCTGTTGGGGGTATAATAACAATATCTCCATCTTCTAAGAGCTCCAGCCTTGTGTCCTAGATAACAAAGTGAGCAATAGGTCCATCTCCAAACTGTCTCTGCCTTTCTTTCCCCCAGGACACTTTCTTCGGCTTTGCCACAATCTCTCAGCTTCCCCCTCAGGACTTAGCTAGGTCTTGTTCCTGACCAAAAACCACTCCCTCTTCTCACAGTACTTTAGTTTCTGGGTTATTTCACAGACCTTCCTCCCCAAGGTTCTTTCCCTTTGACAGGAAAGACCCAGAACTCCTTTCCTAGTGTCCTCACCAGAAAGACCTTCTAGAGATGTCCTTTCTTCCCTGGCTTCTTCAAGTCCTTCTATCACAGCCTGTTCCTTTCCAGGCTCTCTTTGCAAAGATGCCTACCGACAGCTCGCTCCAGGTCTCATTCTTAATAGAGAGACTCCCCTAGAAACTCTGAGCTCCATCCCAGTTTCCTCTACACTAATGAAAGGGAGATGGTTGTATACAGCCTCCTCTCCTAGCATACCTCCCTGTGAAGCCTACAGGTCTCATATGTTCTGAGAACTACAACTCCCAGAATGCCTGTCTTCTGGGCTGAAACCAGAAACAGAGCCCAGCCGGTCCTGGAGCCTCCCTTAAAGGGTCAGCACACTCTATTACAATAATGAGTAGCACTAGGGGAGATGCTTTAATCTGTCACTGTACTACAGCATAGGATTAGGCTGGTTTATTTATTTCCTGTATCAAAGGCTAAAGGGAAGGTCTGTAGAAAAAAGAGCAGGCTCTAAGACTCTGCTTTCTGAGGGTGTGTGAATTGCACATTAGAGATTGTCAGAGTTATTTCATTTGCTATTTTAGAGCTAGATACAAAGGCAAACTGAACAGGACTTCCTTAGATCCAGGTTACTGTTTGGTGTTAGTAAGAACAAAGATAAAGATTACAGCATTTAAAGTTAATTGAACTGGATATTTTAGGAGCTGCCTGTTTCTCTAACCATGAAAATATAAGCAATTCTATTTTCAGGAAGTCATGGATTTTGACATCATCTTCTTTAGAAGTAGACCTGCTAAACCTGTTTAACTGGAAAGAACTGTCTTCAGTTGCTGAGCTTTTAGTACTGGCTGTTGCATTGCTAGAAACTGAAACATCTCAGAAAATGAGGGAAAAGAAAAGGAAATTAACATCCTTGCCAAGCTCTGTCTGGATGTTTAACATTGTGGGCTTAAATATCCTCCTTGGTCACTTAATATGAACAATCATAATAGAGAGTAATCCTTTGCTAAGGATGCTGCCATCATCAGGAACCTCAGTATCACTGTGAGAAAACTCATTTTCACTATTGACAAAATATTCACAAGTGGTCACTGATTTTGGCAATCCCAGTTTTTGGGTTGAGACATCGTGGACCTGGTTTTCTGACTGGCCGAGCACTCAGCTGAAGTCAGGAGAAGCCCTCTGAAAATCAGATTAGCAGAATAATTTATCCGCATTTTAAAAGATCTGAATCTGGCTGTTGCAATGCTAGAAAGTATGGTACAGGTCACAAGTGACCCAAAGAAATTCCATAATTAACAGTGTCATATCTTCAATGCTATAAAACTGCAATGGGAATTCAATTTAAATGTGAGTAATCTGTGTGGTATTTCATTCCCCATTTGAGGTTATTCAGAACAACACTACCACTGTATTAAGCTATAAAGCCTACATTAGGTCTTTTTCAGATAAAAAGAGTAAATATTAATTTAAACAATGAACTGACAGCCTCCCTTGATCTTTTATTTTTTCACAAGTCTCTTGTTGCATTTTTTGATAGATTTGACTCCGCTCTTTCCTTTGGGGGAGGGTCTTTTCTTGACACAGATAAGCCCATTTCATTTTCAAAGTTGCCTTGTAAAAGGCTGGCTCATGGTTTTGGATTCTTCCTGTTAGCTGGGAAGAATGTGAGAGGAGGAAGACAGCCCTCCAACAAAATAAAACAAAATCCTCCATTACACTGGAATCTCTCCTCCATTACGCTGGATTTATGCAGTTGTAATTCCACTGACTTTAATAGAGTAACATTGTTATAAAACCAATGTGATGGCAACAACCTGTGCCATCATCTTGTGCCTGCAGAGGTCCAGTTATTATCCTAAACTTAGACTAGAAACATATAGAGATCCAAATTCTGTCCATTGATTTTCATGGGGTTGGACAGGGTCTAAGTCAGGATGGAATTTGGCCCAAAGTGTTTATCTACAAAGTGTGGAAGGGCAGTAAAATATTGCTGACCACAGCTAATTGTTAATAAAGACAAATCTCCATGGCTTACTATTTAAATGGGACATCAATAGGACAAAGCACTGTAGATGCTGCAGTAGAAGAGTGGCCATGAAGCAGCTAGATGGATAAGCCACCCAGGCAAAAGCTGACATGCATGACATTGAGTGGAACTGGAATATGGCAAATAAGAATTACTCACAGGTAAGATAAGAAAAATTCTCCTCAAAACTGTAATCACTTAGAGCTCAGAGAAGTGTATTAAATCTACCTGTGGCCATCTAGATTAAAGCTGTGAAAACATCAGCCTCATCTCCATACCTATGACACCTCCTTATCTTTCATGGGAACAGAAAAGCAAAGTTAAATTACTGTGAGGAATAATTAGATAATTTTCATGGCTAATTGCTGCTGGCAATGCAGACCTATTGTGTCTGTGTCTAGAAGTTGTGCAAAACAAGTTTAGTTGCTGATACTCAGACAATATTTCATGATCCTGTGCTCTGATACTCTTGGCTACATATGTTTTTATGGACATCCCCTGCAGTGATGGATATTTATGCTTTGTGTAATTAGCAAGTCAACTGTAACTAATACATGTGTGTGCTGTGGCTGCCCATCTGGCAATTGCTCATGCAATGCTAATCCAATAGGATTGGTGGCTGCTCTGGATCCACGTGGAACATTGCTACAGTTGGGAGCAATGCAAGCTGCACGGCAGGTTACAGCACAGACATTTTAAAGGAAGCAGGTAGCACCAGAGTAGCACTCATTGACTTCAGTGGGCTTTGAATTGGGTCCTGTGGTAGGGGAGTGATGTGGTGAGTTACTTGAGGCAGGTGGGATGGAGGGCCAGCCAGTTAGCCAAGTACCAGTAGGCAAAGCTGGAAATACCTTTGGTGTTATATATCCCAGCTGTTGAATCCAGAGTTCTTCTGTATGACAGAGAGCCTGTTTCAAGAGCAATAGTCACCAGGAGAGATTTTTCAAAGACACTTAAGGGAGTTAGGTGTCCAACAAACACCCAGCGCTGCTATTTAGTTCTCTTCTACACTTTATTTTTCATAGAGTCTACGGTTCCCACATATACCAGTAGGGCCATCATTGATACTGCATATACACCATGTATTTGCCATGTGGAATTTACACAGGTTGTTCAGATGCAAAAGTTATAATTTGTATGTAAACTCTGTGTCCCCTCTCTAGACACGTAGATGCACATTTTGTGTAATTCATACACTATGCATTTTACACACACACACACACACACACACACTATTCCGTTTATTGTCTATATAAACACATCAAGACCCACATCCGTCTTTCTGCGGCTGTATTCTGACACGGGAACACTCCCAATTATAGTTCGTAACGAGCTGTCCCATGGAGGCGATTTATTGTTTTATAGACACACAGGCAAGTGATTGTGTATCGCCTGCTGCCCTGCGTGTAGGACCCTGTTCTTTGCATGCACAGAGAGCTGTGCAGAACAGCGGGCGAGAGAGAAATCCCCACCTCCAGGCACCCTTCTCATGCGACCACGCCTTGAGAAACTAAAAGCTAAAGGCATCTCTATTCTCAGAGCTCTCCTACTCTTCTTTCAAGGGCCCGCCCGCATAGTTCAGCGCCAGGGCACAGCTGGAACCTTGTGGCCCCGCCCCAGCCAGGCTAGCCTCCCTCCCTGGGGTATGGAGACAGGCGGCACTCAGTACAAGCCCGCTCCATGCACAGAGAACTCTGGAGACACCTGCCTACACACGTAGACCTGCGCTGGGCACAGGTAACCCCCAATTCTTTGGTAGGGCACACTACAGGAATGAGTAAATGAGCTAAACTACTTGGGATCTTGGGGGTGGGGGGTTCTGCCTGGCATAAAGTTTCTTCTGCTTTGGGGTTTTGGCTTAGCAGCCTCTCCTGGGAGTTTATGCCAGCCTCTTTTGAGATCTGCCTAGTTTTGTTTTGTTTTTTTTACAAAACTTTAGCTCTGTCATCCCAATGCTGCTTTCTGCCTGAGGCATTTGATCCTGGCTTGTCAGCTGTGCACCCTTGTATGTGATGGCAAATTGCTCATGGATGGATAATATGTAAAAGAAATAACCTGCCTTACTTAGAATGAATGTATTGCATCTCTGCAGTCATGCTTCATTGCTACTTTCATAAAGCTCTTGTCCTAGTTCCACTCTGTACTAGACTGGTTTGGTTATAGTCTAATTTGATCAGCATGATTTAAAGAACCAGGAAGTATTCCTAATATAGGAGCTTTGCATATACAATATAGTGCTTCCCCTCAAAATTTCATTGCTTCCCACCTGCCAAATGCCATAAACAAAGTAATTATGGCACTGCTCCCCTTTGATTGTGCCTTGTATGTATCATTCTCCAAAACTATATTCAACAAATATTTGGCTTGCAACACTATACGGTAAGAGGAAAGGACGTGAATTAGAAAAATATTATGCAAAATAGATTGCTGCTGTTGCAGTTTTAGAATTAATGCAAAATTGCAGCATGTGGTGTAACACCTTTGAACATTTCGGTACACTGATGGGACAGAGTTGCCTCCAATTTAGCTCTTTTCTTTAGCAATACTTTGCTGGCTTCATGTTTAAACAGGAAATTTTACTTGTCTTTTAACAGTCAGTTGCCATGTGGTCTATCTTTGGTTTAAAACTACTTCTGTATGATCTGCAAACAGTGCTGTGTGCCTGGAGATCTTGTCCAAACTTTTTTTTTTCTCTAAAGAATATCTATTTTTTCTTGTGATACAGAAAGCATTCAGCTGAGTATTTGACCTCATAGTCCTTTAAACCCCACTGGTTCACTTGCTAAAGCAGTGAAGCAATTTCACCAGGGTCCCTTTTTGTTGAATCCAGGTAAACAGTAGCACTGCAGGCATTTTAGTTAACGTTTTCTTGATTATTTGGTATTTTGCTGGTAGTAGCAAGTAGCTGGACTTGTAAAGTCTGGAGAAATTACATTTCTTTGATCCCTAATGAGTGAAGTTCATGCTGGCCAGGAAGGCTGGCAGTGTAGGGAGACTTTGTCTCAAACACCCCACCCTCTTAACAGGTGCTGATTCTGCTTTGAAAGTATAAAGTGGGTTTGGCTGACTCACTGGTGTACCTGGTTTATTATCCCACTTGTAGGTAAGGGAGGTGGAATCAGCCCTCAAGCAGAGAGAGAGGGAGTTTGGGAAAGAAAGGACCCAACATCAGCTAAACCTAAATTCATTGGTAATGGTGAAAGGTGTCCAATGTCTTGCAGGATTAGGACCTTAAAGAATGAAATGCCAAATTCTGCCCTTAGATACACACTTGTAACTGCCACTGAGCCAAATCATGCTCTCAATTACACCTGTGCAACCCCAGCCAGTGAGTTCCATGAGACTTGCATACATGTATCCTTGTACAAGAGCAGAAATGTGCCTCGCACAGGTTACAATTCAACTCCCTATGGAGGAGAGTAACTATGACTTTACCACTGTAGTCAAATATCTTGGTTTGTATGCTTCTCTGACACCTATAATTTATAAATAAAGAAAAGTATTATTCTTTTCATTTCTAGTTTGTGTGTTTAGATGCACGAGTGTTGTGAGATTTGCTGCATATGCTTTGAGTTTCCAGTTAGAAAGAAGTGATCTCCTATTAACTATCAGTAGGAATTTCAAATAACGGATCCAATAAAAAAACAGACAGAAGTTGCTTTACAATGGTACTACAGGAATTTAGGAAATAGGAAACTCCTTTATTAGATATTGTTTTCACATGCAGTATCCTTGTGAGTCTGATTTCATTGCATATCTGTTTACATTTGTGACTTAACTTGAACACATTGTGGCAAGGCACCTTCTCGGTCTCCCCAGCCTCCGCTGCTTTTAGCCCTTGGGAGACAGGCTTGGGTAATCTGGTCCCCCTTGGGACCCAGGGGAAGTCTGTTCCCTCCCTCCACCAGTCCTTTTTATAGTATATTTCTCCCTTGCTCGCTGTGCCCGCTTGGAACCAGCTGATCCTAACTTCAGGTAGCTCCCTCTCAGCTGATTGTAATTGGCAACCCCTTCTCAGCTGAACCCGATTGACCTGTATTTACCCAGAGTTGATAGGGTGGAGGGCCTTTTAACCCTCTGAGACTGGTTTCTATCCCTCCTTTGTAGCTGTCTCTCCTCTGTTTTTCACAACATCTTGTGAATCAGCTACTTCCTGAAATGCAATCTGTATAGATTCTCTTTATCAGTAAAGAGTGGTATGCTTTCAGCGAGGACTTCAAAAAAAAAAAAAAAAGGCCTTGTCATGTAATTGGACCATGGAGCAGTATGGAAGCAAACAAAGAGGTTTGCTATTTGGCTGTATGGATACAGTGAGGTTGAGATTTTAGATTTATTTGTTCATGTTCCCTTGATTCATTCTTAAGAGTCTTAAATCTCATCGCAGTGCAAGTGTGCCCCCTCAATGGGAATTGCACTCATAGGCATTGAGATTGATTGGGTAGTCATAAGGCCCGTAAAATTCCTGTTGCCTTCACTGGAATTTTGCTTGCATAGGGACTTCAGGGTTGAGTCTGTTGAGACATATGTATACTAGCTGAACTGGACTTTAATTAAGGGAGTCTGAACAACAACATACATCTAGACTGCACCTCCCATGCCCCCTCTTTGGCCAAAATCCACTCCCCTTTTTGGAAAACACTCCTTTTTGAACTGCTAAAATAATAGCAGGAGAGCTTAGAAGAATCCGGCAGATCACAAGTTAATCCTCACGTAAGTTACTTTGTCTAGATGACCACGTGCAGTTCTGAATAGAACTCAGCCCTGAATCTGACTCATAATGTTTGGATAGGAAAAGTAGTGTGTGTGCTGGGGTGTGGGGGTTAGCAATAGGTCTTTGGAAGCAGTTCTTTAGACAAGTTAATGCAAATTCAGAGTAGACTCTACTAGTTTGCATAAATATGTGCTTGGAAAGAAGCCAGTAATGACTCCTTGATCGTAAGCAATTGCCTCTTCATATGAAGTTCAGAACACCTCACTGTTCTCATCTGGAAATTCCAGCCCCTGGAATCAAGACCTGTAAATGTGGAGTAGAACCTGATCAAACATGCTGTATTTATGTTGTTCACATATGCCTGCCGCACTGGACAGCTGGCAAATCTTAAATAAATGGCCTATCTTCAGTTTGTCTTGGATAATTGAATGTCTCCCGTAATCCTGATCTGTGGGATGAAAAAAGAAATGTGATCAGAAGCTATTTCATTATTATGTAAATCTCACCATATCAAACAAAGAATCCATCTCTGGGTATGCATTGAGGCTGCTATATGTTTCAATTATAGTTTTAATTGCTTAATTTAGGATCTAATTCTGCTTTGTCTAACCCAGGGATTGGCAACCTTTCAGAAGTGGTATGCCGAATCTTCATTTATTCACTCTAATTTAAGATTTTGCCTGCCAGCAGGGCCGGTGCAACCATTTAGGCGAACTAGGCGGTTGCCTAGGGTGCCAAGATTTGGGGGCGCCCAAAAGTGTCCCCTGGGTCAGGGTGCCGCCGATCAGCACGCCCCTGAGGTCAGTGCGTTGCCGCCGCAGCCCGGCAGCCCAGGGCGCCCCCTGCCCCCAGGGTCACGAGCACGCGCTGCAGCCCCAGCAGCCAGGCGCCCCCATGGTCAGGGAGCCGCCGCCCGGCAGCCCAGGGCCACCCCCGCCCCGGTCAGCGGACCGCGGCGCCGGTGGAACCTGCGCATCGTATCGCGGACGGTCTGCCCGGTCCCTCGTGGCTCCTTGACCTGCCGCAGCCTGCCTGTGCAGTCCGACCGGAGCCGCGAGACCCGCGTGCGGGGCAGTGAAATGTCCCGGCGCCTAGGGCGCCAGAAACCTTAGCGCCGGTCCTGCCTGCCAGTAATACATTTTAACATTTTTAGAAGGTCTCTTTCTATAAGTCTATAATATATAACTAAACTATTGTTGTATGTAAAGTAAATAAGGCTTTTAAAATGTTTAAGAAGCTTAATTAAATGAAAATGCAGAGCCCCCTGGACCGGTGGCCGGGACATGGGCAGTGTGAGTGCCACTGAAAATGAGCTCGTGTGCCGCCTTCGGCACCTGTGCCATAGGTTGCCTACCCCTGGTCTAACCTTTCACACAACTATATGGCTTTAAATGGAGTTACAAGTGGTAAATCAGAAGGTAAGTTGGCCCGTCTCTTGTGCTTTTATTTATGGATACAATCAGGATAGGCATCTTTAATATGGTGTGTAATAAGAACTAATAGTTGTAGCTATTGATTTATGTTACCATTTCTTGATCTATCTTTGAAATAATTTGCTGTAAAACAGACAGGATACCAGTTGCCGACTAATAAGATGCAAAAGCAGGTGAAATGCAGATTTTTTTCCATGTGTTTTTGCCTTCAGTTTTCCCCATGAAAGAGCACTGGGTGGATCAGCTAGGTGAATGGGTGTTACCAAACATGTACACAATCTACTGCCCAGTGCAGTATTTACTTATGTGCCTTGTATAAATACTTGTGCTTCAGTATTTCCTTTAGAAAGAGATTCTAGAGAAGGCAGTACATTCTGTTGTGTCTTCTGGGCATCTTGGTTTGCCACCCAAAGCTGAAATTTTATACATATTTTTAATTCTCCAGTTTTTCCCAGATTTATGGACAGAATTAAGGCTAATGGAGTATAAAGATATAAAACACACCCAATGTGTTGTTTTAGGGTCTGTGAAACTGACATGCTGATAAAGTCAAACAATAATGGCTGTATGCAGTTTTTGTTGCTTTGTAAATATTTAATCACTCTGCCCTTCCTCTTCTGTGTGTTCTTGTCCTTTCACATGGCCTGATCTTGCACCTTTGAAGTCAGCGGGCCTGATTCTCAATCTTGTTCACTCACTGTGAAAAATGGGTGCACCCAACCTAGGTGTCAGGGACCAAAGAATTCTTTTACATTGGCTTTGCACTGATGTGAATCAGGACGCAAGCAGTGAAGATTTAGGCCCAGTGTTAGTTTTGCCTTTGACTTTAATTGTAGCAGGACTGGGCCTATAATCTCATGTAGGCTTTTGTGTGTGTTGGTGTGCACACATGCCAAGGTGTAAAATTGTTGTTTGAGACTCTGCTTGTGGACAGATTTTTAAACCTTCTTGAAGGAAAATATATATATATATATTTTTTGAAAGCTCCTTATGATGGGGAGGTGATTCTATTTCCTCATGTTTTTTGTTTGTTTTTGTCATTATTATTTATCTCCTTGACCTGGAGGCTCTTTGTTTCAGAACCAGTGCTGTGTAGGTGTTCCTCCATGTACCTACTCCTTCTCTTGGAGGCTTTCTGATAAAAGGAAAACCCAGAATTATATGATTCTATGAAAATTGCTATATTTGCCTAACTGGATGTAGGGTGACTAGATGTCCTAATTTTATAGGGACAGTCCCGATGTTCAGGGCTTTGTCTTATATAGGTGCCTATTACCTACTGTCTCAATTTTTCACTTTTGCTATCTGGTCACTCTAGCTGGATGGCATTTCCTCTCTCTCCTCTTCACAACGTGGGAGGTTTTTGGAAAGGTCTTCAGGAGTTGGCTGGGACTCAGTGCTATTTCCTCAGCTCACTCTGGGTCTTTTCAGTGCTTTCTGAAAATAAATAAATGTAACAGTGCTGCTTTGTCAGCCTGGCTTGTGTTTCTCTTTGAGCAGATGCGCTTTTGGGGGACTTATTTAATCCCCTTTTTCTGCTGCAGTCACTCCTGTGTATGATTCCTGAAAAGAAATTGATGCTAAAAAGTGCTGTTGTGGAGGAAAATTAATGCTCGCCTTTCTTCCTCTCTTCCTAGCAGTTTGTTCTGCTCATGTGGCAAGGGAGGGTTTAGGGTTGCCAGGCATCCAGTTTTTGACTGGAACGCCAGGTCGAAAAGGGACCCTGGAGGCTCTGGTCAGCACCGCTGACCAGGCTGTTAAAAGTCCAGTCAGCAGCGCAGTGGGGCTGAGGGAGGCTCCCTGCCTGCCCTGGCTCCATGCAGTTCCCGGAAGCTTCTACGCGCAGGAGTAGGCAGGGGACTCCACGCGCGGCCCCTGGCATGAGGGTCAGCTGCGCAGCTCCCATTGCCTGGGAACCGCGGCCAGTGGGAGCAGCAGGGGCCACCTGGCTATGCCTTCACCTCAGGGCCAGACGTGGCAGGGGAGGCAGGAAGCCTGCACTCTGAACTGCCTGCCCCAGGTTAGAACCCCTTCCCCCACCCGAACTGCCTCCCAGAGCCTGCACCCTGAACCTCTGCCTCAAGTCAGAACCCCCTCTTGCACCCTAACTCCCTTCTGGAGCCCACATCCTGAACCCCCTCCTGCACCCCAGTTCCCCAGCCCTGAGCCCACACCCCCAGCTAGAGCCTGCACCCCAACCCTCTGCCCCAGCCCTGCGCCTGCTTCTGAATTCCAAACCCCTCATCCCCAGTCCCACCCCAGAGCCCACACCCCCCTGCCAGAGCCCTCACTCCCTCCAGTACCCCAGCCCTGAGCCCCCTCCCTCATGCCAAACCCCCCAGTCCCACCCCAGAGCCCACACCCCCAGCTAGAGCTTGCACCTCATCCTGTATCCCAATTCTATGCCCCAGCCCTGAGCCTGCTGCTGAACTCCAAACCTCTCATCCCCAGTCCTACCTCAGAGCCCTCACTCCCTCCAGCACCCCAACCTACTGCCCCAGCCCTGAGCCCCCTCCCGCACCCTGACACCCTCATTTCTGGCCCCACTCTGGAGCCTGAACCCCCAGCTGGAGTCTTCACGCCCTCCCGCACCCCAGTGAAAGTGAATCGGGGTGGGGGAAAGCGAGCGACAGAAGGAGGGGGGCTGAAGTGAGCGGGGGTGGGGCCTCAGAGAAGGGGTGGGGCCTTGGGGCAGGGGCGGGATAAAGGTGTTCGGTTTTGTTCAATTAGAAAGTTAGCAACCCTAGGAGAGTTGTGTGTGCAGAAGTGACAGGGGCGTAGCATTACTCTGCTAAACCCGGGGGCATAGTACAGATCCCCGGACTAATGTGACCATGGCCCTACTATGAAGTCTCTACACTACAGGGAAACTGTGTTAGCCAGAATGGTTTTTAAAGATGGTTTCCCCAAAAAATGCTAATATGATTTCTCTGACCTGCTTTGGTAGGGACCTAATCTACATAGGTTGGCCCCAAAGAACCTAAAACTGAAGGACACGGATACCATGGTGCCAACTTTATGGGAAAAATCGTGTTTTAAAACTCTTCTGGCTACTGTGATTCCCTGTAGATGAAGCTGGGTCTCACTCTTGACTTGCCTAATATGGTGAATTGGTTTCTCAGCACAGCCCCCATCCCTAAAAGCCACAGGAATAGTCCCTACCTTCACTACCTATGAGCATAGCTATTGCAAAACTGGTTTGTAACAGGGTTGCAGTGCTGCTGGCCAGACTTCTTCAAATCTGGGTGTGAAAACTGTGTTCCAGATTGGGCTGGATTGGGCTTTGTTTACCCTGGCCTGTTGCACTACTATTACCAAGGTGGGACCACCTGTGGTGTTACGATAAATAGCCTCCTGGCAGGGGTGCTGTAGGACAGTGGTTTTCAAACTTTTTTTCTGGGGACTCAGTTGAAGAAAATTTTTGATGCCTGTGACTCAATGGAGCTGGGGATGCGGGGGTTGGGGTGCAGGGGTAAGGGCTGGGGGGTGGAGCTGGGAATGAGGGGTTCAGATTGTGGGAGGGGGCTCTGGGCTGGGGCAGGGTTTGTGACGAGGGACAGGGTCAGGGCTCAGGGCTGGGGGTGCAGGCTCTAGGGTGGGGCTAGGGATCAGGGGCTAGGGTGCAGGCTCTAGGGTGGGGTACAAGAAGGGGTTCGAGGTTTGGGGGGGGCTCAGGGTGAGGGCAGCAGGTTGAGATGTGGTATGGGCTCAGGGCTCTGGGCTGGGAGTGCAGGCTCTGGGGTGGGGCCAGGGATGAGGGGTTTGGGGTGCAGGAAGGCATTCCAGCTTGGGGGGGGGGCTCAGGATGTAGGAGGGGATCAGGGCTCTGGGCTGGGGGTGCAGGCTCTGGAATGGGGTCAGGGATGAGGGGTTTGGGGTGCAGGAAGAGGTTCCAGTTTTGGGGAGGGCTCAGGGCTGGGGCAGGAGATTGGGGCGCATGGTTGGGACGTGGACTTATCTCTGGCAGCTCCCAGTCACCGGCTCAGCAGGCAGGCTTCCCGCCTGTCCTTGCACTGCGTACTGCGCTGTGCCACAGAAGCGGCCAGCAGCAGGTCTAGGTCCTAGGCAGATTCGCACAAGTGGCTCCATGCCACTCTTGCCTGCAGGCACTGACTAGTGGGAGTGTGGAGCTGATGCTCAGGGCCGGGGCAGCATGCGGAGCCCCATGGCCCTCCTGCCTAGAAGCCAGACCCGCTGCTGGCCACTTCTGAGGCACAACGCAATGTTGGAAAAGATAGGCACTATCCTGCCTGGGCAGGACCGCTGACAGGACTTTTAATGTCCTGGTTGGCAGTGTTGACCAGAGCAAAGCGACCCAGTGCCTTACATGCGCAACTCAGTAGTGGGTCATGACCCACGGTTTGAAAAACAATGCTGTAGGATGATAATAGGCAGGCCATTCATCCGGTTTTAAGCCAGTTTTTAGTCCTCCTTTTCTGTGATTATGTCCCCTGAGAGGTACCGAAACAAAACTGACACGGTTTTGTCTAATATCATGGATGGGGGACACCATTTTGAAGAGCATACCCCTCCATTTCCACTGGAGTGACCTCGCACATACCATGCGTGTGAGGTCATGCCACTGGAGTATGGAGACATACGTTCCAGGCCCTGCTTGTGGGGGTGGGGTAATGCTTTTTCTGGAAGTACGAGAATGTCCAGGATTCTGGGCATGTGGCAGTAGCCCTTCTAGATGATTATACATAGAAAATTAGAAAACTCTAATTTTAGGAAGTACTTGATGAGTGAGACCAGTATATGTGGATTAATGAACAAAGCCTGAAGGTTGCACTGGCTTGGCTGTCTCTCTTTCTGTGCTTTAACACAGATCTTAGTGTCAGAAATGAGTCGGCTTCTGCAGGTATGTGAAATCAGAAACTAAGAATGTTGCTAATACCTTCTGTGGTTTCCTTTCCCCAAAATATAGAGACAATAACAGTCATGGGAACATACCAGGTTCCTTTACCTAGGCACATAGATTTGAAAAGGGACATGTTTAGGAACTGGACCTTCTTTAGATCACAATGGGAAAACTGTGAAATTGTAACATGGCTGGATAAAAGGAAAATAAAATAAGAGCATCCGCAGTGTTAGCGATAATGGGCAAAGGCTCTGCCACGTGCTCCAACAGTATCTGGATTACGTCAGCAGCAGACTGACTTCAAAGCTCTCCAAAAGTACTTCTAACTCACAAAAAAATCCTATACCAATGGTAAGTCTTCAACAAGTGTAATCGAGAATCTGGAGAAAGAATACATCAGCGTATTGCCAATTTGTGCAAAAGCAATGCACAGCTACAAAGCAGAGGAGATGAAATGTAAAAGGAGACCTGTGGGTATTATGGAGGAAAAACATGCTAATGGAAAATGTCCCAAATGTGGGATCATGTGCAATAAATGTGGGAAGGGAAATCATTATGCCAAAGCTTGCAGACAAGAAAAACAAACAAACAAAATATGTGGTATTGAGGAAGCAAACAACTGAAAATAAACAAAGAAACCTAAAGCCCTACTAAAACAAGACCCTCCACTCCACGTGCTTCTCCCCTGGGGAAAAGATGAGAGAACAAACAACAAAGAACAGATGTGTAATCATGTTGATTACACCACTACTGGAAGGCGCTCTCATACTACAAGTGATGAGTGCAGTATTAGAATAGAATAAATGAGAACAGAAATTCTTTCGAGAATGCATCGGAGCCTTTCTGAAATAGAAGACCACAGCTGGAAAGGCAGAGATGCCATAATACTAGCCAAACATGACTAAGGATATCACAGAACTGATGAGCAGTTGTGATACCTATTGGAAACGAAGGCCAACAAGCAAAAAGAGAAATGAAATTACCCAGTTTTCCCCACAGACCTTGGAGCAAAGTAGGAATGAACCCTTTCACTGCAAACCACACAAACTTGTACTTCTGGGAAGTGGATGAGCTGTCAGACACTAGCTCAGTGACCATCATAGACAAAGCAATGAAGAATTTTAGCAGGCTTGGTATCCTAAGCTGTGTAGTTTCACATAACAGTTGCCAGTTCGTTTGCAGTGAGTTTGTGCACGTTACCCAGGACTGAAAATTCAGTCATATCACATCACCATACCAGAGCCAGTCACAAGGCAAAGCCAAATTGGCAGTTCAAATTGCTGAGGCTCTATTAAAGTAAGCTGCAAAAAGCAGAGAAAATACAGGGCATTCTTGAATGGAGAAAGTCTCCTGCAGAAGGTATGAGTAGCAAACAGCCTGGTACAATGGTTGATGTCAAGAAGCACACTTAACTTGGTGCCTCAGCATTATTACAACTGGCAGTGGCGGAAGAAGTAAGAGACAAAAAGGGAAGAGACATGCAAAGGCAAAGCCTAGTACACTTGACTAGCTACAACCAGGAGACCCTGTCAAGATCAAACTGTTTTCTCAGAACAAATCATGCATCCAGAAGCAAACTACATCTGTTGAACAGACAAATCCTCGTTCATATTACGTAGCAGGGGAAGGGTTTATATGACACCAAAACCAGAAGTACATTAATCAACTGTGAACATAAGACAAAACCAGAAAGTAGAGAATGGTGAAATATGTACTCCACTGAGACTTGTTCAGCACGACGTGGAAGAAAACACAGGCTGACAAGCCACCGATAGATATTGGAACCGACTCTCAAAACACTCTCCCACCAGAAGAACCAAGTTCAAGAGAATCTCCTATTATCGTAAGAGAAACTCTCACTCCTTCCAGCATCCAACCACCTGCAATGTAGACACATAACATATAATACTAAGGCAGGAAAGAACCACCATCTGAAACCCTGAGGAAAATTCCTTAATTGCAAAAAAGTTAAGAGTTAGATAAGTTAAAAAAAAAATCGATTTTGTTATATGTATGAAGATATGGACTTTAAGGGAGTTTAATAGAATGTTAAGTTAAGCAGGTTATGGTGTTCACATTTAATTTTGCTATCTGAATTGAGTGTGACAAAAGGGATGTTATAATAAATAGCTTCCTGATTTGGAGCACTGTAAGTAGTGTGCAGCAAGTTATTTTACATAAATGCTCTCTCTCATCAAGCGCGTTGGTATGGATTAGGGAACAAAGCTTGAATGTCTTTGCTCTCTCTCTTTTTAGGTACACCAAATGTGGTAGCTGCAATGGGAGTTCTATTGTGAAGCGACCAAGTGTCTTAACTGTGTCTCCTACACCTGTTCTGATTCTGAAGTAAGAGTGTCCACAGATAAAATAAAAAAATCCAGCCTGGGTTCCATTAAATAGTTTTTGTGCGCCCGGAGGGGAGATAATTTGCATCCTCATTCCCATCCCATCCCAATCTTCCCTCCAGCCTGGCCTGTCTCCAACTCTTGCCTAAAATGAACCACCCAGAGAGGCTTCTATAGGGGATGGTGTTGTGAAGACAGCAGAGCTGCCCTTCCACAGAGAATCCCCCCTCTGTGCAGTCCCACTGATTTCGTGCAGAGGTTGGGCAAATCACAAATGGGAAAAAGCCAGGTAGAGTCTTTTGCATTCTGTGGGCCCAATCCTGCAAACACATATTGCTGGGCATAGTGCTTACTACCATGAGCAGTGGCATTGTAGTTGATTGTAACAATTATGATTAGAAAACACTGCACCTGGAAGTGTTTGCAGGATTGGGCTCATTGTCTGTAATTCTGTAGACTGAGATTTTCAGAACTGGATTTGGATGCCTGATTCCCCCTAAAATTAATACTTGCATTAAAATTGAGGGGAAATTTATGTCCAGAGTCCTATGCCAGCTTTACATTCTCTGCCACAGAATTTTTTTTCACATCTAAGATTATTAAGATTTATTTTTAAATCGTCAGCTCTAGTAACCCCCAATATGGACAAAATCTTTGACAAATTTAAAAAATGTAGCAGTGGAGCTTGTATTTTAAAAACACATTGCTATAAATATTTGTATTTTTCATAGAAACCTGCAGGATTTGAGAGAGTGTGTCACCACAGAGCAGAGTGGGTATGCGTGGGGTTGTTTGCAGAGTCCCTGTGCATAGACCCTCCATGGCCTGCTCACTCTTGGCATTGACCCTAGTGTGCCTTCTCCATCCTTGGAGAGAGGCAGTCTTTGACAAATGAGAGTCCAGCGAAAGGAGAGGAGAATATTTTAAAATGATCTTAGTGTGATTTGGGGCTAACTTAAAGGTGGGGTGAGGAGGAGGAAGTCTGTATGGGAATCTGTAAAGGCACAATATATAAGTTTGGTGGGGCTTCATTCTCAAGACATTGCAGGGAAATCCTGCAATAATTTTAGTTTCCAGCCAATAGGCGTGGGCCAGAATCATGAGCCCTTGCTCATGCTGGTGAGCCATTATTCATGTAAGCAGTCCCAAAGGTTAAATGTAACACCCCCAGACCCTAGCTTCCAGCAAGCAGGATTTGAACCTGGGACCTCTTAGTGCATACACCTCTACTGCGTGAGCTAAGGGCCATAGGCCTTGTAATTAAGGCTGTAGAACAAACTCATTAATCTCTGTCTCTCTAAGTGGTCTCGGTGCCACTAGATGAGACAGAGCACCATACCCAGGAGGCGTGGGTTACATAAATTCTTGTGATGATGAGGAAGGGCTCTGTGATCTGGCCCTTTTGTTAACTTTTGGGTAGCTCTATAGATTAGAGGAAGGATGATACAGTGGTTAGTCTGAGACTTGGGAGATGTGGGTTCAGTTCCCTACTCTACCACAGACTTGCTGGGTAACCTTGGGCAAGTTACTTAATGTCTCTGTGCCTCAGTTCCCTATCTGTACATTGGGGATTATAGCACTTCCCTACCTCCCAGGAATGCTGTGTGGCTGAATATATGAAAAAATGTGAGGGGCTCAGATACTGTGGTAATGGGTGTGTGTGTAGAGATCTGAGATAGACCTGCTGACTCCACTCAAACCCATTGCTGCTGTTACTTTGTTATCCTACTGACACCCTTCCAATCAGCTTAATAATGTGCTTTTTGATTAAGTACCTTATGTCTAAGAGGCGGGAGCTAAAATAAGCTCCTGTCAGCTTGCCTTCTACAAACTGCAGAGCTTGTACTTCCCTAGAGTTGCCTAAATTGCAGCAGAACAGCTCCTGTTGCTCGTTAAGCTATGCTTTATCTTTGGACATTTGCTGTGCCCCTCCCCAGATCTGAAGGCTAGTTTGGTAATGTGGCCCCGGCGTTTTCCAAAGGGTTTAGTTTTATCCGGTTCGTTTGATTGGTTACCTCTGTTGCTACAGCATAGAATGTGTGTCAGGAAACAACCAGATAGTGGCATCCAGGTTTTTATGTAACGATGCAAATATGAGCTGATTGCCAAGGAAAATCTTCTCTTCCCCACCCAAAGGCAAATTAGGCGTGGGAAAATAATCATGAGGAAATTATCTGGAGTAAACCTTCAGTAGCAAATGCAATTTCTTTGCCTTGTGCTTATCTCCTGGATAGTTCATTGTGGTTCTCAGGCCACGTCTAGACTATGCGCCGTATCGGCGCGTTAAAATCGATTGCTCGGGGATAGATATATCGCATCTAATCTAGACGGGATATATCGATCCCTGAGCGCGCTTATATCGATTCTGGAACTCCACCAACCCCAACGGAGTTCCGGGAATCGACATGGCGAACCGCAGACATCGATCCTGCGCGGTGAGGACGGGTGAGTAAATCGATTTTTAGATATTCGACTTCAGCTACGTTATTCACGTAGCTGAAATTGCGTATCTAAAATCGATTTTACCCCGTAGTGTAGACCAGCCCTTAGATGCAGCCTGCCGTGAAACAGAGAGCAGTGTTAGAGACACGCCGCCTTAAGGGGCGATCAGGAAGGAACTGTGCCTCAGGTCTGCTTACGCACCTGTTGCCAGCATGAAAAGCCACCCAAAGTCTTTGGCTTTAATGTGTGTTCTTACAGGGAGGGCATTTAAAATTCTTTTCAATGCCAATTCGCCATGTGGTGTTGGATATATTTAAAATGTAATTAGGAAAGGAGCATAACCAAGTGGAGTTCCTGCCTTGCTTTGAACAGTGTACACACACAGTATACATCTTTATTATAGCTAGTTGCAACGTGTTTTTTTTTCTGGAAAAAATTCAACTTTTTGTCAAATCAAAAACGGTCATATTTTGCCAAAACCATAAATGTTTCAATTATGAAATGCTGCTGTGGGGTCTCATGGGAGTTGTAGTTCAAGTGCCTTATGCTCCCATTCTCTTCTATGGCCTTGGCTGCACTGGAGAGTTGCAGCGCTGGTGGTGGCTTTACAGCGCTGCAACTTACCATCCACACTTGCAAGGCACATACAGCGCTGTATCTCCCTGGCTACAGTGCTGCATGTATTCCACCCCTGCCTGGGGAATAATGACTGCAGCACTGGTGATGCAGCGCTGTTCCGCCAGTGTAGCCACCAAAAGCGCTGTTATTGGCCTCCAGAGGTATTTGGAGGTATCCAGAATGCCTGCTCAGCCACTCTGCTCATCAGTTCAAACTCCACTGCCCTGGCCTCAGGAGACCCGCCCTTTAAATGCTCTGGAAATTTTAAAAATCCCCTTCCTCTTTGCTCAGCCAGGTGTGGAGTGCAATCAGTGAATCTTTCCAGGTGACCATGCCTCCACGCACCAAACAAGCCCCAGCATGGAGCAATGGCAAGTTGCTGGACCTCATCAGTGTTTGGGGGGAGGAAGCTGTGCAGTCACAGCTGCGCTCCAGCCCGTAGGAATTATGATACCTATGGGCAGATATCAAGGGCCATGCTGGAAAGGGGCCATGACCGGGACGCAGTGCAGTGCAGGGTTAAAGTGAAGGAGCTGCGGAGTGCCTATTGCAAAGCCCGTGAGGGAAACCGCCGCTCTGGTGCTGCCCCCACGACCTGCCGTTTTTACAAAGAGCTGGACGCGATACTTGGGGGTGACCCCACCGCCAATCGAGGACCACGATGGACACTTCAGAGCGGGGGGAAGGGGGAGCCGTGCAGGGGGGAGGAGGAGGAAACCGAGAGTGAGGGTACTGGGGGTGGGGGGAGACACCCCGGAGTCCCAGGAGGCATGCAGCCAGGAGCTCTTCTCAAGCCAGGAGGAAGGTAGCCAGTCGCAGCAGCTGGTACTTGGTGAAGGACAAGCAGAGGAGCGGGTTCCCGGTAAGCGGCTTTTATTTTTCAGGATGGAAATGTTTCGGGAGAGGAGGAGGGTTAGGGCTGCATGCATGCATGCCTAGATGTGGAATAGCCCATTGATGTGGTCTATCAATGTCGCGGTAATCAGCCTCGGTAATCTCTTCAAAAGTTTCAGCCAGAGCGTGGGCAATGCGCTTGCGCAAGTTTATAGGGAGAGCCACTGTGGTCCTTGTCCCAGTCAGGCTAACGCGTCCGTGCCACTGTGCCGCGAGGGGTGGGGGGACCATTGCTGCACACAGGCAAGCTGCATAGGGGCCAGGGCGGAATCCGCATTGCTGTAGAAGACCCTCTGCGCTCTTTCCCAGGTGACCCGCAGCAGCGAGATATCTTCCAGGATTAACTCCTGTGGAAAATGTTGGGAGAGTGTTCAGTGTAGGTGCCCCTGCAGCAGTTTGCTTTCCCCAATGCACAGAAACCCTGCACAGCCCTGAAGCAATCAGTCCCCCTTACTCACCATTTCAGGGGCTCCTGTGGGTTATGTGCACTCTTTTGGTATGGAAAATTATGCTAAAGTGAAGACTGTAAACTCCTTCACTGTCTGTGGAATAACTGTCTGAGATATAAACAATGCTGCCTCTGTTAACTGTTGCCTTTTTTTTCCTTTCCACAAGCAACCTTGAGTTCTCAGCTGCCCATGTTAACAGCAGCTCAAAGACTCCAAAACCTGCGGAAGAAGCGCGAAAAAGCAAAGAAGACCTGCTGCAAGCAGTTATGGATCACTCTGCCAGAGAGAATAAAAAACTGCAGGACTGGAGGGAAAGGGAAAGCAGGATCCGCCAGAGAAATGCAGCGGCCAGGAAGAAAAGCACAAAGCAGCTGATAAGCATCCTGGCGCGCCAAGAGGACTCTATCCAGGCGCTCGTAGCCATGCAGGCAGAGCACTACCACACCGCCCCCCCCGTCCCAAAGCTCTTTCCCTTGTGCCCCAATGTCAGCTCCAAACCCCTTCCCCAGCATCCAGGTTCTTACCCACCACCAGCTGCCTCCAACACCTGTACGTTCACCAACCAGCCCTGAGAACTACGACCCTTACCCTCTGCACTCAACCCCCATCACCACATGCAGTATAGGCATCCTGAAGTGCAGCAGTCATTGCACAGCACTCCAGACAGGACATATTCAAACCTGTGACTGTACAGTTCCCCACCCCACCCCCTGCCCTTTTAGGTTCCCAAAATGTTGTGTGTCTGTCAATAAAGTTATTTTCTTTTCAATAAATGAATTCTTGGCTTTGAAAACAGTCTTTATTATTGCAGAAAGTCAAAGATACCTTAGCCCAGGAAAGAAACAGCACTGCAAATCAGCTTAGGAAAAACAGATTCCTACTAACATTGTAACCACTGCACTTCACTCCCGTGCAAGGCACCAAACATACTGTTGGTTTTCAGCCTCAAATTCCTCCCTCAAGGCATCCCTGATCCTTGAAGCCCTGTGCTGGGCCTCTCTAGTAGCCCTGCTCTCTGGCTGTGCAAATTCAGCCTCCAGGCGTTGAACCTCAGAGGTCCATGCCTGACTGAATGTTTCACCCTTCCCTTCACAAATATTATGGAGGGTACAGCACGTGGATATAACTGCAGGGGATGCTGCTTTCCCCCAAGTCTAGCTTCCCATACAGAGATCGCCAGCGCCCTTTTAAAACGGCCAAAAGCACACTCCACAGTCATTCGGCACTGGCTCAGCCTGTAGTTGAACTGGTCCTTGCTCCTGTCAAGCTTCCCTGTATACGGTTTCATGAGCCAAGGCATTAACAGGTAAGCGGGGTCTCCAAGGATCACAATGGGCATTTTCGACATCCCCTACTGTGATCTTCCGGTCTGGGAAAAAAGTCCCTGCCTGCAGCTCTTCCTGAACAGGCCAGTGTTCCGAAAGATGTGCATGCATCATGCACCTTTCCAGGCCAGCCTGTGTTAATGTCAATGAAACACCCCACGGTGATCCACAAGCGCCTGGAGAACCATAGAGAATACCCCTTCCGATTAATGTACTCGGATGCTAGGTGGGGTGGTGCCAGAATAGGCAATATGCGTCCCATCTATCGCCCCTCCACAGTTAGGGAAACCCATTTGTGCAAAGCCATCCACAATGTCCTGCACGTTCCCCAGAGTCACGGTTCTTCTTAGCAGGATGTGATTAATGGCCCTGCAAACTTGCATCAAAAAGACTCCAACGGTCGACTTTCCCACTCCAAACTGGTTCCCGACCGATCGGTAGCTGTCTGGAGTTGCCAGCTTCCAGATTGCAATAGCCACCCGCTTCTCCACCGGCAGGGCAGCTCTCAATCTTGTGTCCTTGCGTTGCAGGGTGGGGGCGAGCTCAGCACACAGTTCCATGAACGTGGCTTTTCTCATCCGAAAGTTCTGCAGCCACTGCTCGTCATCCCAGACTTCCATGACGATGTGATCTCACCACTCAGTGCTTGTTTCCCGAGACCATAAGCGGCGTTCCATGGTACTGAGCATTTCCGTGAAAGCCACAAGCAATGTTGTGTCGTACATGTCAGGCGACCCACAATCATCGTCGGACTCCTCATCACTTCGGAGCTTAAGGAATAGCTCAACTGCCAAACGTGATGTGCTGGCGAGTCTCGTCAGCATGCTCCTCAGCAGTTTGGGCTCCATTTCCCACAGAAATCGCGCTGCACAGAAACCGTTGGGAGAGTCACAATGGTGCTAAACTTGGACGGAAAAACAGGGACTGCTGGGATGTAAAGCGATGCATCACGGGATGTTGGGACAGGAAGCAGAATGACATGCACCCTTCCGTCCACTTCCCACAACCCACGGCGCCAAAATGGGACGAGGTGCTCTGTGGGATAGCTGCCCATAATGCACCACTCCCAACAGCGCTTCAAATGCTGCAGATGTGGCCACACTGCAGTGCTGATAGCTGTCAGGGTGGCCACACTCCAGCGCTTTCCCTACACAGCTGTACGAAGACAGCTGTAACTCCCAGCACTGCAGACCTCCAAGTGTAGCCAAGGCCTCAGTGTAGCACTCTCTGGTTGGAGTGTATCAGTCTCCCCGAATGGTGAGGGGAAAATTTGGTGCATCACAGGAAATGTAGTCTGGCTGGGAGTCCCACTGACAGAGGAGAGTCAGGACATGAGAAAACCAAACTTTATTTCCTATGTGGCACCTTGGCAGGATAATCTCCAAATGAAATATTTTGATATTTGAGTGCTTGCTTTTTCTGTGAAAAAATGAAATATTCTGTGGAAGGCAGACACTTTTCATGAAAAATATAATTTAGTCAAAAACTCAATTTTCCATTGAAAAACAGTTTTGATGGAAATATTTTGATCACCCCTAATCTTCATACAGTGAAATGTTGCCCTCTACCACAAGTTGGAGCAGCATCCGGGGTGCCCTAACATGGGCTAGCGAAGAAAATCAGGCAGCCATAACCGGTTGTTGGTTCTTAGCTTCTTCTCTTCCCTGTCCCCTTTGCTGAGCTGCCCTGGTGGCTGCATGGAACATAAGAACAACATCATAACAGCCGTACTGGGTCAGACCAAAGGTCCATCTAGCCCAGTGTCCTGTCTACCAACAGTGGCCAGTGCCAGGTGTCCCGGAGGGAGTGAACCTAACAGGCAATGATCAAGTGATCTTTCCTGCCATCCATCTCCACCCTCTCACAAACAGAGGCTAGGGACATCATTCCTTACTCATCCTGGCTAATAGCCGTTAATGGACTTAACCTCCGTGAATTTATCCAGTTCTCTTTTAAGCACTGTTATAGTCCTAGCCTTCACAACCTCCTCAGGCAAGGAGTTCCACAAGTTGACTTCTCTCTGCCTCCTGGCTGGATCCCAGTGCACCTCCAGCTCCAGGCAGTCTCTGCTTCTCACACCTGGGGGCCCCTGCCTGTCTCCCCAAATCTGAGCCACCTAGGACTGATGCAGAAGCCTGGCCAGTCTCAGCCAGTTGCAGGGCGAGGGCGGAGGGATGGACAGTGTGGGAGCTTGGCTGGGCCCCTCCAGGCAAGTGGGTCCTGAGGGAGTCCGGAAAGGGCAGGCCCTAGCCTGACTGATTGCACTACTCACAAGGGGCCAGAGAGATTCCCTGCCCCAGGGCCAGCCCTGGCTGTGCTGCCGGCTCAACCTGGCAGACAGTCACATTCCAGCAGGGCGGGTGTGAGTGGGGCCAGGAGGCCGGGTGTAGGGGAGGGGGGTCTCTGGAGGGTGCTGGGCTGGGAGGGGGTTGGGAAGATTTGTGTTTTGGGGCACTAGGGAGTGGGGGTTCTGTGTGGGGTGCTGGGCAGTTGTGGTGTTGTGCAGGGCGCTATGCATTTGTGGCAGGGTCTGGGGAAGTGCTGGGCAGAGCGGGTCTAGGGAGGCTCTGGCCATAGGGAATGGGGAAGTGTTCTGGTGTTGGGCAGGGGGACTGTGTGGCATGACATGGGCCCACCCCTCAGGAGAAGGGCCATGCTGGCAGCACAGAGCTGAGAGGGTCATTGTGCACCTGGCAACTGCTGGTTTGTAAATAGTGCCCTCCTGCTGGGCGGAGAGGGCCACCTCTGCCATGCTATACCCCATTGCCCCTGGCTGGCCCCTCACTCCAGGGACCGACCCCCACCCCCACACCATGCTGGGCCCCCATGGGGGGCCCAGAAATATGTTTGGCGACAGGCCCACAAAAGGTTAATCCGCCCTGCTCCCCTGTGGTCCCTGTTCCTCAAGGGCTCTGCCAGCCATGGAGCTGGTTCCCCTGCCCAGGCAGCTCTTACAGGCCACGGGAGCAAAGGGGACTGGGAGCTGAGGAGCAGCTTTAACCCCCCGCAACAGCAGGAGATGAGGGAACACAGAGGCTGCCTGCTTCATGACACCAGCCAGAGCAGCAGGTCCTGCACTGTCCGGGTCTGGCTTCCTGCCTCTGACCTGGAAGGGGGCGAGGAAAGAAGGAGGGGTGTGTGTGTGTGTGTGGAGCTGCCCCAGGACTGCCTGCTCTTGCACTGTAGTTTTCTTGCCCTGATCCTCAGAGGTGCCAAGGATCAGGGCTTCAACCCTGCAGGGAGCACCAGGATTTGGGGCTTCAACCCCACGGGTCCTGGCTTCAGTCCAGTGGGAAGTGCTGGGGCTGGAGCTCAGGGTTTTAGCCACTGGACACCTGACAGAGTTCGCGGACCCCCTGTTGAGAACCGCTGTTCCAGGGCCTACACCAGCTCATCTAGATATTTGCCTAGTTTTACAACAGGAAACATAAAAAAGCACTAGTGAAGTCAGTACAAACTGTTCTATACACTATACACTGAAATTTAAGTACAATATTTATATTCCAATTGATTTATTTCATAATTAGATGGTAAAAATGAGATAGCAATTTTTCAGTAATAGTGTGCTGTGACACGTTTGTATTTTTATGTTTGATTTTGTAGGCAAGTAATTTTTAAGTGAGCTGAAACTTGTAGTACACAACCAGGGCCAGATTTATGACCTGCAGGGCCCGACTGGAATACTCGGTGGCGGTCCGGGGTTTCGGCAGCACTTCAATGGTGAGGGGTCTGCTCCAGGTCTTCTATGGTACCAAAGGACGCCCCGCCACCAAAATGCCACTGAAGACCCCCAGAGCAGGGCAGCAGGCGTGGAGCCCTCTTCGGCGCGGGGCCTGATTCTGGAGAATCAGGGGAATTGGCCTAAAGCCAGCCTTGTACACAAGACTTCAGAAAGGGGCACAGTAGTTTAGAAGGGTTGAGGGTCACTGCCCTGGAAGGCCACAGTTCAGAGCCTTGAAGGCCAACCATTGGGCAACACTGGTTTATAGCTTTGCTTTTTTCCCCCTGCAAAGAGAGAGGAGGGAAGCCTCTTTATAGACAAATTGGAAACCATTTAGAAAGGAGCTACAGAAGTATGAGCGGTCTAGCAAACCTGCCTTATAGTGAGACACTGAAGAAGCTCTGTCTAAAATGGAAGAGGATGTTAAGGGGTGACTTGATCACAGTCTGGAAGGAGCTACACGGGGAAGAGATTTCTGATGATAGCAGAAGAAGGAATAAGGAGATCCAGGGATTGTCGATGTAAGCAGAGTCAGGATGAGCTCTACCCTGATATCTGGTGGTGAATTATGGGGAGTGTGGAAAGAATTTCAGGGAGTGTGGAAAGGAATTTCAGGTATTTGCATTGGCACACCCACCCCACCTAGCATAGCCCACGGCAGCCTGGGATGGTTATTTTGACAGATCCCCAATTTCTTTGTTATTGGGGCAGGAGGAATAAAGTGTTGTCACCCTGATTATGTGAATGAGGAACTATGAGACTGCTTTATGACAGAGATGATCAACCTCAGTTAAGTAGTACTTGCTAGACAAGGGACATGGGTTCCAAAACCCAGTGAATGGAGAGAGGTTGGGGACTGGTGTGTGTACCTGATAGTATGGGCCCCTTTCGAGGGCCTGGAACACCAATTGCACATCCTCCTCTCTCCACTGTTAAAGAGTAGAACTAATTTTGATTCCAACAGGAGTCCATCTAGAGGCGGCTGAGCTGAGTTCACGTTGGGCCAATGGTGCACCAGCACCGGGGCTACCCTACTACAAGCTGAAATCACTAAAAGAGCTGAGCTGATATCACTGAGTGCTGTGTTAACTAGTGGGGGAGCCTGAAGACCTATCGCTAAGTGGCTGGCAGAGTGGAGCAGTTTACAGCGTGTTGGAGCAGCCCATGGAACAGTGAGCGGAGTGGAGCGGTTTGCGGGGATGGCTGGCGTGGCTAACGGGTTGGCTGGAGGAGTGGCACAGCTGGTGTAGTGGAGCTGGTCGTGGTGAAGGCTGCAGCAGAACTCCACGGAGAGGCAGATCAGTTGGCCCTGGCTCATGTAAGGTGCCCCTTAACACCCTGTGGGGCCCCCACCCCCATTTCCACCCAGGCTGGGAGGATAAAACTCTGCAGATAAACTTTTGAACTCTGGGGTGGCACTGACCAGAGACTTTTGGGTTGTTGGACTTTGGGATGATTGGACTTAAGACCGTAAGGGGGAAAGGACATTGCCAAATGTACTTGGAGGTGGGTTTTTGCTTATGGTTTGTGTTATAATCCTGTTTGTGGTGTTTCTCCAATGTGATGCTGCATTGTTTCCCTCCTTTATTAGAAGGATTTTTCTACACTCAGACTCAGTGCTTGTGAGAGGGGAAGTATTGCCTCCTAGAGGCGCCCGGGGGAGTGATGTGTAAGTGTCCCAAGTCACTAGGTGGGGGCTCAAGCCAGTTATGTATTGTGTTATTGAAACATAACCCCTGGATACTGAACCTGGCCCTTGTTGCTGCCAACTCAGAGGGGCAGAAGGGTTACATTTACACTGGCACTTTACAGCGTTGCAACTTTCTCGCTCGGGGATGTGAAAAAACACCCCCCTGAGCACTGCAAGTTTCAGTGCTGTAAAATACCAGTGTAGACAGCGCACCCGCACTGCTTGTAGCTATTCCCTTCATGGAGGTGATTTTTTTAGTGTGCTGGGAGAGCTCTCTCCCAGTGCTATGCTGTGACTACACAAGCCATGTTAAAGTGCTGCCATGGCAGCGCTTTAACATTGCCAATGAAGACGTGTCCCCAGTGGTTGGAAACTGAAGCTAGATAAATTCAGACTAGAAATGAGGCTCAATTTGTAATAGTGAGGACAGTTAACCACTGGAACAGCATACCAGGCAGGGGATGTGAATTGATCGCTTTCCAGTCAAAATTAGGTATCATTCTAAAAGATATGCTTTAGCTAACAGAAGTTATGGGGCTGATGCAGAATCACTAGGTGAGGTTCTATGGCTTGTGTTGTGCAGGAGGTCAGACTAGATGATCATAAATTACAGAGCCTTCTGGCCTTAAAATCTCGAAATCTGTGAGAATCATGGCCAGCATTTCTTGTTTTGTTGCCACCAGGTGGTGCTGCTGATTCCTTCTGTACCTGGTGCTAAGCAGACTTCCTGTAAGGTGACTAGTACATGAAAGAAACAGTGTGTTCTTTTTTGCTTCTTTATGATGTATGGACTTTATTTTTCCTCCACGTATTTTTTACACAATCTATTCAAGTCTTACCTACTCTTATGGTGACAGGGGCAATAGTAAAATAATGACATCACAAATAGAGAGAATGAAAATGGAACGATTAAGACTCGAAGTCACTTTGAGTCAGGTTGTTCAAACCCTTTTTGTTTAACTCTTATTTAACTCAAGTGCCTAGCAGACACTTGAGAGTAATGACGTCCGTTAAAGTTCAGTCCCTCAGCTTTTCAGTCACTGGGGGAGAGCTCACAAATCCTCCTCTTCATCATCATTAATAAAAAGAGTGAAACACCTGTCCTCCCCCACAAGAGGTCCCCAGCGCAATGAGGCAAGATCAGACATGATGTTCCTGATACGCCAAAGGTGAAACTCAAAGCAGAGGGCAAAAAAACAAACAAAAACAAAGCCAACACTTCAGGCCTTCTTCAAACATGATAAAGAAACAGAAAAGGGTGCAAACTCAGTTAAAAAAAAAATCTTTGCATGCCACCTCTAAGGCCTTTTCTACACACACAAGTTACTGTAGCTATAGTTAAAGTGATACAACTCCTCTAGTGTGGACACAGTTAGTTATATTGCTATGAAGGTGTCTTATACTCGAATCACTTGCTGTTCCCATATGGGAATATGCCGTACTGGTGTAAGGCACTTTCATAACAGTATAACTGCTTCAGCATTAGGGGTTTCAGCCATATAACTGTATTGGGAACCCCCACTCTTTTGCCCTCCAATTGACATAGTTATACCATGGCCCATGATGTCAGCCTCCAATATCCTCTTGTTATATTTTCCAACAAACATCTTTGTGCTTTCTCCCATGCTCCCTCCCTCCCTACTGCCCCTCCCCACCATGGTCAGGAGTTGTTCCCCATCAACATTCACAAAGCTACCGCATTATCATCCTTCAGATGATGGCTGCTTTTGTGCAGAGACGACTGACCAATATCGTCTCATTGTTTTCTTGTACGCCCACGTCCGTATATATCTATCTGTTGTCTCTTGTGTTACACTTAGATTGTAAGCCCTCAGGGCAGGGACCGTCTTTTTATTCTGTGTTTGTACAGTACCTAGTGCAATTGGATCCTGGTAGATGACTAGGGCTCCTAAGTGCTATGGTAAAACAAATAACAAATAATAATACCAGTACAGAAATGTGTCTAGACCAAGCATGGGTCAGATTCATCCCAACTTTGACTCCATTGAAGTCAGTGAGGAATCTGGCAATTTTTTTGTCTTCTCCATATTCTCCATATGCTGTTTTCCCAGCAATGACTGTGTGGAAAACTCTCAGTTCTCTTCTTCCCAGAGGTTTGATTACAGAATTATAGGAATCTAAGATTAGATGTTCTTGACAGCTCCCAGACCTGAGTTTATGAGCAGGTCCCTGAGCTGCAGATAATAGTAGTAACACTTAGCATTTGTATAGAGCCATCCATCTAAAATTCTCAAAAGTACTTCAATTGATTAAGCTTCACAGCACCCATTTGAGGTCGTTATTACTGACAGGGAGGCTAAATGACTTGCTCAATCAGAGTTGAGACGGGAAATTAGAACCCACTTCCGCTGACTCCCATCCCAGTCCATATTATTAATTTGTATTAGAATATCACCCAGAAGCCCCATTTAGATTGGAACTTCATGGTGGTAGGCCTTATCTAAACTCACAGTAAAAGACAATGCCTACCCCAAAGAGTTTTGTCTACTGGGCTCTGAGCCAGACAACACTGCCTCCTGCCAAAGGGAGCAGAGATGTATTGCTGCTTGTGTTGTAAGGAAATCATTTGAAGGACCTTTGGAAAATCTATTCTGTGATCAAGATCTGCGTGTGTGCCTCTCATTCTCATATGCATGGGCTTTCACCTGAGGGGAGGCATTAGTTGATGGAAAATTTAAAAGAGAAGAAAAAGAATTAATCAGCGAAAATGAAAAGTTATACTAATATCCATCCTTTGCACTTACAGAATACCGCATCTTCGATGCAAGTGTGACCCTCATGCAATGCATCCACACCAGGAACTCAAAGTGTTGTATGTTAAATAAACTTGACGCTGCCCTGTGCTGTCGGTAAGTTTTGATGTATATGGAAGTTTACACAGAGGTTCAGGGACTTGCCAGAGATCATAGATTACATCAGGGAGACAAGGTGGGTGATGTAATATCTTTTATTGGACTAACATCTATTGGTGAGAGAGACAAGCTTTTGAGCCACACAAAGCTCTTCTTAGGTCTGGGAAAGGTACTCCAAGTGTCACAGCTAAATGCAAGGTGGGACAGATTGTTTAGTGTACAGTTAGCACGTACTGTAAGGGACCGTTCAAGGCGGAGTGTTCCTTTAACACCTCTGCGGTCACAAGGAGGGTAATAGGTTACAGATTGTTGTAATAAGCCATAGATCCGCTGTCTCTGTTCAGTCCATGATTTTTAGTGTCTAGCAGAGTGATTCATGTAAGCTCCCAGACTCATCTTTTCAAATTGTTGTGTAGGTTTCCCCTGAGGATGAGGACTGACAGGTCAGATATAGAGTGATCACATGCACCACAAGTGTTTAGTTTTTATTTGTTGTTATTTGCCCGTGTGAGTTCATTCAAGAGCATAGTGATTGTCTGGGTTTCACCCACATAATTGTTGTTGGAGCATTTAGTGCACTGGATGCATTTAGCTGTGATGCTTGGAGTACCTTTCCCAGGCAGGGTTGCCAGTTCTCCAGGATTGTGCTGGAGTTTCCAGGAATTAAAGATTAATCTCTAATTAAAGATTATGTCATGTGACGAAACCTCCAGGAATACGTTCAAACAAAATCGGCAACCCTATTCCCAGACCTGAAGAAGAGCTCTTTATGGCTCAAAAGTTTCTCTGTCTCACCAAAAGGAGCTGGTCCAATAAAAGACATTACCTGATCCACCTTGTCTCTCTAACATCTTGGGACTGACACAGCTACAATTACACTGCATACAGATTAAATCAGGACCAGGGATGGGAATAGAAAATGAAAGTGCTGGCCCATGTTTTAGCCACTAGACACACTGTCTTCCTTCAAAATCACGAACTGAAAAAGGACCGACGCCAAGTATCCATTTGAAGAATTACTTCTGAGAAAGGGGATGTCATGGGAACTCCAACAAGGCATTAATGGGCACACGCACAATCTTCTTGGAGAAGGGAATGGGAGTGTAAAATATGCTCTGTTCTGCTGCTTCATAGAGCTCTCAGCAGTGCCAGCCCATTGATCTAAAATGTTTGTTTCCCTTTGCTGCTGGTTCCTCAGTAATCATTCTTTCTGCCAAAATAAACTAGATTTAATAGGAGAGAAGACAAACGTGCATTCGCTGAGCTAAAGCTCATGAGCTTGGAAGGATTTGCCAGAACTCGGTTAGCAGCTCCAATAGAAGTAAGGAAATTGAAATTAACTCTTGGGTAAAATTAAGACGCAAGTTGCTTTGAGTGCGGGATGGTCCATGAAATTGGTGTTGGGACAGAGAGGTTTGCAGGGTGTCCCCTCCTGCACAAGAGCAGGCAGAGGGAAATAAAGTAATGGGGAAATGCCACAGCTTGCCACTTGTTCTCCTGTTCCCATCCCAGTCCATGGTCCTGGCAAGCATGTGGTGTGAGCAAAGGCAGAATTTAAATAGACAGCTGGGGCCAGGAATCCAGGCCCACAGATCACAGGGACTATCCTGCCACCCCTTTCCACCCACAGCAGCATGCGGTGTTGTGGGCTCATTGCCCAGTGCTGCGCTCTGTGACACTGCAACTTTCCCTGTAGTCTGGTTTATGTGCAGCGTAGCATGACTTCCCCTGCCCAGCACTGGCCCTATCTGCTTCTTGCAGAGGAGGCAAGGTGATGTCACAGATGGGGTCAGCATTCTGCACAACTAGTTTTCTTTTCCATAGGGCGCCACCATGATTTCCATCACAGATCTGTACCCCTCCTTGCTGTAGATTGGTAGAAGCCTCTGGACTCCTGAACCACATCTGCACTGGTCCAGGAATCAAGCTTGCTGAACCACTTTAAATCACAGCTTTCAGTGTTTACAGGGTAACTCAGTTTAAATCCAGTGGGGCTGACTGGTGTGAACTGAGACAAGCAATGTTTAAAACCAGTTGGGAAGCACAGTCTGGGTTTTCAAACTTGGTTTTAAATGCCAGGTGGACTTACCCACACTGGCTAAACCAACCATGTTTAAACCAAGTTAGACTAAATGCACATGAACCAGTTCAGCTAACATGATTTGAGACCTGTTGTAAATGGCGTTTTTATTGGTAATTTGGATTTTGTTCAGGGGCTGGATGCTAATCTCACTTAGATCACTGAAGTAGGTGAAGTTACTCTGGATTTTCCTCAGTAGAACAAAGTTCAGAGTCTGTTCCCAAGTTGTTTTTATGTGATGCAAGTTTGAGGGTCATAATTTAGTTCCTAGCAGACAAGTGTTTTCTTCTCAAAAACCACAACCCCTTACAGCAGTCTCAGCAAAGTGGCAGGCATGAAGATTGAATTTCAGTAGCCATCTCTCTTAGGCTGCATTTACATGGGCAAGGTTCAGACTGATGAGTTTCTTGTAGGGCAGATGCAGTGAAGCTGTAGAACTAGTAGACAGGTTTTAGGCCTGTTCTGCGTTTGTACAGTACCTAGCACAGTAGGGTCCTGGTCCATGACTAGAGTTCTGTGGTAATACAAATAGTAAATAAAAATAACTGACTGTCAGTTCAGAGCCTTACTAAATACTAAAATAACTGTCTCTCTCAAAGAAACCTGCTGCTCTGCATGTTAAGGGCCTTGGGAATGTGCACTTGAAATTATCTGACTAGCTCAACATTTGGAGACTAGTGCTACTCAGATCTGACCCAGATATGACCATAGTTATTAGCTTGGATATACTGTATTTCACTCAGTGTGAACTTGCATGGCTTTCTCTCCCTTCCCTCAATCAAATATACTTAGTTCTTGGCTGTGGTCTCTGGAAAACTGACTTTCCCTTGTGGTTTATATGAGGAGAGAACAGAGGAGAAAATTGTTCCCTTCTATCAGGGCCAAATTCTCCTCTGAGTTACACTACTTACGTCTGAAGTAAAATAACTTGAGTCTATACGGTTACACAGGTATCAATGTGGAATAACTAAGAGCAAATTTTGTCCCTAAACATTCACCATTTGTTGCATGTTTGGCTGTAATAACAAGTACATAAAATAATAATGTAGCAGAAATCATTAGCTCGCTCTGCCTGTGGCTTTTTTCCCCTCCCTCTCTCTGTTTCCCATATTCTATTTAACATATGGGGAGTGGTTTTCACTTTATTTTCAGTGCTCATAGGCTAAAGTACCTTGTGGGTTGGGCATGCCTCAATTTGTCTTTAGGGAGTCAGCCTGAATACTTGAACTGAAGCACTTAGGAAGACGCAGCTTTTCCTGTCTGTGCAGATTTCTGTCTGGTTATTTTTCTTATATTAGCATTGTGCTGGATATTCACTTAATAGGAAAGGAGAGTTTTCATTTTAAAAGCATCATGAGGCACCTACTTTCACAGGGGCACAAGGTTAGTAAAGAAAGATTTGAAGTTATTCACAGATTGCCAAATGTCATTTTCTTTCATTGTATTTATTGCTAAGCTAACGTGGAACAGCTGATAGAGTAATGGTGTCAGATCATTGCTTTATGTCTGCGGGGGCTGGGACTGGGTAGCAATTTTAGAATTTTTCAGAAACAAAAGGAAAATACTTAAATGTGTGATGGGACTTTTCAATTTAATACATTGATTGGATATTGCCTTTTTTTAGTTGTGTAGAAGCTGGGAAGCCAAGTTCACAGGTATTGCCCTTGTTTGTAAAATTTACAATACACTTCTAGACTGACTTTTCTTTGTAACCTTCCACACTTTAAATGTGGTACGACTGATTTTTGTCTGTGCTGCTGAGTGCCCTGCTCTCACTGATGTCAAAATGGAAGCTGTGGGTGTTTTTCATTCCCTGAAAATTATTAGTGTCTTAATAGTTTCAAACAGTGCAATGTTTTGTTGTGAACTTGAGCATCTCCTAGAGATGTCCTGTGTGTTGAATTAGATGTGTGCTGCACTTTGGCCAGCATAGTTTCAGAGACAGTGAAACTGTCATTTTATCATTATCTCTTTGGACAGCTGCCAGCTCAGAATATTGGGTAAAAGTGGGCATTTCTTTAACACATTTGAACAACCACTGCTGCTCAACTAAGAACCTGGAGGAAGAAGAACAGTTTGACTAGTCAGAAGTTGAGGTTTCTTTGCCTGTTTGTCTTACTGTTCCTTTGCTTGATCTGAGTTTAAGATGCTCTGTCTCCAGAATTGGAGCCTGATCTTGGACAGTGCTAAGCATTAAACACAAGCTTAAATGCTGCCCAAATTCAGACCTAGTGCAACTCCATTGACTTCAGGGGAGCTGTTACATCTTTTTTCCCCTCAGGGCTGAATTTGGCTGATCATGCATAACAAGAATATATGTATTGTGTTAGTATCTACAGATCCCGCTCTTAATTGCACCAGTGCAACATTATTTAAGTCATTTAGGTTACGTGGAAGTATCTGTGTATAGAGTATGACCCCTTCTGTTTTATTATAATCTTATAAAATGAATAGCCCTCAGTAAATAAAACTAAATATGGAGTACAAATGATGATGGGACCTGTTGATAAAAATCAAATAAAAATGTCAGTGAGTGACCAATTAAGAATATGTGGAAAGCACCTATTCCTAAAGGTCTTGATACTCAGTAAATCATAAGGATCGGATTTTTCAGGAGCAACTAGGGGTGTTAGGCATCCAGCTCTCACTGAGAGACAACTCTAGGATGTATAACAGATTTCAAAATCCATCTCATTGGACCTGATCCGAAACCTGTTCAGATATTTGATTTAGTCAAGGTACATACTTTAAAAATCCCCATTTCAGGATCCTGGGAAGTTACTTATATGGATGTGTCCCTGCTAATATTGCTGGAGAAGACTGTAATGTAAATAAATTGAGCTTTATTGTGCTTAAACTGTTCTTTAATTTCCCAGAAACATGCAGTTCTTCCATTAAAGATACACCTGTAAGTGTACTGTAGCTAATGGAGTTAGGTCTGCACCTAGAGTGCTCACAGCTGATGACAGAGCAATTTTTCGGAGTCACAGTTTTGTTCTTTTAAAACTGCTCATTTATGTAAAATACTTTTCTTGTGAAATGATCCACTCTGTCATGAAGCAAAATAGATCATATGACACAAACATAAAATTTGACTAGCTCTGTAACAGTAACAAAGTGTGAGACATTGTTAACCTAGAGAATTTTATGAAGTTTTCTTTTTTCTGTGGTTGTGTCTACTTTAAGGAAAATAATCATGATTCACAATGGGATTGCCCTCCTCCATCAGGGATTATTTTTTACAAGTGACTTCACAAAAAAACTAAGAAAATAGGTGCAGTTTTGCATATTTTATCCATCTTTTACAAATTGTTGAAACATTTTTTCACACAATCGTTAACTCTGCAGTCTGGTAGAAATGATCTTAAATCAAAGGGTAGAAATAAAGGTAAACTTTCAGAATGGAGAGGGTTAACTAGTGGTGTTCCCCAAGGGTCAGTCCTACGACCAATCCTATTCAACTTATTCATAAATGATCTGGAGAAAGGGGTAAAAGATGAGGTGGCAATGTTTGCAGATGATCCTAAACTGCTCAAGATAGTTAAGACCAAAGCAGACTGTGAAGAATTTCAAAAAGATCTCACAAAACTAAGTGATTGAGAACAAAATGGCAAATGAAATTTAATGTGGATAAATCTAAAGTAATGCCTATGGAAAAATAACCCCAACTTACTCAATATGATGGCAATTTAGCTACAACATAGAAAAAAATCGTATCATAATCTCTGAACACATCGCAGTTGCATGGCAGTCAAAAGCAAAGCTGGTAGGAATCATTACAAAGGGACAGAGAATAAACAGAAAATTTAGCCGCTGTATATAAATCCATTGAGACGCCACATCTTAATACGTGTACGAGTGTCTCCCACCTAAAAGATATGGCTGGCTTTAGAAAAGTTCAGAAAGGAACTAAAATGATTAGGGGTGGAACGGTCCCATAGGAAAGATATAAGGCTAAGGAGCTTTTAGCTGAAAAGAGGGAGACTAGGGGGATATTATAGAGGTATATAAAATCATGGAGTGATGTGGGAAAAGTGAATAGGAAGAAAAGTTGTTTACTTTTCCCATAATATAAGAACTAGGGGCCACCAAATGAAATAATGGTCAGCAGTTTAAACAAATAAAAGGAGTTCTCTTCAACAGTCGCACCGTCAGGCTTGGAACTGCCTTGCTGAGGGTTGGAAGGCTGGGATATAACAATGTTAAAAGAGAAACTGGAAAAATCATGGGCTAAGTCCATTAAATGGCAATTAGCCAGGATGGCGTAGAATGGTGTCCCTAGCTCTTCAGGGGTGGAGATGGATGGCGAGAGAGATCACTGATCATTACCTTGTAGGTGCACTCCTCTGGCCACCTGCATTGCCACTGTCAGTTAGACAGGGAGCGGGCTGGATGAACCACACTGGTCGGCCCAGTACGGCCTTCTTTGTGTTAAGATTATCTCTTAATCTTGTCAGCATGTCTTCCTTCTTTGCAAAAGGAAACCAATGTCTCACCTCAAATGAGTCTGATGTGCAGTTCATCTCTGCATGTCGTAGAATATTCTCCTGTCACGCAGGATTTCCCTCATGTCCCTCTTTGCAAACCAATTCATTGATCAATTATGCATAATTAGCTCTGCCTGGAATTCAGCGCCAAGTATGCATTTTGCTGGTTTTGCATAGATTTTTACGTATGCGAGACTTTCTTAGTTGAATAAATCAAAGCCGTATATATTCAATGTCTGAGAAAGTATTTCTCTGCATAAAATGAGATGAGGCTGGAATACATCCCTTTCCAAAATAGCCCACTTGAGCCCAAACATTGCAATATTTATACTTTTCATCCTTGTCTCTGGGCCTATTATGCTGTCTTCATTTGCAAAATGGTGTGTTTTTTACATCAAGATAGCATGTTTCAGTAAAACCACACCTTTTTTTTTAATGTGAAGACCACCCTTACAAGTGGTTTCTATTCTTGTTAATAATCCATAAACAGCAGTGAGAATGACAACTTACCTTTAGCTCAGGTTAGCAGCTTGAGTTTAGCCTTTAGGCGCAGGATCGGTCAACCATTCAGATGTTGTGCGATGTCTTCAGTTATTCAGGGTAATTTAAGTTTGGTGCCAGTAATGCATTTGTAATGTTTTTAAAGCGCTCTTTTCTAAAGTCAAACAGGGTAGGCATACCATGGTTGCGTGCCAAAGGCAGTACGCAAGCTGATTGTTCTTGGCCACTCACACTGCCGGTCCTGCACCAGTTCCAGGACTTTGCATTTTAATTTAATTTTAAATGAAGCTTCTTAAACATTTTAAAAACCTTATTTACTTTACATACAACAATAGTTTAGTTATATATTATAGACTTATAGAAAGAGATCTTCTAAAAACGTTAAAATGTATTACTGACACGCGAAACCTTAAATGAGAGTGAATAAATGAAGATTCGGCACACCACTTCTGAAAGGTTGCCGACCTCTGGTCTGTAATATATAACTAAACTATTGTATGTGAAGTAAATAAGGTTTTTAAAATGTTTAAGACACATCATGGGGAGGGATAGCTCAGTGGTTTGAGCATTGGCCTGCTAAACCCAGGATTATGAATTCAGTTCTTGAGGGGGGCCATTTAGGGAACTGGAGTTAAAAAAAAAAAAAATCTGTCTGGGGATTTGTCCTGCTTTGAGCAGGGGGTTGGACACTAGATGATCTCCTGAGGTCCCTTCCAACCCTAATATTCTATGATTTAAAATTAAATTTAAATGCAGAGCCCCCTAGACTGGTGGCCGGGACCCAAGCAGTGTGAGTGCTACTGAAAATCAGCTCACGTGCCTACCCCTGCTTTAGGGGAATGTGGCATTGAATTTGTATTGTTAATCTGAGTTAAAGCCAAATGGCCATGTCTTCAATGCTATTTTATCCTGAGTTAACTAACACAGATTTGCTCACCAAGTTGAGAGCACACTTGTTGTTTGCCTGAGAGTTGGGCTAAGTGTAAATGTGGTGGTCCTAAAACTGAATGGCAGGTATGTGACATTGCTAAACAAAATGGTCTGATTTCCTCCCTGGGTGTGTTTTTCCTGGACTATGTAATGTTAGTGTTTGAGTGGTCTCACTTTCCTATTTTGCGGCTCTTTTTTTACTGACCATTTTTTTACATTTTCCTCTCTTTATTACTTTGCCCTCACAAGTCCTGTTCTGTGGAAACAGCCTGAGGGGTTGAACATGACTCACTCCTGAGCCATCAGGATGCTCTTGCATGTTGGCTAGTGTTGCACAGAGTAAGTCACATTTTGGTTTAGGTTTTTACAAAACCTTTGTTGGTCAGGTTTTTATTTTTACAGAACCTGAAGGGAGTTCAGGTCTGGTTCAGTTTTCTCTGGAGGGCAGGGCATAGAGAGAAGGATGTGTCAGATAAATGTTTCTGGTTTGTCCATCATAAGTTCACCGTAAGTCATGAGAGAATGACCCAAAGCCTCACTTGGAGACCAATTCTTCTGTTTACTTATTTGATGCTGTGTAAGCAAAATGAGCTTGATTTTGTTTAGTACAAGAGAAATAGATGGCCTAACGTTGACAGCTGCATGATATTTCCAGGAAACTTGTTTGTCCTCTTTTCTGTTATCGTGGACTTTGGTTTCATTAATAAGAACAGGTGTCACCAGCAGGTATACAATCACAATACAGTAACTCCTCACTTAATGTTGTAGTTATGTTCCTCAAAAATGCTACTTTAAGTGACATGATATTAAGCGAATCCAATTTCCCCATAAGAATTAATGTAAATGAGGGGGCTAGGTTCCAGGGGAAAAAAAGTTTTCACCAGACAAAAGGCACTCACTCACTCTCACTCTCTCATATACACACACACACACAGTATAAGTTTTTAATAAACAATTTAATACTGGTACACAGTGATGATGATTGTGAAGCTTAGTTGAGGTGGAGGAATCAGAGGGTGGGATATTTCCTAGGGAATGCCTTACTGCTAAATGATGAACTAGCAATTGGCTGAGCCCTCAACGGTTAACTCTCTCACTCTTCAAGGCAGCAGGAATGGAGGGAGGGGAGACAGCATTGCAGACGGAGACCGAGACACACTCCGTGTGTGTGTGACAGAGAGAGATGCACATTTCCCCTTTAAGTAGCTGACCCTACTCTTAAGTACACTGCCTTGTTAATTAGATCAGCTTGCTGAAACCGCAGCTGCTGCGAGCAAGCTCCCTCCGTCCTGAGCCCTGTCATGTGTCCCCCTCCCCCTGGTCTATGGAAGATGGGGTAAGCGGGGTGCAGGAGCAGGGAGGAGGGGGACACCCTGACAGGCCCCCTCTTCCTCCCCTCCTCCCCGCACAACAAGCAGGAGTCTCGGGGAGGAGCTCCAAGGCAGAGGGCAGGAGCAGCACAGGGCAGTGTGGGGAGGGACAGCTGAACTGCCAGCAATTGATAGCCTGCTGGGCAGCTGCTGCACAGGGAACTTAGGGGAGTGGGGAGCTGATAGCGGGGCTGCCGGTCCACCCTGGTTCCAAGTCCCCACCAGCTAGCTGCAATGGGCTGCTCTTCCTGCAAGCGGTGGACAAAGCAGGCGGCTGCCAAACGAAGTTAGAAGGGAGCATTGCACAACTTTAAACGAGCTTGTTCCGTAACTGATCAGCAACGTAACAACAAAACAGCGTTACCTGGGATGAGTTTAAGTGCGGAGTTACTGTCCTCACACACCGCCAGCCCCTTTCTATTTACTTGTAAATGGGCTGGGAAAGTGGCTTTGCAGAACTGTGAGGTTGTCTGAGAAAGTTAGTCCCAGTCAGCTGCAGTCCCCGCCAGCATTTCCCTCAGCTTCTCCTTTGCCCTCTAAAAAGAGTCTAGATCTGGATAGCCCTGGCTTCCTGCTGAGCTCCTGGGATCCATGTGAAGCTGCTAGAATTGTGGGTAGGCCCCTCTGACAATTGGCTGAAAACCCGGCAAGAGGCCTTGTGGAGATTTTTCTTCCTTTCCCCCTCCTGAGTGCTTCTTTGCAGGAAGGGGCAGTCAGGTTCACTGATTTTTACAGTTTTTACTTGCTTGGGCAAACTGCTGTTGACATCATCGAGAGTTTACCAAGAAAGGATTGAGTGGACACGGAGTAAAGACAGCAGGCTTTGGCCTGTGGTTATTTTTTATTAAGTGCAACACTAGGCTAGGCAAGGCAGGAAAAAAGACATACGCTGCCCTGGAAAGCTTTACAGTTGAAGAGGGTTCTGAGTGTATCCTCTGCTTCTGCTCCTCATCCACCTCGAACATTCTCTGGGCTTCCTTCCTCCCTCTGCTCAGGCGAGCTGCTATGCTGCATTGAGTGGGGAAGCAGTAGCAACAAGAGAACCAGTGAGTGAGAGGAGGAGGGCAAGCACATTTCTCTCCTTCCTCCCACAGCCCCGTACCTTCTGTGCTGAAGGCTGTGCAGCAACACTGCCTGTTGGTAATATATAAACATGCGTTTGCACAGGAACAGATGCCTATCTGTGATCTTAGTATTACCAAGTACTGCCTTAGTAGTTCAAAAATTATGAGTTAACCGCCCCGTCAAAAAGTAATTATGAGATTGAGATTTAAAAAAATAATGAAAAATATGGAGTTCTTCTTATTTGCCTTCTGGGATAGGACCCTTTAGGGTTCACACTTTCAAGCTTTCTCTGCAGCCATTAGGACCTAGAACTTTTTTGTTTTTTTTTTTGTTTTTTTTATAATGAAAGCTGAGATTCTCACCTAATCACATGATTCCAGGAGCTGATACCACCAACTATCGTAAGACTTGCTATGAAATCATGAGAGCTGGGAACACTGGATCTGTACATTGTTCAATGGTACTATCCCAGGGGTTCCCTGTAGCGTCGGGATCATATCTAAGTCAAACCTGGCTCAGACATATCACTCATCTCAAGAACATGCTGCCCGCAGATGCTTTCTAGATCATTAAAGTCAATAAGCAATATAAATGGAAGATTAGATAATCAAAGCCCAAACCTGTTTTTCATTTGTCAGACAATTCGCCCACTCTAGCATTTTTCAGAGGCGCTCTAATCTCTGAGAAAACCATCTGTCTAAACAGGAGTGGAAAGTGACTTCTGTGAGTTTGTCCTTGTGCATGTGTGTTTATGTTTGGTGGATGCATGAGAACAGAAAGCCTCTAAACAATCTGTGAATATTTCTACTTCTCCCGAAAGGAGGAGAAAGGTGGAGATGCAGGCAGAAAGATGAATCGTTTATACCTAGAAGAACAAAAGCTTGTTATATACAAAATAACTCCATCATCCGCATGGGCAAAAGCAGGGAAGGACTCCACCACCCTGGACATTGTGTTTGAACCAAAATTTACTTGTCTTGAGGTTAAGGACAGGGCAAAGTCATAAAATAACATAGGAGTAATGCATTATTACGTCTATTACAGTAGTGCCCAAAGGCCCTTGTTTGTACCTAATGTTTCTGGATACACAAATAAAGGAAGTGACTGGGAGACAGAAGGAGAAGACAGATCTTTATCACAAACCAGCATGCAGTGCAGGGAAACAAATGGCACTATTGCTCAATTTCCTTGTCCAAACCCGTGCAGATGGATGATTCACCTTCTACTTACTTTTCCTGGCCTCTGTTTCATGCAGTAATGTACCTTGAGCCAGTCTCATGCTTTCATGCTACAAACTCCATTGGTGAAGTACCTTTATATTTCTCAATCCTTTAACCTAGAAACATTACTAATGTGTAAAGGATCAGACACCTTAGACTTGCTCTCCAGATACCTCTCCAAGGTCTTTGAAATGATACCATTTTTGAGTGTTACTCTGAGTCACACAAACATATTTGTTTCTCAGCCTTTTTTTCTTCCTTTGTGAAATCGAGTCGACTTTTTAGTGCTCTCAGTTGCTGCACCTCGTCTCAAATTACACTGTAAACACCTTGGGGCAGTGATTGTCTGCTACCTATTACTTAGTACAAGTTGGGCCCATTTCTGATTGAGGCCTGTGGACCCAATGTGGTGGTGATAATAATGCACACTTCTGACAGGGTATAAATAACTTGTGATAGCCTAGTCATTTCCATGACAACACATTGTGATGTCAAGTGATCTCACTGTACAAGTGAAACGGGGATATTTGAGTTGAGAGAGACTGAGCTTTATTATTATTCTGGTACACAAGAAAATAAATAGCTCGTAGAATCATTTTATTTTGTACAAATGTGCTCTCTTTATTCAACGTTGAAGTCTTTCAGGAAAATATAGTTACATGGTTCCTTTGGCATGTTTCTATAAAGAATGCAAAACATGCATTGTTTGGTATTTTCTTGAATGCTCAATCAGAGACACTTAACATGTCAGCACTCAGATCTGCCAAGTGAATTGCAACTGTTACCTGTCTGTCATGCTTAAAGGGCCGTGGAAATAATCTAAACTAGAGAATGCTATCCTGGAGCAGTATGTAACACTCATACTTGTCATGCAGAAATTTGTCTCTGGTCTTTATCAGTTTTCTGAGTGCGTGATCTTGCAATCCTTGTATGGTAAAGATTGCTGGACTAGGCTTTAAAAGACTATAAAGTCTGAAAATATGAAATTCTATGAAACACATGCGTTTGAAAAGAATATTTAATTTATTATATATCAAAAATCAGTGCTCTAAGGATCAGATCCTAAGTCCATTATAGTCAATGGAAAGATTCCCACTGACTTTCATGAGTTTTGGTATCGGACCCTTACAGTATAACATATGGTCCATGGCCACTTTGAAATGTTTACTGAGAAAGAAATTCCTGAGATTGGGCCTGATCCTGCTGAGTTTTTAATGAGATTGTGACAATTTAGCCATATTCTTCAGTGGGAAAAGGAGGAAACGACGTAGTGTCTGAGCCCTAATATATTTTGTTTCCCCCTGCCCCCAAGTATTTCTTGTGTTTTTGCCAAAATTGTCCGTTGAAAGCCTGCTGAGCAGTAATACTCCAAATGGGCACAATAACTGACAAGAAATAATATTTAATCTGTTGTTATATTATTGGAAGTGTGTAGGTAACAATGTGGCAACAGGGCTGATGGATTATACATTTAAGTACATTGGCAGTATTTATGATGCTCTGGTTTCCTTGACGATATAATAATCTATGTTTTGTTTTAAGGAATCCTGAAAAGATTTCTGCTAGCAATGTCAATCAGTGTATTGCATGGTACTTTGCATAAGTCTGCTGGTGTTTAGTTTTATTTAATTAAGAAACAGACACCTATTCTGCCAGTTCTTTCTTTATATTGAACATGATTACCATTAATTAGGCCAGTTTCTGATCTCAGTTGATCAGGTGCAGATCTGAAGCTAATGCGATCATTCTGGATTTACACCAATGTAACTGAAATTGGAATCTAACCGTTTAAGTTTTATAATGGTCTGTTCATCTTTAATTCAGAAAATGCATCCTAGTTCCTTTCTCTCTCTTAATACCCATTTTCCCTTCCCCTCCCTTTTTGATATTAACTACTTCAGTGCCATGGCTCCAGTTAATAAGTCCATAAGTGCCTGTTCTTGTCAACAGTTTGTAATTTCTAATGTAAACCTATGGAGCCTCAAAATGCCTGTACAATGAATATATTTCTGAGGGCCCCAGAAGGCTATGCAAAAGCCTACAGGACAGCTGTTTTGCTACATGAACCCAGTTTGCAATTCCTTTTATGCACGTCTTCTAGTATTTCCCGAAACAGATCACATTCCCCAATTCTGCCACCCTCGCTGACACAAGCAGCCCCTAATCTTACGAGCAGTCTCCTTAAAGGCAGTGGGAGTACTCCCTTGAACAGGGACTACTTATGTAAGGGTTGGAGGCTCACATCTCAAATTCCAATTTAGGGACAGCTTGGGAGGCAAAACACCAGTTTAGCATCCGGATTCCCAGTTGAAAGGAGCACATACCTAGCCTGGTGGTGCAGGAGCTGCTGCATGTAGGACCCAAGTTGGTGAATAAGTTTTCGGGCATTTGGTTTGGCTACAGGAGGGCACCTATAACTTGAATTTGCTAGAGAAAGGGCAAAATGCAGTGATTCACAGGACTTTACACTACCATTGATCCATCTCAGGAACTGCCAGTGAAATCAGTGGGCGTTCCAGGCAGAGAGGGGTAAAGTCCTTGGCCCATAATTATATTTGGCATGAGCTCCAGGACTGGCCGGTTATCATTATTGGACATGGCCGAGGGGGAGCATGTGATGTGAGAATGCAAAATAGCATCTGTGTGTGTTTGTATCCACTGTTGTTTCGTATTATTTACTTAGATTGTAGGCTTCTGGGGGCAAAGACTATTTTTTCATTGTGTGTGTATATAGTGCTGAGCAGAGTGGAGTCCAAACTGTGTCCTCTAGGAATTATTACTATACAAATAAAATGAATGAAAATTGAAAGTTATGGCCTCACATTAAGATATAATTTATTGCTAGTAAGTTGCAAACTTTATGTAAACAGTAGAGCTGAAAAAAGCCATACAGAGAGGAAGTTTGAAAGACTCTGGAGTATCAGTCATAAGTAGGATGATGGTGAATGTAGCAATTTGTTAAACGAGTTGACCAGAGAGCTAGTTTTTTCCAGAACTGAAGTAGATTTCGTACTACGTAATGGACTCAGCTGTATTCTCTCTTTTGTTACAAAGGGCTTTAGAACGAACGGTGTGTCTGCAATAATAGGAAGGAAGTCAAGAAAATTGAATACATTTATCATAATCGTAACTCACTGTCTTTGGTGTATCTCTGAAAGCATAAGTTCATCAAGGTCATGTGAAGGAGAAGCACAATGAATATGGTATTTACTTATGCCAGGGTGTAGCAGTCTGGGAAAATGTAATTTACAAGAGTTGGGGTTCCTGTTTCTTCATATAGGAAGGTTAACAAAATCAACAGGGTGAAGAAGGAAAAAGAATATCACCAGGTCAGGTCAATGTGATAGCCAGCAGAATAACTGGAGCTCAATTGCTCAAACAGAGGATCACGTGGGCAAGGCTCCTCCTTACTCTTCTGCATGGGTTATTTTCATTGTTGGTTTGTGTGCAGGGAGCGAGTACCTGCACAAGTGTGTGTAGGGGGTGTGTGGAATAAGCATGCAAGGGTGGGAAGAGGGCAATTGAGTTGTCTTGGTAGACTACCCTTCATAAAGAGCTGAGCTTGATATCTAGTGCCAAATTCAGCCCTGGTGTAAGCAGGTACAGCCTAGTCCAGGGGTCGGCAACCTTTCAGAAGTGGTGTGCCGAGTCTTCATTTATTCACTCTAATTTAAGATTTCGCATGGCAGTAATACATTTTAACATTTTTTAGAAGGTCTCTCTCTATAAGTCTATATATTATATGACTAAACTAGTTTTGTATTGTAAAATAAACAGGGTTTTCAAAATGTTTAAGAAGCTTCATTTAAAATGAAATTAAAATGTTGATCTTACGCTGCCGGCCCGCTCAGCCCGCTGCTGGTCTGGGGTTCTGTTCACCTAGGCCGGCAGCGGGCTGAGCAGGGCCCACAGCCGGGACCCCCGCTGGCAAGGGTCCGTCAGCCAGAATCCCAGACCAGCAGTGGGTTGAGCGGGGCTGGCGGCCAGGACCCAGAGGGCTGGGGGCAGAGAGCTGGAGTCAGAGCTGGGGGCTGGGTATGTGAGGGGGTGTAGGTGTCAGGGAAGAGGGGGTGCTGGGTATGGGTGGGGGTGCCAGAGTCAGGACTAGGGTTGCGGGTGGGGGGAGATGAAGGACTCAAGCAGAGGGCTGGGTATGTATGAGGAAGGTACAGGGCTCAGGGCAGGGGCCTGTGGGGGATGCGGGGCTCAGGGTAAAGGGCATGCTGTGTGTGGGGGGAGTCGGGGGTCAGGGCTCAGGGGAGAGTGCTGGGTGACTGCCCCCCTAAAAACTCTCAACCCTGCTGCTCCTTTTCCCCTGACTACCCCCTCCTGGAACCCCACCCCCTATCTAAGCCTCCCTGTTCCTTATCCCCAGACTGGACTCTACCTCCTACCTGTCCCCTGACTGCCCCGACCCTCACGGTGTCCCCAGTAGTCTCCCCGGCGACCACCTATCCAACACCCCTGTCCCCTGAGCCAGACCCTCATTCCACCCCCCCGCCCACTGCCAGGCCCATCCCACCCCTGCCTACGAGATCCCCAGAACTCCCAACTCAACCACTCCTACTCCGTCCTGACAGGACCCCCTTCAGAACTCCCCGACCCATCCAACCCCCCCCACTACTCCCTTGCCTGCCCCAACACCCTGACTGCTTCCACACCCCTGCCTGCCTGACAGGGACCCGGAGAACTCCCAACCAGAACTCACTACAACCCACCCCCGGCTCCTTGTCCCCTGAGACCACCCCCTTACAGGACTTCCCCTACTTCCCCAGGACCCTCCTTGCTCCCAGTCCCCTGACTGCCCTGACCCCTATTCCCCCTGCCCCCCCCCCAACCCCCGGGCCCCCCATCCCCCACCCACCCCCCCCCCGCCTCTAGGCCCTCCCCGGATCCCACTCCCCTTATCCAACCCACCTTACTCCCTGTCCCCTAACTGCCCCCCCCCTTATCCAACCGCCCCCAGCCGTGGGCCCTTTACCTTGAGGCTCCACACAGAGCCAGACACGCTGCCCCGCGGGAGACCACAGCCCCGGCCCTCAGAGTGCTGCGTGCGGCGGCAGCATGGCTCCAGTTGAGCAGGGAGCGTGTCTGCCTCCCAGCAGAGCCAAATGCTGCCCCGCGGGAGCGCGCAGGGCGGCATGGCTCCAGGGGACGGGGGAGCGTTTTTGCCTCCCCGCGGAGCCAAATGCTGCCCCGCAGGAGTGCGCAGCCCCAGCCCCCAGAGCGCTGCATGCAGCAGCAGGGCTCCAGGGGAGGGGAGAAGGCGGGGGAGGGGCCGGCAGCTTGCTGCACTCGGCCCGGGAGCACGGACCCCACGGCTTGCTGTGCCGGGAGAGTGGCGCCATTTGCTATGCTATGCTTCTGCTCCCTGCCCCCTCGGGGGAAGTGGAGGGTAAAGGAGAGCGCGCTGGGCTGGGCAGGATTTTAACGGCATGCTGCAGTCCCGGCAGGCTCCAGTGTGCCATTAAAAATTGGCTCACATGCCGTCTTTGGCACGCGTGCCATAGGTTGCCGACCCCTGGCCTAGTCAAAGGCAGCAGCCCAGGGCTGAATTTGTCTCTTCTGAGTTATGGGAACTATTGTAGTATGTCCAATTATGCCTTAAATCCTTTAAATGCAGTTGGATTCAAATGCCAGATTGGATTCTAGTGCTGTCACTCACTGCATAGCACTTGAAATTTAATGCAGAAAATACAACTTGGCAGGTGGCAATCTGTCTGTCCACCCATCTCAGAACAGTGCTGAATGACATATGAAACTTGAGCTGGTGGCGAAGCATTCTCCTTTGTACATGTGAGCATTAAGATCATTAAAATCACACCATGGCTTTATAAGGTACTTGCTGTTGTTTATGATAGACAAGGAAAATCTTAATATTCCAAATGCAACTAAACTAGAGGGTTGCACACTTCGTTGCTTCTGTAGGCCAAGTGAATAGCACAGATCAGGGCTCCTCCACTTCTCATTCCCCTCTGTTTCAGGGACTACCTGCAACTCTCCTCACCGCCTCCCCTGCCAGAGGCTCTGAATATCCCCCTTGCTTTCCTCCCCTGCCTTGGCAGGCCTTCGTGCGCATTCCCAATCCTCTGTACCAGGTTGTCCCAGTCCCCTCTGCCAGAGGTTCTGTGTGCTGCCCCATTCCCTGCACATGGCAGAAATTCTGAGTGCCTTCCCAGTTTCCCTCTGTGCCACCTGCCAGGGACTCTGTGTGTCCCCCATGTCCTCACCCCCCAGTCAGCAGCCATTATTAACTGGCGATATGCTGGTATTCTGCTAAAACAGCTAGCCTCAGATCTGCATGAGTCTCTTGGAGGATCTCTGAAGAGGAAACATACAGCTTTTAATAAGCCAGCTCTGGAGCCAGTTTAGCAAATTAGTTACTGTCGACTTTGGAAATAATAGCTTATTTTTATGAACTTAATTAGATGTGTAGCCAATAGAGAGCTGTCTGGGTGAATGATTTGACAGAGATCCAAATGCAAAATCTGTTGCTTAGTGCATCCGTAGAGTTTATGGAACTCACTAAAGGTTTTAGGTCCTTGAACCAATTACTCTCTTCATATGTATCTGCTTTCATATAAATCAATTCTTAAAGTGAAAGGACCAGGTTCTCACTGGCATAAATTGGCATAGTTCCACTGAAGATACCATGATTGATGCCAGCTGGGAATCTGGCCCATTATTTGCAAATTATAGGCTTAAGAAAACAATAATTTAAAATGTGTCCAGACTTTTAGTGCTGTATTCTGATCTCACTTGAACCAGTGTAAATCTGGAGTAACAGCTGAAGCCAGTGAAGTAACATTGTGTAAAATTGTTGCAAGATCAGAATCAGGTGTTCTTCTATAAACATTCATGTTTTGCAAAGCATGAAAACAACACCCAGCCATCCGAAAGGGAACAGCATGACTTTGAGACAGGTCTCAGGTGTGGGGAATGCGCTGAGTGCAATGGAGAACTGGCATATTTCTCACTTCTCTTCAGTAATCACTGATGAGATAATGCATGTAATATGATCAATCTTTAATACAGAGAGGAGACTAAATAAATGAAATGAACTAATGGGGCAAAATACACATGAGGAAAGAAGTCACAAGTATAGAGGGCAGTCAAGTTTGTAACAGACACTTAATCGTGTCCATAAACAGTTCTTAGGTGAGTCATTTATTGCCACCAGGAGTGGCATCAATGATTAAGAATTGTGCAGGTGCAAGATGAAAGAATCTGTTTCAGCTAGATATTGACCTAGAGCATCAGAAGCCACCCCTCTTCAAGCTTTAACCACATTCTTTGGAATGGAGCTCAACATGGTTTGTCCTTATCTAAACTTGCACATAAATGGTGCTCAGCGCTCATTCAACTCACCTGTTGCTAATACTCACTATCAGTAACAAGGTAATTTTTCTAGCGCAGAGGTGGTTTAGTCAACTGGTGTGCTGAGACCACTTTCTATTTTGTTGACCATCATTGCATTCTCCCATCTATCTGCCTTCATCCATCTGTTGTGTCTTGTCTTATACTTAGATTGTAAGCTGTTTGGAACAGAGGACTATTTTTGTTCTGTGTTTGTGCAGCACCTACCAGCATTGTGTTATGTCCATGACTAGGGCTCCTCAGTGCTACCAGTACAGATAATGAATAATAATATATGCAGTAACTTAAATGGAATTACTTGTGATTTACAACAGAATCTGGCCTATAAACTCCCTACCAACTCTGAGTCTAATTCATTTGATTGAGTCCTATAGGATATCTGGTGCCAATATTTAAGCATTCTCTTGATGCAAACTAGCTGATTCATGGCTTGCCAATCAGTGTCTCTGACAAAAAGAACTATAGAAATCAATAATACAAACCCAATATAGCCAAAAGGCAGCAGCTATGAGCCACCAGGAACAAGATATTGAGTTCCTGCTCCTGAAGATTTTCTCATGAGCTTTACTTCTCAATAATAGTTTTGTAATATGTTTATTTTGAATAGAGGTGGGTGTTAGTCATGAAATTTTGATCCAGGATCCAATCTGAATCCAGAATTGGATGGCTGTTTGATTTTGATATTCTAGTTTTAGATCAAGTCTAGTTTTTATTGGACTGAGAGGAACGCATTGCAACATAAATGACTTCCTGTTTTGAGGACTGTTCTGTGGTATAAAAAAAATCCCAGCTTTGTTGTAGCATCTCTGTGGAGTCTGGCCTGGCTTCTGCTGGTTTTGCACCTAGTGGGACTGGTTTTAAAAAGAGTCTCCATGCACAGCTCTACCTGCATGCTGGCCTGTCAAAATATGTGTTGAGCACATTTAGTGAGACTGGATGAGGCTTTCTAAAGATCTCAATGTTGGCTTGTCTCTGTCCTCACTGAAATTGATGGGATTTTTATCTCTGAAGTCAGTGGGGGCAGAGTTAGGGTAATCCGCTGGTGGGCCGTAAGACAGTTTGTTTATATTGACCGTCCGCAGGCATGGATGCCCATGGCTCCCAGTGGCCACAGGTCACTGTTCCCGGCCAATGGGAGCTGCGGAAAGCGACAGCAGCCCAGATCCAGAGTTTCAAGACAGGGAAGATGAAGAATTAGGAAGAATGTAGACAGAGGCAGGTTTCATCACAAGCAGAGCAAATGATTATTTAGGGCAATGTACTTTGGGGGCCTTTTGAGCTCCTGACTTAACTCAGCAGCAACTCATGAGCACCAGGTTGGAAGAAAGGGAATGCATAGTTCAGTTATTTTCTTTCCCCCTTAAGCTCTTGTTCTTATTTGAGACTGAAAATCACAGCTTCTGTCTGCTCAACACTGTACACAGGAATTGAATGAGTAGAGTTTAACACGGTGTCCTGTCAAAGTACTGTGTGCTGCGACACAAAACCAAGAATGGGAACTGGGGATTTTTCTGAGAAACCTCACTGAAAGGTCACTAGGGTGAGAGAAAAGTCAGGAGAACTGAAATGAGGCTAATCAACAGTGATTGTGGGAGTGCTTGTCTCAGTGAGGATGAGAGTGCATGCACAATATCATATGCTCGGAAGCATTAACAGGAAATTGCTGTTTCTGCTGGAAGCCAGCTTCCTAACTTGAATTTTTTCTAAATTAAGGTTATCGCATTGTCTTTGATAAGTGTTTAAAAGCGGTGAAGGCATGGATTAGCTAAAATACTATATATGACAGAAGAAACTGGGGATGAGTGAATCTCATGTAGTCTGCATTATTACAACCCTGTGTGTTCAAAAATCATGAGCCAGGCCTTCCAAAATGAGGGTAGAATGAAAATCATGAGATAAAAAAAAAATCTGAGCTCTTTTTATTTGCCTTCTGATTTTTGAACCTTCAGGGGTCACATTTTCAAGTTTTTCCCCTACAGGGCAAAGACAAAGACTAGAAACTTTTAATGTTAATGAAAGCTGAGAGTCTCATGTGATGATCTGACCCCAGGAGCTTGGGTTTAAAACCCCCCACTAATTCTCATGAGTCTTATGATAAAACTGCAAGATTGGCAACCCTTAGTTTAAGATGTTGCAAACCTATCACACTCTTTTCAGGGTTAATAAAGATAATTTTTGTTCAGACCTTTCTTCCTGTAATTAAACCCTGCCCTCAAGGGTTAGTCAGGATTTCAGATTTGTGTTTTGCTAGATCAGGAGTCAGCAACCTTTCAGAAATGGTGTGCCGAGTCTTCATTTATTCACTCTAATTTAAGGTTTCTTGTGCCAGTAATACATTTTAACGTTTCTAGAAGGTCTCTTTGTATAAGTCTATAATATATAACTAAACTATAATTGTATGTAAAGTAAATAAGGTTTTTAAAATGTTTAAGAAACTTCATTTAAAATTAAATTAAAATGCAGAGCCCCCCGGACCGGTGGCCAGGATCCGGGCAGTGTGATTGCCACTGAAAATGAGCACGCGTGCCATAGGTTGCCTACCCCTGTGCTAGATGAAGGGAAGCTTGTACTCGCATTCTATGATAGACAGGCAACGTGACGCAGGTGGAGCAAGCTATGTATTAGGGAGAGAAAAGCTCTGCCAGAAACTAGGCTGGCACATTGGGATGCCACATATACAGTGTTTACTTTTGTCCCTAGAATTTTTCTCTCCCTCCTTTCTAATTCTGTATTCACAGTCTCTCTCTCTCTCCCCCCCCTCTTTTTTTTCACTCTACCCTCATTTCTGCTCCACTGCACACCTTGTTCTTTCAATGGATTTTTTTCTCCCTGATTTTAGCCTCTGGGCCGTACATGAGCCCAATAACATTCAAGGTGGTGGTCAGCTTTCACGCTAACAATATTCAGGTGTTTGAAACCAGGCCAAACCAATCCACTGTTCTCTAGCGAAACTTTTAGTGAGCTAAGCTGGACCTGTTGGACCCACTCATTGTAAAGGGCAGTATGGAGGCATGCTGCCCCTTCAGTGAGACTGGGTGCTTCTCAGGGCTCCCTGGTTGTGCCGTTTGTGTGTCTGTGGCAGAGAGGAGTAATTTGCTATTCCCTCTGCGTGGCCAGCCACAGCCAGTTCTCATGGTTGACATGTAGTAGGGAAGAGGCAAGCCATGGCTTTGCTTGCTCCTCGCTCCTCCCTGTTGCCTTTCCAGCAAGTTGCTCCTCGCGGCAGCAGCTCAGTAGCAGCCCCTGTGCTCAGGAGCTGCCATTCTGGTCAGCCCTTAAGTAGGTCACATTGGGGGTGAAGTGGGAGGGGGAGATAGGGAATAGGTATCAGAGGGGTAGCCGTGTTAGTCTGGATCTGTAAAAGCAGCAAAGAATCCTGTAGCACCTTATAAACTAAAAGACGTTTTGGAGCATGAGCTTTTGTGGATGAATATCCACTTCATCGGAATAGTTAGTAATTGAGCTGGTCATTTATGGCTCTTGAGCTAGATTTTTGCCACAGGGACATGGCCTATACTGAGGAATGCAAGTGGCTGCCCCATCCCAGGGAGAGAATTGTGGCTCACGGAGCCATACTTCCGTCTCCGCACCTCCTTTGGTCCAGGGGATTGTCTCTCCGTACCAGCAGCAAACTATCACCCCCATTGCTGCCTGTGCCAGCTGCACTCTGCTGACTTGTACTATCCGGCTGCTACTGTGAAAGCAGATGTAGCCAAAATAGAATTCTTCCCTAAGTTAGCCACTGGCAAACAGGCCTGCTGCAATCATAACTGGACTCAATACAGTTGTTAATAGTTTACCCATTAACTTATTATGTCAATTCATCTGACAAGCAGAACTCTTGTGCCTGGCACAATAAAGAACAAAGGGAAGGCGAAGACGTTATGGTCGATACCGAACCTGCCCTGTACATATTCATCCTTGACATAATCTCTTAAGGTGCTTGTTTGCTATTTCTTCTCATCGAGTCTTTATCGCCACAGCAGGTGATAAAGATGGAAAATCATTATTTGTGCCTATATTAACTTTTACCACGCAAACCCTGCTCTTTTGCAAGCCCAGTTGCCATCATGATTCATTGGGCTGAACTTAGAAGGGTAAAACGCATCTTTTCAGACTGAAGAAAATTCGATTTTCTTTCCAGATATAAATGCAGGTAGAATAAATACATAATATTATGCTGCTAGTGGCCATCCCTTAATGGTATGCATATGCTAGAAGTGGCAATGTCCTAGCAAAATAATTGCACAGTATAATGGTGGTGGGGCGAGAAATAAAATATATTCTTATCTTGTAGGTATGATCCGCCAGCCTAGGCAAAGCTCTTACTGATGTTAGCGGTGCAGTATCAGGTCCTGTATTCAATATGAAATCACACTTATAAACTTCTCTGTGTTATTCTGGAATGTCAGTAATTGGTCTGGCGAGGTGAGCACACTGGGAGACCCATGTTTTCTAGTGGACTGTATATTCTGATCTGGGAGCATTTGAATTTTTACAATTCTATAGAGCCAGTCATCAAACACACACATGGTGAAACTCCGCTGGAGTCACTAGGGTGAAATTTAATCGAATACACCGTTCCAGCTGGTTTGAAAGGGCTGTCAACTGCGTCTGTAAAGTCTGGCATACCTGTCCTCAGGGCTGAAAGGAAAGCTCCTGTGACTGTGGTTTACATACCATACAAAATGCTTAAGCAGAGGCATGCAAGGAGCCAGGAGACAAAATGTAGATCTCCTGGGCACAAGTGAATTGCCTTTGCATCTGGTCATGACAAGGAAAAGTGTAGCATTGTTCTTCAAGTTAACGCAGAACTCGTATTAAAGGCCAGGCTCTGTAGTGATGTAGAATAGAGGATGAAAATAAATGGTTTGGTAGTTTTGCATTTTAATCTATACTTGTTATTTCCTTTCCTTGGATAAAAGGGGCGGAGAAGTATTTGTGTGTGTGTGTGTGTTTACAGAAAGGCATCTGACAATTCTATGAGAGTCCTCAATGAGTCTGCAACTAGCCAGAAGTGTCAACCCTTTTAGCCCAGTCAAGGACTCTTTGCCACTGTGACATAAGGGGCTTGACGGATGATTGGAAGGTGTCAGAACCACAAACGTGCTTAAAAATCATTCACAAAGAACTGATATGCTAGGCCTGACCCTGATTTCGCGCTTTTATTACACACATGAAACTGAATTGATTCTGGATTTGCACTAATGTAACTGAGTGGAGAATCTGACCCCATGTTTCTTGGCTCTTCCTGAATAGAATATGGGTATTTGCTTTCTGACGCAACCAATCCTTTTATTTTTTAGAATTACATAGCATTACCTTTATTTGAAGACAGTAACAAATATTCTTTAAAAGTGTCTAAACACATGAATTATTGTTTTAAAAGGTGAAGTGAATTATTTGCAAAAGTTACAAATCCCCTTTTCCAAGCAAACAATTCCATACAGAATTTAACAGCAGAAATGACATGTGACTCTTGTAAATCATTTCTTTGAAGGGGGTCAGATCCTCAGCTAGTATAAATGGACTTAGCTCCATTGACTGACTTAAAACCACTCGATTCACGCCTGCTGACAATCTGTCACTGAGCCTTTTCGGTGTAGTTGTCAAGCTGCATGTTTATGATGGAGTCATACAAACGTTGATGGGTCTCTTATTATACTGGTATGTAGGAGGGTATTGTCTGGGGTTAAACATAACTGTGGTTAAGGACGAGGGATTTGATCCTGCAACTTTTAATCATATTGAACTGCACTCGCACAAGAAGTCCAACTGAAGCTATGAGCTTTTCACGTGGGTAAGCTTTGCTGAACCTTAATGAGGGTTGCAGATTGGACAGTAAGGAAAGAAAGAAATCTTAAAAAAACAAACCAAATGCATGATCAACGAAAAGTGATGTAAGATCTTACTAGATTTGTGTCATGTCTCATTTTCTCCAGATTTTCCACTGACTCAGATTACTAACAGGGGAACAAGGAGGTAGGGAGTAGTCATAATTGCAGGAAATGTCTTGTAAAATGCTGCTGCTTAGTTGTAAATGACCTGACCCTGATGCTGTTTTTCCTTTGCTCGCCACCTGCTTCTTCCACTAACATAAAGAGTGCTAGGTGTAACCTCCTGCAGGCTCATTAACAATGAAGAGATTTACTCAAGTGCTGTGTTAACATGTAACAAGCCCTTTAGAAAGGAACAATAGTCCAGTGGCTAGGACACTAGATTGTGACTTGGGTCTCTGCTCCATCACTGCCTTCCTATATGACCTTGGGCAAGTCACTTGAGTCTGGTCTACGCTGGGGAGTGAAGGGGAGGGAGGATCGATCTAAGTTACACAATTCAGCTATGTGAATAATGTAGCTGAAGTCGACGTACTTAGATTGACTTACTGTGGTGTCTTCACTGTGGTGAGTCAACTGCTGCCGCTCCTGTCGACTCTGCCTGCATCTCTTGCCGAGCTGGAGTACAGGAGTCGATGGGAGAGCGCTCAGGGGTCGATTTATCGACATACTCAGAGTCTCTTTGTGCTTCGGTTCCCTCATCTGTAAAACAGCGGTAACAGCACTGCCCTGCCCCATCTCAGAGATGTTGAGAAGATAAATACATTAAAGATTGTGAGGTGCACGGACAGGACCGGCCTTAGGGAAAATAGCGCCCTGGGCAAACTTGTATTTTGGTGCACCTCTCCCCCATTGCCCCCGTCCCTGTGGGCTCCCACTCCCCCTTTTCCCCTAGCTCCTGCACTCCCAGCCCTTGCACCCCCTTCACCCCTGCTCCTCCTGCACTCCCAGCCACTGCCCCTCTCCTGAGCCCAGGTGGGGAAACTGATCTGGATGCATGGAGCAGCTGGCATTGCTGCCCGCTCTCCCCTGGAACGTTGCTGTTCCGCACACACCTAGGTGTCGGGGGTTTGGGGCGGAGCAACGTCAGGGATCCCTGCATCCAGGTCACTTTCCCCACCCTGGCTGCATAAGGGGAGGGCAGAGAGCAGCAGCTTTTGATGCTCGCTTCACAGCACAGCCCAGGTGGGGAAAGTGACCTGTATGCATCGAGCACTTGGTGTTGCTCCTCACTCCCCCTCCCAATCCCCTTTGGGGGCACAGAGGAATGCTGGGGGGTGGGGAGCTGTATCTGTGTGTCACCACTTGCCCCAACCCCCCAGTGTTCCTCCACTGGGAGGAAGCAGGGAGAAATCTGGGAGTTCCCCAGGAAGCAGCTTCTTACACTACACCAGCAGCGTGCACCTTTGCATGGCCGCATGGTGCCCCCTTGACCACTGATTGCCTGGGTGGCCCACCCCTAAGGCTGGCCGTGTGCACAGATACTAGGAGAGTGAGGCCATAGAAGATCCTTTAATACAAGGAATTAATATGTTCTTTTAATCACAAAGGAAAAAGCAGGTAACAACCTCCACTGACTTTGGATGTTTCTTTCTCTGTTCCGCATCAGTTTGAAAATGTAGCTATGTATGAAGCAGTTGTAGCTGGTAATGTCAGTGAACCAGATAGGGCAACAGGTTGTACTTTGTGTTTTTTATCCCATGCACGATTTATTACACAATTAGCTGCACATTAATGCACTGACTGAGCAAGTTCACTGTTTGCTTTCCATTTAAAATCAGAGCAAGAGAGTGCTTCTAAGGGTATCTCTACACTGCATCTGGGAGAGAGCCTCCCAGACTGAGTCAACAGATTCATGCTAGTGGGACTTGCCTAGCGCTCTAAAGATTGCAGTGTAGTAGGCAGTGCTTTTACATTGCAGCTCAGGCTGGAGCCCACCCCGCTCCGTAGGCTTGAGTGCCCAAACCCCAGCCCAAGCTGCAACATAAAAGCTACACAGCCAGTTTTAGAGCCGTCGCTTGAATCTGTTGACCTGACTGAGAGGCTTGCTCCCAGATTCTGTGTAGACATATTCCAAGTGACCTCCAATCCTGGTGAAGCCCCTCATAGTTAAAACATCAGTATTTCAAATGGGAAACACATAATCTTTAATGGAAATGTCCTGGACCCCCACTTCTGCTGCCATTGAAATCAAAGGGAAGTTCACCATTCCAGCCTGAAGCTGCATTCGCTTTTCCGCTGAGCCCTCCTTACGCTGTTGAAATTGTCCTCCTCTGTATCCACGGTGGAGGCATATTGTAACGTGCCTGTCGAGGGCATTCCAGAGGCTGTGATAGATTGGAGGAATCTAAGGTTACAGGTCCATTTGAGCTATGCTGCCAGAGAGACAGTGTGGAAGCCAGGGGTCTCCACACACCAGGCCCTTAACCACAGATAGATTCCCTTGCATCCACTTGAACTTATCATGTATGATGCTGCAGACACAATAACAATGCTGACCCCTTCCCTTGAACAGCCCCCTGTGTTGTTGGTGAGCGAGCATTTAAGATGTCACTGAGCCGTGAAAGAAGAGTAAATACCTCAGCGCTGGAGAAAGTTGCAGCAGACATGAGCAATTTAATAGAGAACCTGGACACTAGGGAGCTCCACTTTGAGGGGGACGAGGTGGATGCTGACGTGTTGAATGATCCGAAAACAACTGGTGAGTTAGTGTCCATCTGTTTTCACCATATGTCCCACTAGGATTTAGCAATGCAGTGCAGCTGAGGCGAAGATGAAGCTTTCAGTTTGATGGTGTTAGGGAGTGTGGGCGGAGAGAGTGATAGAGTGGGCCAGGATTTTGAAGCTTTGGTGGGGCCTCGTGAAACTGTGCTTAGTTCTTTCGGGCTGTGAAACCTTTAAAGTGACGGTGCCATCTTGCAAAGTACTTTGAGACGCCTACAAAAAACATAGTGATCCCCTCAACCTAAACTGGGAGTTGAGAGTGTTCAGCATCATGAAGGATCAAACCTGGATTTGAGGATTCAGAGCACCTTGTAGGAGTTGCTCAGCAGAAATGAGCCATAAGAAGCATATCAAAAGCCCATTGAAATCAGTGGAAAGACTCCTACTGGTTCCTGTAGGCTTTGGATTAGGCCTTAAGTAAGCTTTAAGATTTAACTTGGATTTTCTTTCTTTTGTTGTGTTTTAAGGTTTAAACCCTTCATTTCATTTTGGCGCAGCAGCTGCACATTACTGCACCTGTCTGTCTGTCATCTATGCATTTCTTGCTATCTAATAAAGGCAGGTTGGCTTTTTTGTTTTTGTTTTTTAAACAGGATTAATGTTTTTTTTCTAATCTACTTGAGATTTCTGACACTTAGCTGTTTCAGAACTCTTTAAAATAATTCTTACAAATTACCCTGAAACTGTCAAAACGCTGCTTTTTGTCTTGCCTACAATTTCCATTAGTACCTGAGTGACCTGTTGCAAATTGCCAAAGTTTATGAATGAGTAAGTCTGCAAACATATACAAATAGCCCCCACCAAAAAACCTTGCTACACAAAAGATCCTTTTGTTCACTTATTTGACAAGTGTAATTTAATTTTAATTATTCCTGATAACACCTCATAATACATCAGTAAATATCCTGTAATATATTTTGTAATATGAATGAAGACTTAGTGATAGAAGACCTCATCGCAGCACTTTGCTGTTAAATCTTTGGTGAAGAGATGGGTGAGGCTGCTCATTTCCTGCATGAATTATGGAATGTGTTGCTTACCTACATGCAAACTGCTGAGGTTTTACTGTATTTCTCCAGGTAACCATTGATCCTATTTTATGACAAGAAAGTGCTATATCTGGCATTTGAACTCTTCAAGTCAGATGACTTAATGTGAAGACTTCTATGAGCTAAGGTTCAATAGGTTTTAATAAGGCATGATATGCATTGGGGAAAAATAATATATAAAATTTTATATAATTAACTTGTTACATTATCCCTTAGCTATTGCGCTCTTATTCATAGTTAAAATAGTGTTAAGCTAATTACTATTTTATGATCATTTGCAGTGGGCATCCCATTCTCTGCAATTTATAACACTCAAGGGTTCAAAGAACCTCATATACAGACATATCTAACCGGATGTCCGATTAAAGTCCGAGTTCTGGAAGTAGAACGCTTTACCTCAACAAAAAAGGTCAGAACGTGAATGTTATTGGAACGTTGTTTTAAATCCCAATCCCATTTTTAATGTCATGCTCCTATTACCATGTTAACTCATCACTTACAAGTTAACTTTCTGTAAATCAGCTAGTGGGTTTTAGAAAATATGAATATGTCTGTATGGGAATAACTCTATCAAGGGCAATATGAATAATCTTTGCCTGTTCTGTTTTGAGTCTAATAAAAATGGTAACTAAAAGTCATAAAGAATGGCTATACCTTTAAATAAAAAATGGTAAACTCTAGAGGATTTAATGCTAGAAAATTATCCATTGAGTACTGAAACACTGGTGCTATTCTTTCCTACAGGTACCAAGTCCAAATGTTTACACTATTGAGTTCACACATGGGGACTTTACATGGCAAGTGAAAAGGAAATTCAAGAACTTTCAAGAATTCCACAGGGAACTGCTGAGATACAAAGCCTTCGTACGAATTCCTATCCCTACAAGGAGGTAACTATTTTATGCAGTCTTACAAATATGGTTCAAGGCCCAAATTGCATTGGAAAGAAGCGAAAAGCCTGATTCTCTCTTACCCCTGTAGTACACAGGTGTAACTCCATTGACTTCCAAGATTTACTCCTGATTTACCCTGGTATAAATGAGAAGAGAATCCGGCTCAAAATCAACATATTAGTATGCAGCAGTGATCTGAATGATCCAATGATCTCTCTCTTGCTAGATGTAGAAAGCATGTGGGACATTTTGTGCAGTCAGTTTTTAATCAGAATTTCCCATTGAAATGATTGGGTCATTGTGCTTAAAAATGTATAGCACATTATAGTCTCTTAACTTTAAGGACTTATATCTGTGAATGCTGAGCTCTCTGTTTCCCTTCCCAGTGACTCTACCGAAGTGCTCAGCAGCTGGCAGGACTGGGACAGACATAAAGAGAGTTGTGGAAAGAGGCCTGAGTGGTGGAGTGTTACAAAAGGATAGTTTGATATTGGCATGGGAAGACAATAGGAAGCTAGGGGGCAGTCGAGGAAACAAGAGTAAGGATTTTGGTGGGTGGAGATGTGAAAGGCTAAGGATTAGTGAAACATAATGGTCCAGTAACACGGTCCAAATTCTCTTCTGCTTAAATAGGCAAAACTCATTTGAAGTCAGTGGATCTGTGGCCATTTGCATCAAAGGAGAATTTGGTCCAATATCCTCTGCTTTTTTCATTGTATTTTAGTTTGAATTGATTTGTACACGGCGATTTGTTAGACAATTTTACACCTCCCCTTATCTTTCCTCACTACCTGTCCCTTATTTTATAATAAAGTTTTAACTGGAACATCAGGACTCTTGTGTCAGGATAAAAAACGTTTACGTTCTACTGATCAGACAAATAATCTGGGATTTTCTTTTCTTCCAGTCACACAGTTAGAAGACAGACTATCAAAAGAGGAGAAGCGAGGCAGATGCCGAGTCTGCCACGCACGTCTGAGAACATGGTCCGAGAAGAACATTTTTCTAGTAGAAGAGTAAATGTCCTTCCTCCTTCTAAATACTTTGTTCAGAGATGTGGGTGTGCTGGTAGAAGAGAGGCTGTTGACATGTTGTGCTGTCCATCTTATTCTTAGGATTTTTCTTACTTTCACTATTGGGGACAAGCTTGTTTGCAGAACTGTGTTCTGACCAAGTTCACATGCCTTCTGTTTTGTTAGTAAATTCTTCTCCTTGGTGAACCGAAACTCTGCCAAGTTTAGAGCCAAATCGTCCCTGCTCAGAAAGTGGAAGACTGCCTCAGGGAGCACTCTGCCAAGATCTGAGTTATTTCCCCTTTGTTGGGATATTGTGGCATAGTGGAAGGTGTGCTACATGCACATGTATATGTATATATTTTTTTCATTCAGTCAGTGGCTTCTTATTGATTCTCTTCATGACTTCCTGTAGCTATATAATTAGATTTTTATAGTAATCCCTACATCCTATCTAAAGTTTTCATTGCTTGCATTGCAGAAACAACTGGAAGACTACTTGACAAAGATCTTAAAAATGCCCATGTACAGAAACTACCATGGAACGGTAAGTAGTGTGTATAGTGGCTTAAGCAACAAATAAATGTTCTTTTCACATATAAGTATTTAACTGAGAGAAATAAATGCTGTCGTTCACTATTAAAAGTATTTTACAGCCATTTTTATTAGGGCAAATATCTTCTCCAACATCCAATTGTAAATCTGATTATAACCAAATGAAATGCTATACTGTCAAGCTATTGGGGTGTCACAGCTACAACACATTGTGACAACCTGCTTGCTAACGGCAGTCTTGTGCAGACAGCTCATTACACAAGTAATACGACCGGCTTCTGATTGATTCTGGGTAGCATTTAAGATGTTTGATTGGAGGTTCAAATGCCTAAATGATTGGGGTCTCTGCTATGTGGCAGATGTTACCTTCACTTTGGGAATCTTGGGCACTTAACCTCAAATGGCCAAACTATACTTTGGCTTATATCCTTTACAATCCCATTGACTTCAGCAAGTTTGTGATGGTGTTAATAAGAAGAGAATTTGGCATCCTGGCTTCCCCAAGTAATTCAAACCCCCCCCCCCCACCACACACACACAGGGCTGTGGTGATCCATATGTTCCCTCATTCCTATGAAACCTCATTGAAGTCAAATGGTTCATGTTATATCCAAAATGTGGCCCATATTGTGCAAGAATGTGTCTCCTGAAAGTCATGTTACGTACTTGGAATTTCACCTCATTGACTGTCTAAACTTCTCACCTGCTAGTTGGAGGAGACTTTAGAGGCCATAACTGTATATGAATAACATTCCTCTGCCATGGCCATTTATTTCCCCTTCTCCTGACCCCACATAAAGGGTTTATTACTTCTCTTCTGTATCATCAGCAAAAAATGATTTGTTGCAGAACTTACCGAATAAGCAGAGGGAATTTATCCTTCTGAGCAGGACAAAACAATTGAGTACACTTGGTTTTAAAGTGAGACAGAAACATATATTCAACTTTACATCTTTAAGGAGGTATATCTGTTCACTATATGTACTTTTGTTTCACTGTTGCCCATGCCAAATGTATTGGTTATACAGGGCAAAAATACCCTCCCGTGCTGGCCAATATGTTAATGTTACAGTGGGAAATCTGCACCTCAGATGAACTGGCTGCCATTTTAAAAAGCTCTGCTGTTGTGGACAGTGGCATATGTTGAGAGGGGGAGGTTTAATTCAGAGTATATCGCATTGGATCCATTTTCCCGCTGTCCTGTATTTTGTCAGATCTCTCTGATAGTGTCTACTAATCTAACAACACCAGAGACAGGGCATTAGGGAAAAAAAATAGTAAACGTGCATCATCTGCAACCTGAGCCCTCTGCAGGTAAATCCCATGGACCATGAGCAGCTTTGTTTTCCCACTCTCCCATATGCAAGCATTGCCTTGTCAGATCTCTCTGATATTGTCCACTAATCTAAGAACGCAGGTCGTACATCTTGGTCCTGCTAGTGAAGGCAGGGGACTGAACTCAATGACCTTTCAAGGTCTCTTCCAGTTCTATGAGATAGGTATATCGCCATATATTATAATGCCAGAAACAGGGCATTAGGGGAAAAAATACTAAACATGCATCATCTGCACCCTGGGCTTTCTACAGGTAAAGCCCATGGACCATGAGCATCTGTGTTTCTGTTTCCTATCTTCCTCCAGTGCAGCTCCTGTGACGGGTTCGGTCACAGAGATCCCTTTGGGACTGTCACCTGATGTGCTGAAATTACCTCTGAGCCCATTTTCCCTGCCAGCTTGGGACTCCAGAACCTTGCTTTATTGAGCCAGACACGCTAGCCTGCTGCAACACCGACTCAGGGTCTGGGCCATACACCCAAAGCTGAGGACTTTAACCAAAAACAGCTCAGCAGGTTATTTCTCCAGCACCTAAACACCCAGCTCCCAATGGGATCCAAACCCCAAATAAATCCGTTTTACTCTGTATAAAGCTTATACAGGGTAAACTCATAAATTGTCCACCCTCTATAACACTGATAGAGAGAGAGATGCACAGCTGTTTGCTCCCCCAGGTGTTAATCACTTACTCTGGGTTTATTAATAAACAGAAGTAATTTTATGAAGTATAAAAAGTAGGATTTAAGTGGTTTCAAGTAATAACAGCCAGAACAAAGTAAGTCACAAAGCAAAATAAAACAAAACAGGGAATATCTCACCCTCAAAGATGTTCCAATAAGCTTCTTTCACAGACTAGACTCCTTCCTAGTCTGGGCCCAATCCTTTCCCCTGGTACAGTCTTTGTTAGATCCAGCAGACATCTCAGATGGTAAGCAGGGGTTTTCTCATGACTGGCAGCCTTTTTTTCCTGCTCCACTCCCTTTTATAGCTTTGACACAAGGCGAGAATCTTTTGTCTGTGCCTGTCCCCACCCCTACCTCATCAGGGGAAAAGTGCAAGGATTAAGATGGATTCCAATATCACATGACATGGTCAAATGTCACTGTAAGACCCGTAGTCTCCATTCTTCCTGGGTTGGCCCACAGGTACACAGGAAGGCTTGCAGTTAAATAAACCATTTACAACCAATTGTCCTAGTCAATGGGAGCCATCAAGATTCTAAACCACCATTAATGGCCCACTCTTTGCATAATTACAATAGGACCTCAGAACTATACTTCATATTTCTGGCTTCAGATACAAGAATGATACAGGCATACAAATAGGAGGAATATATTCAGTAGTTTATAACCTTGTTATGATACCTTACAAGAGACCTTTTGCATAAAGCATATTCCAGTTACATTATATTCAAACTCATAAGCATAATTCCATAAAACATATGGAGTGCAACGTCACAGCTCCATTCTGTCCCTGTCCAGCAGAGACAGATATTGTTCTGTACGTACATTCTTAGAGTATTGGTTGGCTTTCAGTGGATTTGACTTCTGTGAAGCACTCAGTGAGAACTTGCACTAAGCAGTGCAGCCAACATCACAAGGCAACAGGTGGTGCATTTAATGGGGAAAGAGAGATGCTGGGAACAAAACGTTTATTAATTTATTTAAGATTATCATTCTCAGACCAGAGACAAAGCTGCAGATTTCTGATGTTCACCTTGAACTGGCGTCTGTCCTTCTTACAATAGTACGGGTATGTTGCTGTTCTTGTGTTGAAAAATCTGTCACTTGAAAACGGAGGGATGTGCTGCTTGTTTTGCTGCATGTGCAGATTTTTGCTCCTGAGTGTTATGCTCTGCAAGTACTCAGGCTGAGGTCCAGATAGATCTTTGGCTTGTAGATGTCTCCAGCTGAATTCTTTGCAAGTTCAGGCACGGGGCTAACTTGAGTGATTCATAAAGTCCAGATGACCCATGTGATTTATTGTCCCCTGAATCTTGTGAGGATCCTCTTCTTGCTAATCCAGTCACCCTAGGGGAGTTTTAACAACTGATCTGAACAATTCCATTGAATTCATTCCAGATATGCTTTTATCGTGTATCTGTGGCTTGTGTGTTTTGTTCATTTGTGTAAAAATGGCTCAGTTTGGATGACATTGGCAAACCTAACCTGTAGCTGTTTTCACCCTTGTTGAGGAGCTCAGAGCTATGAAGCACTGTGGGATATAAAGGGACTTACGTAATGTGTTGGATATACAACTTGTGTCTAAATGTTTTGCCCGCAAACTAGAAAATAGTATGTACCTAAACACTGTTTAGTGATGTAACAAGGGCTGCACTCTTTGACTATGTAACCCTGAATGGGAAAGTTCATAACTGTCTCCTCGAATTTTTCTTAATGGAATATTTGTGTGTCTGCTCTTGTGGCAGGGTATTGGATATGGAGCTGGCAGCTAGTTGAGGGTATAGTTAATGTTGCCTGTTGTGATAATCAGATACATCATGATAATCAGATACAGGTAATTGGGGCAGTTCGGCAAGGATGACTTAAATACCTTGTAAAGCCATTTCTATGGGCTTGATTTGAAGTTAAATGGAAAGACTCCATTGAGTTTAATTACCTTTGAATCAGGACATATATGAGCTTGATAGTTAAAATATTCCAAAATGACCCTAGTTTAAACCAATAAGTGTCCATGCAGCCTTTTGCACTGGCTTTACAAAATCAGTTTAAAATTACACTTCAAATTAATCCAGTGCAACAAGATAAGCCTTGAATGAGTTTTACAGCTATACAATTAAAGAACACTTCACACACCCAACTATGGTTGCTATTTAAGGCTCTTATCCTGCAATTAGATCTGCTAGGGCAACCCCTGAGGCCATGCAGAGCCTCACACTGCCAGATCTGATTACAGGACTGGGGCCTTTGAACATGCAATTGTAGCAAACAGGAATAATGTTTACATGTGTTTTTAGCATAAAGCAATTTTTCTGTGTATGATAAAATTGGAACACTGTCCTAGAACAATGTTATTCTGAGCATTGGTGATGTAGTGTATTATTATGTTGCCAGAGCTACTAGTGAACTATTTGTTGTTATCATTTTTTTTAAAAAAGCTAGAGCTGCAATGAAAAACAGACTTTGGAACTGCTGAATCCTACTTAAAAAGGCAATGTCATCTGAACAATCTTTCTTAAAATCTTGCATAAATATATCATAGGTGCTTGGTTCAGCAGGGGGGAAAAAGATGGTTAAAATGTCTTGTGTCTCCACATTGCAGCTGTTGTTTCATTTTTCATAGCTCATTTGCTCTTCAGCTGATCTGCTATGTCTGTTTTTTCCTGCACCTCTCGTTACAATATCATTGAAACTTCAGCCCCCATCTCCTAGTTAAAATATTTTGCTACAGATCACTGTGAAACCTGAGTGGGATGTCTGGTCACTACAACAACAGCTGGGTAGTGTAAGAATTCAAATGCAAAGGAGATGAAAGGGTACTGCTATCCTACTATCCTCTATTTCAGTTTTCTTCGTGAATTATGAGATCCTCAGATTAAAGGCACTGTACCAGTAAAAGTATTTAACAAAATAATAATATTGATAATGATATCACATAATCATATATTTCCATTCCATTAAATAACTTTTTCTGTAATCTACAGGATTTTTCCATATTGAAGCCCCAGTCCTGCAAACACTTACCTGCTTAGTTTTACATATTTAAATAATCTAATGGAAGTCCAGTGTGACTATTCACCTGCATAAAAAGAAACACATGCGTTAGGATTGGGGCCAAAAGGCCAAGCTTTGCCTTCTGATGCTCTCACAGGACATAGGATTTCATGGGACGTTGTGCACATACAGACCTATCAAGGGCTGAGTTTGTCCTGAAGGATCTCATATGGCATTTGTATTTGGCTACCATCAGGAGCAGACCAGTCAGAGAGGAATGTGGTTCTGTGTTTGTGTTACTATGGACACCATTTTAAGGACTGGTTGAGTGGAGGGGACTGGCAGCTATAATGTTGAACAATATTTGCCTTTGATCTGGCAGTTCCAGGCAATAAAGTTAAGCAAATAAACTGTTATGTTTCCATCTGCGTGGTAATTTCTCCTACATACCTGTTTTTCTTTTCCTTCTTTGAGCACAGTTAGACTCTCACTTTCTCATTACTACATGTTCCCCAAATAACAACCTAGTTACTTTTCAAAGCAAATGGCCAAGATTTTCATAAGTGGATAGTGATTTTATGTACTTTGGTATTTGGGTGCCCAATCTGAGCAGCCTTAAGGGGCCTAAGCTTTTGTGGGCTGCAGCCCACTTCATCGGATCTGTAGACCACGAAAGCTTATGCTCAAATAAATTTGTTAGTCTCTAAGGTGCCACAAGTACTCCTGTTCTTTTTGCGGATATAGACTAACACGGCTGTTACTCTGAAACTTAAGGGGCCTGATTATCAATGGTTGGATCCTCTGCACCTTTCAAGAAGCTGACAATTTGTCCCCAGAGCTGAGACTGCTTGAGGCCCAACTGAAGCACCATGTAAAGGGCTTTAAATGGTACATAGGTCTTGCACAGGCTGTGCCAAATTTCACCCACAGAAAAGAATGAACTGTTCACAGATGGCAGAACCTATTTCTTCTTCCTTACCCAGGACAGATAGTGAGAATTTGTGAATTCAAAACCTTGTGAACAAAACCGTGAAATAATCAGTTCTCTTTACTTCATAAAAATGACAAAATCATAGGTAAGCAGGAAATCAAGTATACAGATACTGACTTCTGTTAAGTTTGTGTCCTTGGGCCACATGACCATGCATGAGAATAGGAGCCCTTTGACTCATCTCTGTAGCTGTGCTATCCCTGATCATAGTCATAGAATTTAAAGCCAGATAATCTAATCTGACTTCTTGCATATCTTAGTATGGAATGATTAGATTTGTATTGGTATATGTTGGTACACATCAATTTCAAACAAAAATGCAAACCGATGAAAAAATATTTCCATCAATAATGGTAATATACAGATAGATAAAATAAGAATAGTGCTGCTTGATAACTTATCAGAGTCAAAATCCAGTGATTTAGTCTTTTGAATTAGGCTTGTTAAAATGGATTAGCAAATGAATAGTAAAAGCAAGTACGATTTGTTGATTGAAGGATATTTACTTTGAATATTTGGATGTGCTGATTATTTGTGTTAATAGTTTATTAAAATTTAACTTCTTCTTCGAGTGCTTGCTCATATCCATTCCAGTAGGTGTGTGCGTGCCGCATGCACGTTCGTCGGAGATTTTTACCCTAGCAACACTCGGTGGGCCAGCAGGGCGCCCCCTGGAGTGGCGCCGCCGTGGCGCCCGATATATACCCTTGCTGGCCCATCCACTCCTCGGTTCCTTCTTACCGCCCATGTCGGTCGTTGGAACAGTGGAGCGCGGCTTAGCTGATCTCCACCTCCCTAGCTCTTCGCTCGTTTTTATATAGTTCTCATGTACATAGTTAGTTCTCATAGTTCTCGTTAACTTTTTCTGTTGTTAGTAGTTATAGTATTAGTGTATCTAGTTAGAGGGTAGGGGGCTAGCCCCTTCTCCTCCCCCCGGTACTGGGGCCCATGCCCCGTTCTCCGGGCTTCAAACCTTGCGTGGCCTGTCATCGGCCGATGCCCACAGGAGATCCGCACGACTCCTGTTTGAAGTGTCTGGGAGAATCCCACCTTGCAGACAAGTGCCGGATCTGCAAGGCATTCAAGCCCCGGACGAAGAAAGAGCGGGACATTCGCCTCAAGCAACTGTTGATGGAGGCAGCGCTCACTCCTCCCGCCTCGGCACCGACTCCGGCACCGGGGACGAGTGCTCCCTCCACACCGGAACGCGTGGCCCCAGTGAAGACTCCTCGGCACCAACCTTCTCCGGCTCAACCCTCGGGCAGGCACCGATCCCTCTCCCCGAGGTCCAAGAGGCTCAAGGATACCAACGTCTGCGCCGCAGTCGGAGCGTATGTCTAAGGTGGACTGCCTGGCACCGTCAACTGCTGCGGCACCGCTTACCTCCGCACCGTCGATTCCGGTCTCTCAGGAGCCGTCGAGTCCGGTGCCAACCAGCTCCCCAGCGCGCGCTGTGGTCGAGCTCGTAGTGCCCTCGACGCCGGAGACTTTCTCCACGGCTCGGGAACTAATTGCTGTGACGGAGCAGGAGCTGCCCCAACCCCCGGCTCTGCCAGTGCGGGTTGTTCAGTCACTGGCAAGCCCGCCATGATGAGGCCATCTCCGTCGTACGCTGTGCAACACCACCGGTCCTGATCCAGGTCCCGAGGACATTCTCGTTCTAGGCACCGTTCCCGCTCTTGACGCCGCTCGCAGTCCCGGTACCGATCGCCATCCCGGTACCGGTCGTACTCGCGGCACCGGTCCAGATCCCGATCCCCATCATGGTACTCTCAGCACTGGTCCAGGTCCCGGCACCACCATGCCTCTCGCAGCCGGTCTCGGCAAGGCGATGGGAGGCACTGGTCGACCTCCCGGCACCACGCTGGTTGCAGGTCCCGGTCCCGCGTCACCGCTCGCCGCTACCGTATAGACAAGAGGCCAATGGACGCAGAGACCTGGTCCACACAGCTTCAGCACCTCCATGGCCCTCGCGTCACCCTTCAGTCTCCTCCCGTGCGGACAGCGCCTCCTGTGGGGACTCTGAGACACATGCCCATGGCTTGGACCACGGCCCTCACCAGTGGTCCTTTTGGACACCTTGGGCATACCGTCAAGCCCAAGGTGAACCGACTGGCCCTTCGCGCTCCGGTCACTCCGAGCACTGTGTGCCTGAGGCCACCGTCAGCTGGCCTCCCCCCGCTGGTGCAGAGGAGACAAGTGTGCATGCACCGGAACCGCATGACCTCCCAGAACTGGAGGTTCCCCTGGACCAGGCATCGGTTCACGATCCTCTCGTCCCAGGGCTGTCGTCTTCATCCTCCCCGGATGAGGCAGTTGTGGGAACGTCAGCATCGGGTCCTCCCCCAATTGACCTCCGCTCGCACCAGGACCTCCTGCGGTGTGTCGCCCAAAACATCAACCGGCCGGTGGAGGAGGTCCTGGAGGTGGAGGACCCTTTGATTAGCATCTTGTCCGCGGAGACGTCCACCCAAGTGGCTCTCCCATTTATCCGTTCGATCCAGGCCAGAGCGGACACCATCTGGCAATCCCCGGCTTCCATTCCACCCACAGCCAAAGGGGTCGAACGGAAGTACATGGTACCTTCCAAGGGGTATGAGTACCTCTCTGTGCACCCCGCTCCATGCTCCTTGGTGGTACAGTCTGTCAACAAGCGGGAGCGCCACGGACAACAAGCCCCAGCGCCAAAATCTAGAGAAGCCTGGCGCATGGACTTGTTGGGTCAAAAAATCTATTCTGCGGGAGGTCTTCAACTCCGCATAGCAAACCAACAGGCCCTCCTCGGCAGATACAGCTACAATACCTGGGAGGCTGTCGGGAAGTTTGATGAGTTGGTTCCACAAGATTCCCGCCAGGAATTTGCGGCACTCCTGGAGGAGGGCCAAGAGGACTGCGAGAACCTCCTTACAAGCCTCATTAGATGCCGCGGACTCGGCTGCCAGAACGGTTGCTTCGGGCATAGCCATGCGCCGTATTTCATGGTTGCAGGTGTCTGGCCTGCTACCTGAATTACAGCATACGGTTCAAGATCTACCGTTTGATGGGCAGGGCTTGTTCTCTCAAAAGACAGACCCCAGACTGCAGAGTCTGAAGGACAACAGGGTAATCATGCGTTCGTTAGGAATGCATACACCTCAGACACAGAGACAGTCTTTCCACTCCCAACCGCAGCGCCCTTACCCCCCTCCTCGGCCACGACAAGACCTTGCCAGGAGAAGAGGTTGTAATAGTCGCAGATGCCAGTCTGGACCTCAAGGGGGCAACAGTTCTGGTCCCACCAAACCAACGTCGGGACCCAAACCAAACTTTTGAGGGTGCGCCCGAGAGCGGTGTACCAGTTGCCTCCCCGGATCCCTTTCTTTTCCGCAACTTCCTTTCCCAGTTCCTTCCGGCGTGGTCTCAGTTGACATCGGATCGTTGGGTTCTGCGCACGGTGGAGCTTGGATACCGCCTTCACTTTGTTTCACTACCTCCCTTCCACGCTTCCTCCCCGTCCCTCTTCAGGGACCCCTCTCATGAGCAACTCCTCACCCAAGAGGTCCACAAGCTCCTCTCAGTCGGAGCTGTAGAGGAGGTGCCGGAGGAGTCAAGAGGCAAGGGGTTTTATTCCCGATATTTCCTTGTTCCCAAGGCGAAAGGGGGCCTTCGGCCTATCTTAGACCTGCGAGGACTGAACAAATTCATCAAGAAGTCCAAGTTCCGCATGGTGTCCTTGGGAACCATTATTCCTTCCCTGGATCCTGGAGATTGGTACGCCGCTCTCGATATGCAGGATGCGTATTTCCACATAGCAATTTATCCTCCTCACAGGAGGTATCTTCGCTTTGTGGTAAACCACCGACATTACCAGTTTTCTGTCCTGCCCTTTGGCCTCTCCTCGGCCCCTCAGGTGTTCACGAAGCGTATGGCGGTTGTTGCTGCTGCCTTACGTCGTCGTCGAATACACGTCTTCCCCTACCTCGACGACTGGCTCATCCGAAGGACCTCCGAGACACAAGTCATCACGCAGGTGGCCATTATCAAGGACCTCTTTCTGCGTCTAGGTCTGATTATCAACTTAGACAAATCTACTCTGGTGCCTACACAAAGGATAGAATTTATCGGGGCAATGCTGGATTCCAACCTTGCGATGGCCAGTTTACCGCCCCACTGGTTTCAAACCATACTCTCGCTTGTCCAAAGCCTCCAGCGTTTTCCAACAACCTCTGCCCACACTTGCCTAGGCCTCCTCAGCCACATGGCTGTGTGCACATTTGTTACAAAGCACGCCAGGCTACGAATGCGTCCTCTCCAAATCTGGCTCGCCTCCATCTATCGGCCACGCAGAGACGCCATAGACACCATTCTCACAATTCTGCCGAGCATTCTCGGCTCCCTCGACTGGTGGCGAATGCCCTCCTGAGTGTGTGCAGGGCAACCGTTCCATCCTCCCCAGCTCTCCGTGTCCCTAACAACGGACGCGTCCTCCATGGGCTGGGGCACTCACCTAGGGGACCTGCGCACACAGGGCATTTGATCGTCCCAGGAGTTGTCTCTATACATCAATGTCAGAGAGCTGAGAGCGGTCAGGCTGGCTTGCCAAGCGTTTCGGCACCATCTGCAGGGCCGTTGTGTCGCAGTCTTCACGGACAACACAACAGCCATGTATTATATAAACAAACAGTGGGGGACACGGTCCTCCCACTTGTGTCAGGAAATGATCATACTGTGGGACTTCTGCATAGCCCACTCCATAGACCTAGTAGCCTCCTTCCTCCCAGGAGTCAGGAACACGCTCGCAGATCATTTGAGCAGGTCCTTCCTAGCACACAAATGGTCCATCCGGTCGGACATTCTCCATTCAGTCTTCCAGAGGTGGGGCTTTCCCCAGATAGACCTCTTTGCCTCCAGGGAGAACAGGAAGTGCGAGCTGTTCTGCTCCCTACAAGGCTGCTCCCCGGGCTCCCTGTTGGACGCGTTCCTCATTCCGTGGACGGGCCTCTTCTGTTATGCCTTCCCACCATTTCCTCTCATCCACCGAGTTCTGATCAAGACGCGCAGGGACAAAGCCTGCCTTATCCTGGTCGCTCCAGCTTGGCCGAGGCAGTGTTGGTATACCATGCTGCTCGACCTGTCTTGGTCACGCCCGATACCCCTGCCACTCAACCCAGACCTGATCACGCAGGGCTTCGGCAGGCTACACCACCCGGACCTGCAGTCCCTCCATCTCACTGCATGGCTTCTGGCTGGTTGAGCCAATCAGAGTTGCGTTGTTCCGCCGCAGTGCAACAAGTGCTGCTTGGAAGCAGGAAGCCCTCCACGCGGTCCACATACCTTGCTAAGTGGAAGCGCTTCTGTCACTGGTGTATTCAGCGGGACCTTTCTCCACAGGTCGTATCAGTCCCCACCATCTTGAACTATTTGTGGTCTCTCAAGGAACAAGGTCTAGCAATCTCTTCACTAAGAGTACACCTTGCGGCTATCTCCACCTTCCATCCTGGGCAGGCTGGCAGTTCCGTCTTTTCCCATCCTACAGTTTCCCGTTTCCTCAAGGGCTTGGAGCGACTCTATCCCCAGATCAGACAACCAGCCCCCACCTGGGACCTGAACCTTGTCTTGTCCAGGCTCATGAGATCCCCCTTTGAGCCTTTAGCCACATGCTCGCTGCTGTACCTGTCCTGGAAGACAGCATTCCTAGTTGTCATCACTTCGGCCAGACGGGTCTCGGAACTTAAAGCTCTAACTCTGGATCCCCCATACACGGTGTTCCATAAGGACAAGGTACAGCTGCGACCGCACCCGGCGTTCCTCCCTAAGGTCGTTTCCTCCTTTCATGTCAATCAGGACATCTTCCTGCCAGTCTTTTTCCCAAAACCACACTCATCGCGACGGGAACAGCAGCTGCATACTCTGGATGTTCGCAGGGCTCTCGCGTTTTACGTTGAGAGAACCAGACCCTTCCGTCATTCACCTCAGCTATTTGTGGCGGTGGCAGAGTGTATGAAGGGCATGGCAGTCTCCTCCCAGAGGATCGTTTCTTGGGTGACATCCTGCATTCGGACATGCTACGACTTGGCGCAGGTCCCGACTGGCCATCTTACTGTCCACTCTACGCGGGCTCAAGCTTCATCTGCCGCGTTTCTGGCCCATATTCCCATACAAGAAATATGCCGCGCAGCCACTTGGTCTTCAGTCCACACCTTCGCATCCCACTATGCGTTGGTACAACAGTCTAGATACGATGCCGCCTTCGGCTCAGCGGTCTTACATTCCGCAACATCTCACTCCGACCCCACCGCCTAGTAAGGCTTGGGAATCACCTACTGGAATGGATATGGGCAAGCACTCGAAGAAGAAAAGACGGTTACTCACCTTTGTAACTGTTGTTCGAGATGTGTTGCTCATATCCATTCCACACCCGCCCTCCTTCCCCACTGTCGGAGTAGCCAGCAAGAAGGAACTGAGGAGCAGATGGGCCGGCAGGGATATATATCAGGCGCCATGGCGGTGCCACTCCAGGGGGCGCCCTGCCGGCCCTCTGAGTGTTGCTAGGGTAAAAATCTCCGACGAATGTGCACGCGGCACGCACGCACCTACTGGAATGGATATGAGCAACACATCTCGAAGAACAACAGTTACAAAGGTGAGTAACCGTCTTTTTTTGAATTTCAACATCTGCTGTCACTAAATAATTGTCTGATGCCCTCCATCATTTCACATAACCGTGAACATTTACATCAGTAAAAATCTAAAAAAAAATTCTTAAAATAAACATTGATATTATCTGTCAAAATTATAAAAATCAGATTCTGCCAAGGCTATGTAAATCACAGGCCACCAACATCCACACTAAACCCAACAACTGGAATTAGACTGAAATATTACAGCCCACAGGAGACTAGACTATTACGTGACACAGGCAGAGAATAGGAGGGACTGAGGTGCACCAGTGCTTGAGCCCCTGCGATGGCAGGAAATTGTTTAAGTGAAACATACCCAGGTAATCTTGGCATTTGACCCATACCCGCTTGATGGAGAGGAAGCTGAAAACCCCCAAGGTCACTGCCAATCATCCCAGGTGGAAAATTCCTTTCTGACCCCACATATGGTGATCAGTTAGAGCCTGAGCATGTGAGCAAGAACCAGCCAGCCAAGCCCCTGAGAAAGAGAAATAGAATGCTCAGTGCTACTCAGAGCACAAGTCTGCCCTGTCCAATATCCCTTCTCCAGCTGCAGCCACCTCTGATGCTTCAGAAGAAAGAGACAAAAGGCAACAACAATCTTAAAATACATGGCAGGGAGAGAAGGTGGGGAAATCCCTCCCTGACCTCTACGGGTGGATGGCTAAAGCCCTGAAGCCTGAGCTTTTGGGACCATAAGACATAAACTGTACATGAGCCCCAGGGCTGCCAAACTCTGCCCCTACCATCACAAGCAATCCTGATATACAATCCTACTTATCAATTTGGCTCTCTCTTAAAACTAATCAAATTGTTTGCCCCCACAGCTCCTAATGGAAGGCGGTTCCAAAACCTCACTACTCTGTTAAAAACCTTCTTCTAATTTCCAGTCTGAATTTGTTCATGCCCAGTTCGTATCCATTTGTTCTTTTGCCAACATTGTTCTTTAGCTTAAATAACTCTTCACCCCTCCTGGCCTTTACACCCGTTCCCCACCCCTGTGTATGTTTTAGATAAAGCAATTGTATCTCCGCTCAGCCTTCTTTTTGCTAGACTAACCAAGCCACGCTCTTCCACTCTCCTCTCATAAGATAGGCCCTTCATTCCCCAGATCATCATAGTAGCTCTTCTCTGCACCTGTTCCAGTTTGAATTCATCTTTCTTGAACATAAGTGATGAGAATTGTACAGAGTATTCCAAATATGCTTACTAGTGTCTAGTACAATGGCATTAATACTACATTATCTCTACTGAAAATTCTTTGCCTAATGCATCCTCGCATTGTATTTTTATTTTTTTTGCAGCTGTATCACATGGGTGGTTCGTGGTCATCCTGTGATTCCGTACACGCCCAAGTCTCTCTCTTCCAACTGATGATCCCCCAGTCTGAAGCAGAAATCCTTATTATTAGACCCTAAGTGCATGACCTTGCACTTTGTACTATTGAATTTCATCCCATTTCTGTCACTCTGGTCTTCAAGGTCATCCAGATCTCCCTGTATAATATTCTGATCAGGGCCAGATCTAGCAATTTCGCCTCCCCAAGCACGGCGGCACGCCGCAGGGGGGACTCTGCCGCTCGCCAGTCCCGCGGCTCCAGTGGACCTCCCGCAGGCATTTCTGCGGATGGTCAGCTGGTCCTGCGGTTCTGGTGGAGCTGCCACAGGCGTTTCTGTGGAGGGTCTGATGGTCCCGTGGCTCCGGTGGAGCTGCCGCAGGCATGTCTGCGGGAGGTCCACTGGAGCCACGGGAGCAGCGGACCATCTGCAGAAATGCCTGCGGCAGGTCCACCAGAGCCGCCTGTCGCCCTCCAAGCAACCGGCAGAGCGCCCCCCACGGCGTGCTGCCCCAAGCACGCACTTGGCGCACTGTGGCCTGGAGCCGGCCCTGATTCTGATCTTCCTCTGTGTTGATGATGCCTCCCAACTGTGTATCATCAGCAAATTTCATTACCACTCTCCTAATTTTTGTGCCAATGTCATTACTAAAAATATTGAATAAGATTGATCCCAAGATCGATCCTGGAGAACCTCCAGTAGTAACCTCCTTCCAGTCCAATAATCCACTTTTCAACATAACCGTTGCCTTCTCCCCTTTAGCCAGTTCCTTATCCACCTTACAATTCTTGTACCAATCCCAGTTTTTCCCAGTTTCACTAATAATTTCCTGTGGGTACACCGTCAAATGCTTTACTGACATCCAAGTATATTAGGTCTGCTACACATCCCTTCTTTAAAAAAAAAAAAAAAGGTTTTCTGCCATCACAGATATGGTAATTTCTATTTCCATACACTGATTTCCATCAGCCCTCCGATCTTCATGCCTATGTTCCATGTTATCATCTGTATTAAAAATCGAGGCAAAGTATGCATTTCATTTTTGGGCCATACCTAGGTTATCTTTAATCTCCTTCCCATCCACTTTACATACTGGTCTTAACTTCATCCTTCCTTATTCCCTTTCTATTTATATAACTAATAAACCTCTTTTTTTTCTTTTTTCTTTTTTAAATTCAACTTGACTTTTAGCAATTCTCACTTTCTTTCTACATTTTCTAACCTCCAACTGTAGCTTTCTTTACTGATCAGTCCCCTTTTCCATTCTCTGTAGGCTCTCTGCTTATTCCTAATAGCCTTTTTGAGGTGGTTATTCATCCAGCTGAGTCTGGGGTCTTTCCCTATGAGTGTTTTTCCCCACCTTGCTTGGGTGCAAATTTCAGATAGTTTTCGTATAGTTGATTTGAAGAAATTCCAAGCCTCTTCCACATTTAAGTCCTTGAACTCTTCATTCCAGTTGACCTCTTTAACTCATTCCCTGAATTCCCAAAGTTTGCCTTTTTGAAATGATGATGATAAAAAAAAAACATAGTTGATGACCTGTTTTTGATTATCCTTCCATTTAATTTAAATTGAATCAACTTGTGATCACCTGATCCAAGGTTATTTTCTACAATTAGCTCTTCTATGATGTCACTGCTTACCAAAACCAAGTCTAAAATTGTGTATCACTTGTTGGTTCAGTGACTAGATGGCAGCTACAGGCCTGAGAGGAGAGCAGAGCTGCCTGGCTGGGAGGGGAGGTTATGCTGTGACCTAAAAAAAGCTGTAGCAAAATGCTCTCCCTTCCTCTGCACCAGGGCAGGAATGGAACTGTGTCTCTGAGTTGTAATTTCTTTCTGGGACTCCTCCTGGAATGACACGGTTATACCCTGGCCTATAGGCTCATTCTAGCCCTAAGGGCCCAGATCTGTCCTTCTATCATGTTGTGTCAGACTTCCTACAGTTTGTGAGTAGTCCCACTGAGATCAGTGCAACTACTTCATAGTTATTATTCCACATGAGAAATGGTGGCAGAATTGGAGCCTAAGATTGTTGTGATCTGCGTCATGCCAAACCATTCACTTCTATTGATTTAATTTGTGGTTTGGAAATCACCATTTTCTGCCTTATGGCACAGAGCAAAGCTAAAGTGTTACTCTGAAGCTTGGGATGAGCTTTTCAGGCCAGGGGGACCCTGAAACCTTTATGTAGTGTTGGCCCCATGGGGATTTTCACCATGATAAGGCTGTGCTCCTTTGTCAGTTCTGCATCTCCACTCCCTCTGGATCTAAGAGGTGAGCGCAGCTATTGCAAAAGGGGCATGATGTTATCAGTGGTATTTTTCTGAATACATTCTGACCTTGGATGCATGTGGCTCCCGTTTATTTCTCATTGAGGTCAATTGCAACTATGTGTGTGGATCTTAGATTTGAATTTAGCCCATTCATCTCTGGATGGCAGCATATTTCATTAGAAAGTTAAGTTCTTCTTTCTGCCTCTTTGCTGCCAGATCAAATGAGAGAACCACCTCCTGCTTCCTCCCCCTGAGTGTTTGTGCACTTTGGCTAATTAATCCGATACAGACAAAGGAGAGTGGCTGAAATCTGTGTAGCTCAGTATCACGTGGGTCAGATTCTGCTCTCACTTTCAACCCAGTGGTGAGAGACACTCTCTATCTGGATCTGAGATGATTATGCAGCAGCATATATGCCAGGAATGGCTTACTCTGCCAAGAAAGCCTGGCTGGTTGGAAGAGGGCTAGTTCTAGATTTTAATGCAGATATGGAGCTCGTTGTTAGTTTGATAATGGCACAAGAGGGACTATACTTCTTATCTGTATATTCTCCTGTGATCTCTCTGGATAACTTCAAGGTTTTTTGAATTGAGGTCAGTTGATGAACCCAAACATTTTACATGAGATTACAACAGACTTCTAGTTTATGTTAGCAGTTTTTCTCTATCCATTTAGTCACTGGCCTTTTTGTGGAGCCAACATCTAGTGGAAACTGAACTGAGTCTACGAACTCAGTTCACATAAATCACCAGACACTTATCAAGCAATGGTAAATTTTGTCCTTACTGATGTGAACTGAATTTGAGTCAGTGACCTACAGGTGACAGTTCCAATGGGTTTTTACCACATATAATGCCCCATAAATTCTGATTTTGGTTGTTTTGGTCATGTTCATTAAAGGCCTGATCCAAAACACATACATTTCTGTTGACTTCAGTGGGTTTGGGACTGAGCCCTAAAAATGATGTTCCCACCTTTTCCTGCTGATGAATTATTTTCACTGTCAGTGTTGTTTTCCCAAGCAAACTGATTTTAGGAGTCCAAAATATAAACAATGGAGAACTTTTTATTTTCCAGATGGAATTCATTGGTGTAAGTCAGCTGTCATTTATCCATGATCTAGGACCAAAAGGCATGTAAGTTGAATTTTATTTCTTTGTGTGAGTCACATTTCATCAAGAGCATCATTTTATAAAGAGAGACTGTCCAAATTGGTAGCTTTCCTGCCAAGCTAGCAATTAATTTGGGAACATCTTATCTTCCATTGTTATTCACAAGAGGCCATTATGACTGTGGAAATAATAATAAATGTAAAAGGCAGAACACGTCTCATTGCCAGACTTACAGGGCCAAATTCATCCTGTCATTGACTGGAGTTGCATCAAATAATAATATGGCCCAATGCAAACAACCAGAGCAATGTACAGTCCCTGTCATAACATGCTTACAGCACTGGTTAGTTTATTTCTTGTATGATGGTGACATGAAAAGAGTGCACTGAAATCAAGAAAAGTCCATTTTTTTTCTTTAAACTTCCCAACATTTCCAAAGTTTCCTTGAGCCGGAGGTTGACACTTAATTCCTTTCTTTGGAACACTATTAAATAGAAACTGTATTGTTTCGGTTACCACCAAAAGTATCTGTTGCTTTTGTAAATGGCCTCGCAGGCAGCAGTGAAACTTTCTTCAGGTTATTTGGATGGGACATGGGTGTTTGAAATGCAGTGATTCCAGGCATCCAGTGTTATAAACAGGGAAGGATTTGACAGTGGGCAAGAAGGACGGAACCTTCTCTGTGTTAGGCCCTCTCGCAGATTTAAGAACTCTTCACCCCATTGACTTTCTCAGACTAAGGGCTCATCTTCACTGGCAACAAGAAAGCTTTAACGTGGCTTGGTGGCTTGTGTAGTTGCGACACAGTGCTGGGAGAGAACCACCACCACGTGGGGTGTAACTACCAGCACTGAGCGCTGGTGCACTCACTGTGTATACTGGCACGTTACAGTGCTGAAACTTGCAGCGCTCAGGACAGTGTTTTTTTCACATCCCTGAAGGAGAAAGTTGCAGCACTGTAAAGTGCTAGCGTAGACAAGCCCTTAAGCTTGTAGTGTTTCAGTCTGTGCTGCAGCCCTTAGCTCTAACTCATTCCTGTTGTGCACAGAAGTGGTTCTCGCTTTCCCTGCCAAGTGGGAAGGTAGGTTGGATGTATCTTCTATTCACCTACTCTCCATGGCCTTCATTCTGCCCCCTCACCCCTCCCTGGTGCTGCTCTTTCCCTGTTTGCACCATAGATGCCTCTTTGCCCTCAGTTCATTTGTAAGCGGAGACTTTACCCTTAGCCCTTCTTATTGCTGGCATGGTATTTATTACAACACCCCTGCTGTGACTGTGGGTTCGGTTCATTTGCTGGATGTACAGTAGAGTTAGGTTCAAGTCACCCACTACTTGGGAGGCGGATGAAATGTCTGAGACGTAAGGAGAATAAAAGAGACGACCTGGCAATAGAAAATGAGAGAGAGGTGAGCCACTTCTGCTTCATTCTGCCCATGCCACCCCAATGAGGTTAAAGTGGTCAGACCAGGTGTCACAGTGCTGTGTTTGACCTTGCCTATGTACCTCCAGGTCACATTCCTCCAATCCATATAGCTTCATCTAGGCATAAATTAATAAGCTGTGTATGCATGTATCAAATTTGCCATTTATTTGTCATCTTTACATTTGTTTCAGAGAAGGTATGATCATGAAACGATCAGGAGGCCACAGAATACCCGGTCTGAACTGCTGTGGGCAAGGAAGGGCCTGCTATCGATGGTCCAAAAGGTACTCTAGAAGGGGGAGTTATCTCTTTGGTGACTTTTTACCTATTAGAAAGACAAGTTATGTTACCTCATGTCTTTTATTGCAGAGGTTCTCAACCTGTTCCTTTCTGAGGCCCCCACAACATGTTATAAAAACTCCATGGCCCACCTGTACCACAATAATTGATTTTCTGCATATAAGGGGATAGTTAAACGTGAAAAAACCTTCCAGACCTATTAGCACAACAATGAACCTGCTAAAGAGCCATTCAAATAGTAATGAAGCCATTTAGTAGGCATTTGCCGACCTCCAGGTATATACTGTCCGTTTCTGAGGGTATGGCTACACTTGAAATTTCAAAGCGCTGCTGCGGCAGCGCTTTGAAGTGTGAGTGTGGTCAGAGCGCCAGAGGGCTCTCCCAGCGCTGCACGTAAACCACATCCTGTACGGCTGCCGCACTGATTACACTGAGTCTTTACAGTGCTGTATCTTGCAGCGCTCAGGGAGGTGTTTTTTCACACCCCTGAGCGCGAAAGTTGCAGCGCTGTAAAGTGCCAGTGTAGCCATACCCTAAATGTACTGACAAAAACAGTTGTGCATGACTGTAATATTTACTCAGAACATGTTAGTCTACAGGACCTTAGTTTAAAATTTGCTTTAAAAACATTTCATGAGTGTGTTGCTGAAGATGATAAAAATCACATCTCTAAAGAAATCCTTGCGTAGATTTTTAGATGCACAATCTGGGTATTCATCTTTAGCCTTAAATGCTTGGATCTTCAGACATATCGTTTTTAAAATAAATCCTTCAAAGGACCACTCTTATCTAAAATACACATTTTAATTACTATAGTACAAAAAACTTGCTTCCAAAGCCTTCCTGTCCTTTCTGTCCATCCCTTTCTCCCTTCACCCCCTTAAAGGGACAACACCCCTTTCCTGCAGGATAACTGAACAAATGAGTTTTCCTTTCTTTACTTCTGACTATCCGATGAACTAGTTTTAAAAGAACCCTCCAGCAAAATCAGTACTTTAGTAACATATGAAATCCTTTGTTATGCCCAAAATATTTGGAAACATATTTTTTAAAGTTGGTGAAATTTCATAAACATATCTATTATTATGGCGATCACACAAAGTAAATTAGTGTTCTCATTTTCTAAAAGCAATGAACTTTGTTATGAACACACTAAACCTCTGTGACTGATTAATTTAAATCAATTTCTTTGTTTCAGTGAGTTAAATATGTAGTAATCTAGAATGATTGCTTTATGAAGGCTTAAGAGTACATTTAAAATATAAAATCAGCTTAGAAATACCGATTAAGAAAATGTAAAACAGAGAAGAGCTGCATCATGTATTCCATAATATTCAATGTGGACAGTTGACTTGCCCTTATTACAAAGTTTTTGCAAATAAATCTCTGACAAACTTCAGAGTATTATCAAAAAAACATTTTTTATTCCCAAGTTTAGTGCTGTTAATTAGGTACCTTCTGCATGTCCAGTCTTCATCTTCTGGCATGCAGTGGAAAACATGCTCCATTTTCTTTAGAAAGAAATTGCAGAAGAGTGGTTTTTTTCAAATGTCATTTGCTTCATTTGGGTTCAGGGATTTGGCTGGAAGGGGATGATCAGGGAGGGGCAGGGAAGAGAGGAGGGAGACAGTAGGGAGAGGGGTGGAGCCTGGGACAGAGCAGGGGTGGACTGTAGGCAGGGCCCCAGGTGGGCTGGAGAGCTAGCTATCCCAAGCGGCAGCTTCATCCACTGCCTGTGAGAGCAGGTAAGAGCGGGTTGGCTCCCGCACGCCCAGCACACGCTGCAGTCTGCTTAGGCAGGGGCAGTATTCATAGAGCCAAATGCACCAGCAGTGCGCATTCTTCATGAGGGAGAGGGCATGGGGGTCTCTGCGAGGAACTGTGATTCTCTGCTGCCATGAGGCAGGCTGGGTGACTTGGTATCCTTTGATGCATCATCCCCCCCGCCCTCTCCAGGCTGCCTTCGGGCAGAGGGGCACCAGTTTAATAATACTGTGTAGGGCCCCATAAATCCTAAGGACGGCCCTGCCCAGGGTGGGGGGAGGGCTTTGGCTTTCTATCCTGGGCCCCAGTGAATCTAATGCTAGCCTGCTTGGCACCCCCCCGTGAAACCTGCTCGCGGCTCCCCAGGGGGACCCGGACTCCTGGTTGAGAACCAGTATTCTGTTGGACCAATTTCTGTTGATGAAAGAGACAAGCTTTCATGGTCCACGGAGCTTTTCTTCAGGTCTGGGAAAGGTAATGAGTGTGTCACAGCTAAATACAAAGTAGAACAGATTGTTAAGCATAAGGGGTTAACAGGTTGCAAGAAACCATTCAGAATGAAGTAGACCATTAACATTTCTGCAGTCACAGGACAAAGGAGAGTTACAAAGAGGGTTTCAGATTGTTGCAATGAGACATAGAACCCATGTCTTTATTGAGTCCATGCTTTTTGGTGTCTAGCAGAGTTATGAATTGAAGCTTTAATTTATTAGTTGTTCTAGACCATGTACTGAATGTAAATAATCTCACTCACATTTCTACACATAAGATTGAAAAACTGTCATTCTTTCTATAACTTCAGATTTCAACAAAACTACAGAAACCGCTGTGTATTGTGACAAAGTTCCTCCTCTACCTTAGTGGGTCTTGCGCTTATTGGCTGATTTGCTCGCCTCAGAGATCTTCCCTTCTGGTGGAAGACAAAGGGCCAGATTCTGCCCATCTGCATTGTGGCTACATAAGGCAGAGTGGGAGGAGGAGGCACAAGAAGCCACCTCACACTTGGTCCACTTCACACAGTAACCTGGCCTAATTGTAGTCCCTGTGCTCGCTCAGGTGCTGGAGCTGACTGCTCCTCCCTGCCTATACCCACAAACCACTCCAAAGGAGGCAGAGAGGGGTACCCCCCCGCCCAATCCAGCAGGGCACAGAGAAAGATGCCTACTGTACCAGCCTAACAGATAAGTCGGGGCAGACTCTATTGCCTGCCATGCACTGGAGAGATCCCTCCCATGGGATGGTTGACTGGAGGCCTGTTCTGTACTTTCCCCGGCTCAGGGCTGTGCTTATCAGGCAGAACTCTGCCCCACGTAAGTAATGGCTCTGGTCGCTGGCTGCCAACAGCAAAGGCAACAAGTGTATTAATTGTTTACGGGCAGTTGCAGTGGGGGAGGTCTAGGTTGGATATTAGGAAACAGTATTTCACTGGGAGGTTGGTGAAGCACTGGAATGAGTTACCTAGGGAGGTGGTGGAACCTCCATTCTTAGAAGTTTTTAAGGCCCGATTTAACAAAGCCCTGCCTGGGAAGATTTAGTTAGTGTTGGTTCTACTTTGACAGGGGGTTAGACTAGATGACCTCCTGAGGTCCCTTCCAACCTAAATCTTCTATGATTCTGTGAGCACATTTTTCAGTCATTGGTCCTCCTCTCTCACATGTGTTAAAAGCTCCCTTCCCCCTAGTATAATGGTAGTCCCTGTACTCCTTCAAGTGCTGTGGCTGACTGCTCCTGCCTGACCTCCCTGCTCCAGAAGTACAAACTACTGCAAAGGAGCACAGAGACCTCCAGCACATCAAATATAGGAGTAGAAGCAAGTTTTACAGCTGAGCAGTGGAACAAGGAGTGGGGAAGAGTTTGTTTTATGGCCTGGTACCCCAGATATATTATGAGTAGCTGAAAAGACCCACAGTTCACTAAACAAAATGGCATGAAACTGAGTTTAAAATACTCTTCCATCAGCCTAATCTGTTCTTAAAAATATATATATAAATATATATATATTCTTAACATACATGAACTTTCCATACAAATATTAACAAATCTTACAGATTTCCCTCTTGTTATCCTTATCTGAGTATTTACTTTGTTCAAATTCCAAAAGGAATGCCCACACATTAGAAAGTCTGCTCGACCTGATATAACGCTGCCTGTCATTTTTCTTGTTGAAAGAATTTCTCAGACTTTATATCATCGTCCTACTAATGCTGAGGCATCTACCCTTTTCCAAAATTGAGTTATGGTACAGATGGTTGCTAGAAGTAACTGTAATATCAGTGAATCTTTCCCTGATTCAATAACCTCCTTTGGACTGAAACCTAATAGAGCCACTGCAAGTTTAGTGAGTAGGCTAACATTAGCTATCTTGAAAATTCTGTTTACTATTTTCCCACAAAATAGCATATTAGTTTAAGGCATTCCCACTGTAAATAGAGAACGGTCCCTCTTCCTCTACATCCTCTTCAACAGTTATGACTCTCTTTTTTAATATTTCCTTAGTTTAAATAGAGTGAAGTGACATTGACAAAATATTTGTAATAATTTTCCTGAAACGTTACAGGAACAGATGAGGTTTTGGTCTTCTTCCAAATATGTTGCTCATTCCTCCAAAGTTCTATCTGGTTTTTAGTATTCTTTGCCATTTTTCCATAAATGCAGTCTTGATTCATCAGGGACAATGCATATACCATGCAGAGATAAGCCTCTTTGAAGCTATGCATCATGTTTACCTCTGTAATGAGTCTATTTTCTACTATGTGGTACAGAAATAGTTTAAGTACACTCTGTGGGGTGGGAATTATGTCTATTAATTATATGCATATGTACTGCCTAGCATGAGGAAGCCCTGTTCAAGGCCTCTAGTAACCATAGAGACTACCATAACATATGTATATAAATAAACTAACAATAATATTACAAAGAGAGTATATTTGTAGATCTGGACCATCCTGATGAAATTTTATTTTTATATAGTTTTCCGTATTTATCAAAACACCCAAGCCTAGGGTGTATTTTGTTAGAATAATTAATGAATGAATTAATTTGTGGTTAAGCTCTGAAACATGTCTGAGAAAATGGCATTGTGTGGTTCTGTTTTTTAATAATTTCCAGATCAAATCTGCACATTTATGTTGTTTGTTTTATTTCCCTAACTGCCAGCCTTACATATTCAACCAGGATCTGAAAATCAAGCTGATTTATTTCTTCCTTGCTCATCCCCACCTGTAATAAAGGTTCTGTGCTGTAATTGTATAGGGCCACCTATACAACTCCATTGTCCTGAATGGGCTTGCACTTATTGGAATTAGTACACAGTTCTTTGATGATGTGATGCACAGGAAGGTATAGAATCCAGTTCACCTCCTCTTGTCTACGTTGGCTCTGCAGTGAACTCTTATTTCTGTCATTAGACTACACTGATATACACATGTGGAGCAGACTTGCCAAGTAAGAAGGTTCTGGTTTTATAATCACCTTTCAGAGTCATTGCTGTTTGGATTCATAAAAACTAAACTCAGAATGTGAATTACTCAATTTGGCTTTTCTTTTTTTGGCAAACATTTCGTGGCCAATCCATGGTCCCCATTCTTAAATCAGTCTCTCCAGTGCCTCTCCTTAAGTACTAAAATTGTCCTGAGTCAGATTTTCCATGCTTGATTCTCCTTGCCACTGGTGGATGCACTAATTTGTTTAGTTCCAAGTAGCTAACAGTGCTGCGTCAAAGTTTCGTGATTCCCAGCTCTTTCCTCTGTCACTGACAAACACCAGACTGTCCTTAATCACATCACAAAACCCCTATTCAGTTCACTATGAAAGCATGATGCAAAGATCTTTTTCTGACTGTAGTGCGACCCTGTTACAATGAAATCATTGTTTTTACCGAACGGCTTCACTACAAGTGGCAGTTCTCTATAACCCTAGTTACTCTTTTTGCATATTATGGTGCATTGGGATGTTTGTTCATTCTACTTCACTGTTCGCGTCGTTTGAGGTATGCAAAAGCATTATAAGTTGGGTCTGTTGTAATGTCATGTGGCTAAGGAATCCTGGGAGTTCAGCTGTAATTTTCAAATTGGTTGTGAGGCCAGTGCCTCATTACAAGCAAATTGAGCACACTCTGGCTTGTAAGAAAGACAGTGCTCCTTCTTGTAAAGGCTGCTTTACAAGTCAGCAGAGCCACCTGTGTTTCTGTTCTGTTTTCATTATCAAAATGTATGAGAGATCCATGGAGTCTGTGAGGGAGGGAGCAGGGGGCCCCTGATTTTATGGGAGGCACCAAATTTGATGTGAGAGTGGGGAGTCTGTTGTTATCTACAACATTGATTACAATGGCTAGTCTTAGTCTAGGGAAGGAGGATGTGAAAAGAAAAGCAAAGAACTCCCAATGACAACCTCTTTAGAGCCCCTATATTCCTAAAGCTGGCCCTGACTTTGCCCTGTTACTATGTGATAAGCCAGGGCCGGCTCTAGGATTTTTGCTGCCCTAGCAAAAAAAAAATGTTGGCCACCCCCCCCTTTTTTTTCGTGCCACTGCCCCGTACCCTACCCAGTCCACCCCTTCCAAACCCCTTCCCCAAATCCCTAGTCCCACCTCCTCCCCCGGGCGTGCCGCATTCCCCCCCTCATTGCTTCCTGAGGGCCCCCGCGACTTCCCGCCCTAGCTCACCTCCGCTCCGTCTGCTCCTCCGGATGTGCTGCCACTCCGTTTCTCTGCCTTCCCTCTCAGGCGAGGGAGGGCGGAGAAGCGGAGCAGCGGCACATTCAGGGGAGCAGGCGGAGCGGAGGTGAACTAGGATGGTGGGGCGCAGGAAGTAACGGGGGGTAGAGGAACCTGTCCCTCTCCAGCTCACCTCCGCTTCACCACCGCCTAAGCGCCCTGCTGCTCGGCTTCTCCTCCCTCCCAGACTTGCTGTGCGAAACAACTCACACGCAGCGAGCCTGGGAGGGAGTGGGGAGAAGTGGAGCGGTGGTGGCGCGCTCAGGGAAGCAGGCGGAGGCAGAGCAGAGGCAAGCTGGGGCAGTGGGTGCACTTTTTCCCCATGCCCCAGAGTCAGCACCTATGATGGCCGGCGCCAGAATGCCGCCCCTAGAAATGTGCTGCCCCAAGCACCTGCTTGTTTTGCTGGTGCCTGGAGCCGGACCTGTGATGAGCATCGTGCTCAGAAAACTAACCTGGGAGCACTGCACAATTTGAACATGGAGCAATGGAACTGAATTAGGCCCAGCAACATAACACTTCAGGATGCCATGAAGTGTTATGGCATCATATGTCATTAATATGTCTTTGCAGTTGGTTTAAAAATACATTTTTCTTTCCTTGTACATTCATTTGTATGAACAAAGATCTGGACTAAGGCCATGTGAGTGATTTACTTGTGTGTGAAGGAGGGAGGATGTTAGGCACATCATTCATATATGTGTATACAGAGAGGGGAAAAATATTGGACACTGACAGGGAAATATTTTTTCCAGAGTGCTCAAGGGCTGTGGTGCTCACACACAACCTGCTAGTCGTTTCTCATCTTGTTTTTTTTACTGTGATGCCTGTTACTTGGCAATGAAACCTTTCCAAAATGTCCTCTTTGTACACTTTCCATTAGCTTTAATAGGATTCAGTGCCATTATAAATAACGCATGAGAAACTCAAATGAGAGTGCGCTGCTCCCACAGTGCCAGCAGGTATTGCAGGCTACCAAAATAATATTTCTGGCTGAAGAGAATCTTTGCTCCACCTCATCCATTACACAGCCACTTGGCTGGAAACCCCTGATGGCCAACAGGTATATTCCTATGAATGTTCCCAGACACTAAAGCTTAAATTTCCAAGGACTTATATAGGATGTGGTCATACAGAACATGGTTCCCACTGTAATGGTAAATTTGAATTTGGTTCTGCACATCACTATTCAGGGGCAGAATACAGAATGGACTTGTATCTATCACAGATACTTATATAGTCCCTAGTTCTGTAGTGTCTAAGTACCTCACAATTTTTAATGTATTTATCCCAGTGTTGTTATCCCTATTTTACGGATGGGAAAGCTGAGGCACAGACCGGCTAAGTGACTTGCCCAAGGTCACATGGGGACTCAGTGGCAAAGCAGAAAATGGAACTCTGGTTGCCCAAGTCCCCATGTAGCACCCTAACCCACTGCACCATCCTTCCTCTTACTTAACTGCTGATTTGAGAATCCAGATATTGGATTTTGTACACCATCCATTGCTGTAATCACCTCTCCAGAGGCTGATTCTCCTTTCCCTTTCATCAGCTTTACACTGGTGTAACTCCACTAACTTCAGTGGAGTCAGTCCTGTTTTACTCCACTCTGAGAGCACAATCAGACACCAGCTCTGTAAACCATATTACAAAGAAACTGCCCCTAATAGGTCACAAACCGTTCCTTGCCTTCTTCGGATCCTGATGATGAATGGCTTGGAGTTCTCTCATGGGGACTACTGTTCACTTTGTATTAGTGGATGGCTCTCGTTTTTTAAGTGAATTTGAGATTACATTTATCTCCCCTTTTAGGTGGTTAGTAGTGAAAGACTCTTTCCTAATGTATATGAAGACGGATAGCGGAGCCATTTCCTTTGTCCTGTTGGTAGATAAAGAATTCAGCATTAAGATTGGCAAGAAAGAGACTGAAACAGAATATGGGTTACGGATTGACAATCTCTCCAGGTGAGAAATGTATATTTTATTTAGACCACTTTCCCCCTCCCCATCCCCATTTTTCACTTAATAATTGGCTTCCTTTAATTAAAAGGGGGGCATTCCCTTATATGCAGGATGTGTTAGCAACTTGCACCTTCTACAGTGAGTCAACACGGTTCAATGAGCATCTCCCTTCAGGGTTCCAACCCCATCTAGCAGGGAGGAATGCCAGAAGAATCCAGCCACCCTATTATTGTGAGAGAAGAATCCAGATCAATGGGACAGTTCCTCAGAGGGTGTAAATGGTCATTTAAATTTTTTTAGCATCCGTGATGTCATATGTTGCTCCCAGTTACTAATGCTATCCCATTTAAATCAATGGGGTTGCACCAGTGTAAGCAACATTTGGTCCACGGTGTGCAAAATGTGCAGGTAATATCTATCTATTGTTTTTATAGGTTGTCAGTAACTGGTCTCTAGGTGCTGAAATATTATTTTAAAAAAAAACCCCAAAACACCTCAACTCAGTCGCTAGCTGTTGGTCACTTTTGATTAAAAAAATGTGATTGATATTCAGTTCCCATATCGACATGTTCGATAGAACGAGGCTAAATAAAAGTGTGCTACTTACTCGTTGTTTTCTGTTCTTTGATTATTTTCCAGGTCATTGATTTTGAAGTGTAACAGCTACAGACATGCCCGATGGTGGGGACAGGGAATAGAAGAGTTCATTCAGAAAAATGGCAAAAACTTTCTAACACATCACAGATTCGGGTCGTATGCAGCTATACAGGAGAATACTTTGGCAAAGTGGTAAGATGGTCCTGCAATAGTAAGAATATGATTTCAATGGGAGATAGAGCAATGGTAAAGCTGTCATTCTCTTCAGTGGGAGCAAGGTCATCGCCCTACTGATTTATCATTCACATTTAAAGAACACGGATGTTTTAATTCGCTGATTAGACACTATAAATCGCTGAGAGTATCAAAGATGCATCTTCCTTGTCTGATCTGCAGAAAAATGTTAGGATTAGTAGCATAACCATTTCACTCTGTTATAACTTTGCTTTGCAGTGATCAGAGCTGTTAGATTTTTTATGTTTGTTGAGCTTGGCCACATTAGTTGTTTGTTAATTTCAGAATAAAAGTGATATCTTGATGCACTTGTAACTCATAGTAAAGCTAATAAACAGTATGCTTATGAATGGAGAACAGAACACTCTCCTTACTTTAGAAGCTGCTAGCTTCACTTCTTAGCTTGACTATTGGTTTTGGGTAACATTTTCAAAAGCACCTAAGTGACTTAAGTGCTTTTGAAAAATTCATCCTGCACCACTTTCATCTCCCTTCTCAACAGCCTCTCCATAAAGCAGCTGCTCCAATTCTGACATGGTCACGTCTTCCCCAATCTCAAATGAGAGAAGTAAACACAACACCCAGTAGAAAGTGTTTGCAGGGTCCAACCCTAATGCTGTACTCTCAAGTTGCCCCTCCTGAAAGCTTTGCCCCATTGTGACAGTGGCATCATGTAGCTGAGGCCTTGCAGGTGGGCTTCCCAGTGGGCTGAAATCAGTGACATGGAGTTGGTTATATTCTAAATGTAACTTGATTTATTGATGCACATGCACCAGTTCTGAATCGAGGTGGTCAAACAGCATGCAAAGCAACCCCTCCTAGCACGTCTCAGTCCAATTCCGCTCTGGTTCCCAGATAACTCTGTCTCAAAGACTCCAATCATAGCCCAAGGCAGAGAGCAACCTCTCCTGCTACTCACACAGCTCCATCTACCCCCTCAAGCTGCCCCTACATCTAAACCTTGCGTAATCCAAAACTACCACTGCTACATATCTTTCCAAGAGTCAAAACTTGCTCACGCAATAAGAAAAAAAGAATGTGGAAGACTACATGTAACAGGGCCACCTGATCAAGCCTGTTGCCATAACAATATTTGATTGTATTGGTTTAATTAAGATATTAACAATAATGTGAAATTCTCCTTGCATGTTTTCTTAGTGCATGAAATTGAACATGTTTGCTTTTGAGAAAGGAATTTAAACGATATTTTCATTTGCTCATTTAAAGTACTGACATTTTTCCCCCAACTACAAATTCTCCATGTAATTAAAAGAAAAATCCCAGTATTGTGTTTGGCTTTTTTTCAGGTATGTAAATGCAAAAGGGTATTTTGAAGATGTAGCAAATGCCATGGAGGAAGCGAAAGAAGAAATTTTCATCACAGATTGGTGGTTCGTATTCCTGCGTTTGGATTTTGTTCAGCAGTTTCTGTGAGAATGTTCATTACAATGCTGCACTATTCAAAGGCCTTACATTATGGAAACTAACAGTGATGCCAGATGGTTTGGCAGCACATCCAAACCTCACAGTGAGGGTTTTCATTCAAAAGCCTTTTCAGGAGACTTGGCAGCAATAGTGCATGCTTAAAAGCATCAGTTTGGGTGTCTCCTTCGGAGGGATAATCTTGAAGGGGTGCATGGTTCAGTGAGGCACCACCTGCATTGAGAGTGGTACGGGGCTGCATGGCCTCACTGGGAACTCCCTGGGAATGTCTCAGGGAAGCAGAAGATCTCTCAACATAAGGGGAAATGTACAAATTTGTACACCGCTTAGGCAATACAGGATATGCCCCTGCCACCACCTTGCATGGCAGGTCAGGAAGAGGAGAAATCAGCATCTTCAAAGACCTATTCTGTAGTCTTTCGTAGTGGCCCATTCAGGCTGATTGCTGACTGTCTGGTGGGCATTCCCCAAATACACACACAGTTGTAATTGTTACATAATGAGTATTCCTAACCTCAGATACAGAACTGACGCATACAAATTGGATAATCACTTTCAGCAAATCATAACCTTTCCAATGATACCTCACATGACCCATCTTACATAAAACATATCTTAGTTATGCCATATTCATATTACAACCATATTTGTATTAAGACTGTGGGATGCAGCGTCACAGCTGGATGTTGCTGAGGCTCTCTAGTTCCTTGGGTGCAGTCTGTGTATGTGTCAGGCACTGTGGCTAATGCAGGCCATTGCTAGCCACAGAGGGCAAAATCCTAAAGTTTGCTAATGCAAGTTGTGGGAATGATGATGCAGCTAGAAAACAGAGACTTTGCAGAGCACACCCTAGAGGAGGTGTTTAACTTCCATTGGATATGGCTGTGACTCAGGTAGCAAGAGGCAGGGTGGGCAGTCCGCTCACCTGTAGCAGTGTACCTCAGTAATGGCATCCCCACACATGTTAAAGAAGAGGCAGCAAGGAAGCAGTCAGGAAGGGCTCCACTGAAAACTTCTGTTGGGATTTGGTGGTGATAGTGCTGCTGCAGGGTGGGCCATGTTGCCCCCCACCTCCACCCCCTGGTGCGTGCTGTGCATATGCAATTCCAGTACTGGCCATTTATACTTTTCTTGCCAGCTTCTGCTGTGCCATCCTGCTGATGTCATCTGTCATGAGCTTCAGCACACACCACCAACGCCTCCTCTTATACCATGTTCCCTAGCTACAGATGCTTGGCTGCTCGGTATTGCGCACTACTCTCAACTGCTTCCTTGTCGGGGCTGGCTTTATCTTGTACTTGTAGCTGGTACACCTTCTAGCTGAGAAAGGATGGTCTTGTGATCAACACCCAGCACTAAAAGTTAGACTGTCTGGATAGCTTTCCTGTCTGACCTTGGACAAGTCACTTAACATTTCTGTGCCTCTGTTTCTTCATCTATAAAGTGGGCCTATAATTATTTCCCTACCTCTTAGGGGTGTTTTGAGGCTTGAGCCAGGCATATTTGTAAAGCACTTTTTGGTTCTCAACGGTCCTATAGGAATGCAAAGCATTATATTAACCCTCGCTGACATGAATCTGAATCCTAAAATGCTTATAAATAAACTATATGCTGCTGAAGCTTCAGCACACACTGTGTCAGACAACTGGAAAATTACATTTCAGTCCCTGTGTCTCCTGCCTTATACAAGGCAAGAGTCAATTGTTACCATAACTTGGGATTGTGAAACTTACTGGACGTTACAAAAGCTTGGGAAGAGAAATATTGCTTTCAGAAGCATGTTTTCAGCACTATGCTTTAGTCAAAGTTACTGGGCTGAATACAGGAGTAACCGGATGAAATTTTGTGATCTTGTTATAGAGGAGGGCAGATTGTATGATCTAATAGTCCCTCTGGCCTTACAATCTGCATATCAGTGAATGCTATCCTGATGTGAAAGAATGGCACCCTATCTTCTGGGGTAAGCAGCAAGGAAAAAACTGTACAAGTCTGAAATCTTCAAATAGTCTAGGTGTCAGGAGAGTTGAACTCCCAAGTTATCTACCAGGAGTATATTTTTTCTGCATGAGATCTTACTCTTTTCTATATGGAGTCTGCCTTATGCGTCATGGTTCAGTTTGGTCCCACTGGGTGCTGAATGCAATAACCTGATCCCTGTCAATGATAGGTCATTGGCCTCTGTGCTACACATGGGACACATCAGCTGTTACATACAGCACCATTGTTAAAAAGCAAACAATAACAGTTCTGTGAAAAAATAAATCGTGGGAGAGCAGATTTAAACCCGTTAGTTTCTCTGCCATTATTGAAGTCGATTGGTTCAGCAGTTCTCAACCACGGGTCCAGGGGCCGTGAGCAGGTTTCAGGGGGTCTGCCAAGCAGGGCCAGCATTAGACTTGCTGGAGCCCAAGGCAGAAAGCTGAAGCCCGACCGCATGGGGTTAAAGCCCAGGGCCTTGAGCCCCAACAGCCTGGGCTGAAGCCAAAGCATGGGCAGTTTAACTTCACAGGGGCCCCTGTGGCATGGGGCCCCAGGCAATTGCTCTGCTTGCTACCCCCTAACACAGGCTCTGTTTTTTGTATGCAGAAAACCAGTTGTGCCACAGGTGGACCCTGGAGTTTTAATAGCATGTTGGGGGTGGGAGGCCTCATAAAGAAAAGGGTTGAGAACTCTTGTGCTAGTTGACCTTACACATAGTTTTCACAGCACAGAATGTTTCTATTTTTTTTTAGGTTGAGCCCAGAAATCTTTATGAAGCGACCCGTGGTAGAAGGAAATCGCTGGAGACTAGACTGCATTCTCAAGCGGAAAGCAGTAAGTGTGCTGTGCCTACAGGCTACCTTAGGCCCTGATTGCTGTGAATCCCATGATAAGGCTCCAGGTAGGTGCGAGGCAACTTCATGCAGCTCCTTGCAGGATTGAGGGTCTCAAAGTGCAGCTTCGCTCCTTTTTGTTCCTAAGTGACCTGCCCTCCCCTCTTTCTGTGTGCGGGTAGAAGTCGCACCCAGATAGACTTGTGCATCATTTCAAGGGGACAGGGACAGCAAGAGCAGCAACCGATTAAAGATGCAAGAGGAGGAGGGAGTGGGAAGCTCAGTGCTGAGGGCTGGCTACAACGTTTTTGCCGCCTCAAGTGGCCAAAAAAAAAAAAAAAAGCTGCGATTGGCAGCATTTCGGCGGCAGCTCTACCACCGCCACTTCATTATTTGGCGGCAGGTCCTTCCCTCCAAGAGAGACTGAGGGACTTGCCGCTCCTTTCCGTTGGCCGCCCCAAGCACCTGCTTCCTTCGCTGGTGTCTGGAGCCAACCCTGGGGCCAGGGCTGGTAGCCAACCAGCTGACCGACGTTCAGCGCTTCACCCTGCTCTGAGGCAGTTTTTGGAGGGAGGACGTGTTTCATTCCCTACTGGATTCAGCTGGCTCAGCTTTCAGATGGAGAGTTGTGGGGATGCCAGGGCACAGCACCAGCGCGACTTCCTAAATACTCGCAACAACTTTTCTTCCATAGGGGAGGAGCTGTTTCTCTGGGGCATTGATACAGCTGCTCCGGCTCTGCCCCCGAGCTCTTCTCCCTCTTCGGTGTAGGTAATTAAGAGACATTGGGCCAGGCTTCTCATTGCAGTTACAGGAGTAACACCAGGGCTACATTTGGCCCATGGGGGTGACCAGTCTGCTGGGTTGGTAATGCAGAGACAGTGCCCTTCATTCTTGTTATTTCTATAGTTGATGATAGATGCATCTCTTTCCAAAACGGATGCTTGTTAAATTGCTGATAGTGCCACCCACCTTCCAAGGAGATAAAGATCTCCTTGGAGAGTCATTCGGTAGTGTCTATAACGTATGTCTAAATTAGAGGGGGCTTGTCATCAGGTTATCAATTTGTAATGGTGACTTATGCTAAATGGGTCCATTTCTGTGTACATCTAGAAGTTTTAGGTTAACTGGTTTAATGACTGAAAGTCATGGACTACAACAGTGAGCTACTGTGTGCAGGGTAGGATATTTCTTATTTTAGTAAGGAAACACCTGTTTGTAATAGACTTGCTCTTAGCATTTCCCGACACCGTTAGCACCATTGCAGCTCCACCCAGGCCCTGCTCAGAGCGAGTTTAGTAACAGTTGTTAAATTGCCTGCAGCTGTCTAAAGCCCTTCATACACCAGCACTCTCGCTGGTGCTACTGCTGGTTTGACTGCACCAATGAGAGCAACCGTGAAGAATTCTAGTGAAGTGGAGACTTCTGTAGACAAGGCCCTCGCCAAAAAAAGGCAGGAAGGTGATAAACTTTCTCCCTCTAAATATGGCTTGTGTTAATGTGACTGGAGAAACACTGGGAGCTTCTTTTTTGGTAGTTTGCCCTCATTTTCTATGCCTGTCCTACTACATCACTCCTTTGCCCCGATCCCTATATTGTCACATCCTTTGCTTGGTCAAAAAGGGGAGTAAGGCCAGTTGTGTCAGGCCAGCCCTTCCTTTTCTGCTTTGCCCTGGTCAGACTGTGGCACTAGCTGTAAGCAGGGGAGCAGGAACCCTTGGCCTGCTCCTCCCCATTGCAGGTAAGCCGAGAGGGGCAGGGAGTGGTAAGATGTTATACCCAAGTACATTAGAGGGAATTGAGGGGTTTTTAAAAGTATAAATGATGTAAGATATGAACACGTACAAACTGGGTCAGGTTTCTCTGAATTGGACATTATGTAGAACTTGCAGACAATATAGTCATAAAGATGACTCCTGAACTCTGATTCACATTTTAATGGAGGCAGAATAAGCAAATGGGTGCATAGCAGACCTCTATGCTCTGATAGCTTTGTTATATTTAAGACTTGTCCTTCTACTATAATCTCTTTCTCTCTCTCCTCGTCCTTGTTTGAAGCATTTCAAACTGCTGATGACTTGATGCCCTTCCTTAATCTCCAGTGCAGCCTTTTTGTACAACTGATGCTTTGAGATGCTGAAAGGCTGTGCTTCCAAACATGTGTGTTAGCACTCAGGCCTTGGCTACACTTGCCAGTTACAGTGCAATAAAGCATCCCCGAGCGCTGTACCTCACTCCCCGTCCACACTGGCAAGGCACGTACAGTGCTGTGTCTCCGCGGCTACAGCGCTGCTGGTACTCCACCTCCCCTAGAGGAATAACAGCTGTTGCGTATTGGCTGAGACGCTGCTGCTCCAGTGTAAATGAGGAGTAACATTATCACTCACTGATTGACCTCGGGAAACTCCCTGTAATCCTTTTAACTGAAGCGTCCTCTCTTGTTTTGTTGTGAACTCCGGAGGTGGAAGTGTCCTTTCAAAGCTCTGTTTCGGGGGCTGCTTATCAAAGAAACAAACACAGCTGCTGTTTGCTTTGAATGAATGAGAGGCAGGCAGGGGGCTCTGTTTGGAGTACCCACAGCTAATGTTTGCTTGAAGAGAGAGGCGGTGTGGGGGCGCGAGTTGGGGTCCGTTTCGGGGAGTGGCTGCTTATCTGGTCTATCAGAAAAAAAGAAACAGCTGCTGTTTGCTTTCAGTGAGCGGGGGTCTGAACTTACAGCGTGCTGACTCAGCACTCCAAAAACTCACTATCCTTCCCACCACGCTCCCTGTCACACCCACTCCACGCCACCCCATTTGAAAAGCACGTTGCAGCCACTTGAATGCTGGGATAGCTGCCTATAATGCACCACTCCCAATGCAGCTGCAATTGTGGCCACGACAGTGTGCTGGCAGCTGTCAGTGTGGACAGACTGCAGCGCTTTCCCTACTCGGCTGTATGAAGGCAGGTTTAACTCAGAGCGCTGTACAATGCAAGTGTAGCCATACCCTTAGGGACAAGGAACAGCACCACCAGGCCTATTGACCTGTTTTAATTTCTCCAGTATGTCAGAAGTCTCACTAGCTACTGAGACTGGAAAATAGAGTGATGTGTTTGTTGTCAGTTCCAAAATGTTCCTCCTGCAATAACAGGTCTGTGTACTCAGTCTGAAGAATTTTTTCATGTCTCTGAATGAGCAGTGGAGCCACAGAGAAAAGGTGCCAAGCGTGATTTTCTATAATGCTGGACTGCATTTTCAGCAGGTTTGCCCTGGTCCAACTAATGAAAATACTGGTGTTGAGTTGCTGCTTTGGAAGATATTACCAGTGTCTCAGTAGGAAGGCATGGCCAACTGAAGACCATACAGTCATGTGTGAAAGGGGCAGAGCCTTGGTGGAAACTTTAAAATAATGTTATATACTCCAATTCCACCATAGTTCTTTCTGTAGCCAAAAGGAAAAAGACAAACATTTTTCTTCTTTAATTTTCTCTAAAGAACTTTATTAATTTTAAAATGATCTTCTTATCACTTAAATGAGCCCCAGCCCAGAACCCCCTCCTGCACCCAAGCTCCCTTCCAGAGCTTACACCCCTCACTCCTGCACCCCAACGTCCTGCCCCTGGCTTAGCAAATGCACACCCCACAATTGAGAATGTTACACTGATTTGTGACAAACCCTGAAGGATTTTGGATCTATAAACCACAAATGACACTAATAAAAAGTTAAACTCATGAAATGTCTAGTGGATTCTATGAAACTAGATGCAGGGTGATCATATGACCCCTGCACCCAAATTCCCTCCCAGAGCTTGCACCCCTCACTCCTGCAGCCCAACCCCTTACCCCAGGTTCAGCCTGGAGCCCCCTCCCACACTCTGAATCCCTCAGTCCCAGCCCAGAGTCTGCACCCCCTCCTGCACTCCAACCCCCTGCTCCAGCCTGGGTGAAAGTAAGTAAGGGTGGGGGAGACCGAGTGACGGACGTTATTTACCCCCTTCACATAACACAAGAACGAGGGATCACCCAATGAAATTAATAGCAAGTTTAAAGGAAACAAAAGGAAGTACTTCTTCACACAACGCACTGCCAATCTGTGGAATTCGTTGCCAGGAGACGTTGTGAAGGCCAGGACTCTAACTTGATTCAAAAAAGAATTCGATAAGTTCATGGAGGATCGGTTCATCAATGGTTATTAGCCAAGATTGTAAGGGAAACATCCCTGTGAGTGTCACTAAGGGTCTGACTGTCAGGTGCTGGGTCTGGATGACAGGGGATGGATCACTGGACAGTTGCTCCGTTCTGTTTATTCCCTTTGAAGCATTTGACACTGGCCACTGTTGGAAGACAGGATACTGGGATAGATGGACCATTTGTTTGCCCCAGTGTGTCCATTCTTATGTTCTTGTTTTATGGCAGTTGGAGCATATACAGGTCATGCTCACTGAAAGAATCTAGCTTCATTTTCCATATCAACATAGATGTTCCTGTTGCTATAAATAGCATGAAAGTATTTGCGTAGTGTGTAGAAGAAATAATTGACACACTAGGGCCCATAAATGGCTGGTAACTATGTAGGAGCAAAGCTATCCTCTGATGTCCACAAGGCGCTTCCCTGGACTTCATTGGCTATTGGATTGGTAGGTAGAATATGGCCCATAACATGGAGAGGGTCTAAACTGTTAATGGAAGCTTTAGAGAAATGCAGGTTAGTGGCTTTTTGAAAGATCCTTAATTTGTGTAAATTGACATAGCTCTACTGAAGTCAATGGAGCTACACTGCTTTCAGAGCTCAGGATCTAGCCCCATATGTGTGGCCAACCTGCGCTAAGAAAAGTATGAAAGTCAATGGAAGATAGGCATGCAGAGGAAGATAGTACTCAGTGTGAGTCAGGGTGGCAGAACTGAGCCTCCAAAAGGCACATTAGAAGTGTGTAAAGGAACCTGTTGTAAGATTGGTGCTGACTCAAAGTGAAATATTTTTTGTGTAGCACATGTTCTGAAACACATCTGCACAATAATGCCCTTCTGAAGGCTCTGAGGAGTCCTACACAATTTGAAGGGACACTGGCAACCTGATGTCCAGTCTCTTGGAAATGCATTAAAAGTCGGTGTCTGTGGTCTTACAATCTCATGGTGCTGTTTCTTGTGTTGTATTCTCTTCAGAGCAGGGACTGTATTCATATCTATTTGTATAATGGCACCTCCAGGCCCTCCGCTGCATCACAAAGTGAAGTCCAGATTGAACAGCTAACTCTTCAGGGAAGCACTGAAGTGAAATGCAGAGAGGAGAGGGAAGCTGAAATCTTCCACTGAATTAGGGATCAAGCTGAGGGTTCTGTCTCAATATCTTCACTCGAACAATTCCTGCGAATAAAATATCCTAAAAAACCTAAAATATTTTCACTCACTTGATCTTACAAATTCAGGCAAGGCGAGCAGGCTTTCTTGGCGTTGTAGTTCAGAGGTCTGAGTTAGGCATAGGTGAGATCAGTCTGTGTCAGAAAAATGCTAAACTACATCATTACAGATCCCTCAGAACTTCTCACAAGGGAAGAGCCCAATCCCCCAAGCTGCTCGCTGTCTCCTGTGAGCTGCTGAGCGCTGTCAACTCCCATTCTTGTTAATGGGAGCTGAGTTTGCTCAGCACATTTCAGGATCAATCTGGGAGCCTCTGACCAGGAACTGACCTGTTGGATGTATGATCTCAACCTGATCTTTTCCCACAAGAACATCTGCACTCCCCTTAGCCTACCATCCCACTGAATCTAGAAGTCTGGGGTTTTCTTGCTTTTGTTGTTATACCCTTTTAAATATGTGTTTGCTATGTATTTACTTTCTTTTCTAATAGCAACAAGGAGTGAGAATTTTTGTAATGCTCTACAAAGAAGTGGAGCTTGCTCTAGGAATCAACAGTGAATACAGCAAGCGGACCCTAATGCGTCTACATCCAAACATCAAGGTATTCATATACCATGTAACCTTTATGAAATACGTGTGTGTTCGTTGCCCTGTGTGTCGAACATCAGCTCCCCAGATTTGGGTGAGAGATGAGGAAACTCATGACAATAAATGGGAAATGCAGTCTGGAGTCACCGTTACAAGGGAGAATATTTTTCGATGACATATCCATATCTGGTTCTACTCTATAGTGGGCACTAGTACTTGATTGTGGCAGCTCAGGTACCTGTAAGTTATAATTGGATATAAATATATTTTGCTTAGCCTTGACAATGTTCCATTAATCAACAAAACATTCACCTAGTTCAAAAGAATTTTGTTTTATATGACAAGTTAATGAAGTTAGAGCAAATGGAAAGTTACACTCAGATGTGGATCTGAGAAAACATCCTTTCTGCTCACACACAGACTGAGCTAGCTAAGAGTCTGGCCTTAAAAAAAATCTACCAAAATATGTGTACTTATATCCACATTCCTCAGCATCCCTATATGCCAAAATATATTGGGCCTGGTTCTGATTGCCCGTGGTTTTAGAACCAGGCATGATTCCACTCAAGTCAATGTTTGCAGTAATGCTTTGACATAAATAAATGTAGAAATTATCTATCACACTCTTTCATTTTCAGAAATAAAGAAAATGAGCCTGGTTCTCCTCTCATTTACTATGGTTTGAAATAGCCATTAACAAAGCAACTCTCAAATGAAATGGCCAGCTTTTTCACTGAAATACTTAGAGCAGCAAAAGCCCTACTGTGGACACAGCCATATCAGCATAAAGGTGACTCGTTCTAGTATAGTTATTCCCCTTCCTAAAAGAGAATAGCTGTACCAGTTGAAAGCACCTTTATACCATTGTAAATGTGTCCACACTAGATGAGTTGTACCACTTTAACTGTACTGGTGTAGTTAAAACGGTACAACTGTCTAATGTAGACAAAGTCCTAAAAAAAGCACTTTATGTTTGGGCATTGGTTGGTATTATTGGTCAAATTAAAGCCCCGTGGCCTTCTGGGCAAAGATATTAAATAATATCTTGGTTAGAATTGTTTCAGATCTTCTACATCAGTGCTTCTCAAAGCCGGTCTGCCACTTGTTTAGGGAAAGCCCCTGGCAGTCCGGGCTGGTTAGTTTACCTTCCGCATCTACATCCCTCAGCCCTCAGTCCATGCCACTTCCCGCAGCCCCCATTGGCCTGGGACGGCGAACTGCGGCCAATGGGAGCCGCAATTGGTCGAACCTGTGGAAGTGGCAGGTAAACAAAGCAGCCCAGACCTCCAGGGGCTTTCCTTGAACATGCGGTGGCCCAACTTTGAGAAGCACTGTTCTACATAACAGCTGAGTTCAGTGATTTTTCTTTATTTAGGTGATGAGGCATCCAGATCACGTGTCATCCTCAGTGTACCTGTGGGCCCATCATGAGAAGCTCGTTGTCATTGACCAGTCTGTAGCATTCGTTGGTGGCATTGACTTGGCCTACGGGAGGTGGGATGATGATGAGCACAGGCTGACCGACGTTGGCAGTGTGAAACGAATTGCAGGAACAAAGTCCACATCTACAGTGAATCTCATAGTAAGAGTGAATTCTGTACATATGGCTGCTAATATTTAATACCATGTACACTAGGCAATAATCATGCAAAATGGAAATAAGCAAGCCTTTCTGCATTTTTAGGGCATGTGTCTGTAGCCTTTGCATGTGCAGAATTCCTGTGGACTTCAATGTGGCTTATAAAATGGGACTCTTATTAGGACCAAATCCTTCAGCTGCCAGAAAGGCCATGCCAATTAAGACTATAGGCACCAACTTTCTCCGGCACTGGTGGGTGCTCGTGCCCCCCCGCCCCTAGCCCCACCTAGACTCCACCCTTTCCTCGCCCCTGCCCCTGCCCCTGCCCCTATTCCAACCCCTTCCCCAAAGTCCCCATCCTAACTCCGTCCCCTCCCTGCCCCTATTGGATCCCTTCCCCAAATCCCTGCCCCAGCCCCGCCTCTTCCCCCAGCATGCTGCGTTCCCCCTCCTCTCCCCTCCGTCCCTGCCCTGTGAATCAGCTGTTTTGTGGTGCAAGTGCTGGGAGGGAGAAGAAGCAGAACGTGGCGGTGCGCTCGTGGAGGAGGTGGAGATGAGTTGGAACGGGGGGGGGGGGAGCTGCAATTTTTTTCCATGGGTGCTCCAGCCCCGGAGCACCCACAGAGTTGGTGCCTATGGTTTAAGACCTGTGTGGCTCTGCTGCAGGGGCAGGGACAGGAATGGAGAGGAATAGTTGTAGGTGTAGCAAGTGCAGTAGCTGAACATTGAATGATCCTTTGGGGATTTTCAGAACAGTTCAGCTCCTATTTAGGCACCAAACTAAATAGCCAGTTTTTCACAGGAACTCAAGTTGGGTGCTAAACTCTTTGGAAAATCTAGCCATAGGTGTCACAGTGGGGGCAACTGAGTGCTGAGTACCTCTGGATATCCGGCCCTTATTTAGGTGCCTAAGGGCTTGTCTACACTGCGAAGTTGTCGACAAACCTCTTTTGTCTTTCACGAGTACTTAAAAGAGCCACCCCACCCCACCCCACCCCCAGTCCCTGCATGAAAGACAAAAGTTTTGCCAATGCAAGTGGCAGTGTGAACGCGGCTTTGCTGGCAAGAGCACTCTCCTGCTGCTGACAAAGCTAATGCCGCTCATGGGGCTGGAAGTATTTTGTTGGCAAAAGTGCCAACAAAGTACTGAAAAAGAGCGTTTATACGTGCTGACTTTTAGCAACAAGGCTGTGTCGACATAGCCTTGTTGCCAAAAGCTGCGTGGTTTAAACAATAACTGAGCTTGTGTAGACAAGACAGAACTGAGCTCTTTTTGAAAACTTGGCCCTGTGTGACTGAATTAAATAGAGAACTTTTGTTTATTTTTTTATGAAAAGAAGCCTGTGTAAAGACCTCTGGAAAATATGCAATAAGCCAAATTAGTTTTCCAGGCAGTGTATGGCAAAATGCATGGTTTTTACTTGCTTGTTTTCTACTAAGTAAACCCTCAATAGTCACTACACCAAGTTCATCTCCATAAGACACATTTGCAGTTCCCACTGAAATCGATGGGAGCTGTGTCTGCATGTTGTAGGGGAGAACTTGGCCCTGTGAATGTTTCAATACCTGTGATATGAATGATCACCTGTAATTTAAATGGATAATCTTCCATTCATCACCCTCAGCAGTGTACTTTGTGTCTTAAGCCTAGAGCCGAGTCCACGGAAGCTTTAGCCCTGAAAACTCAGCCTCTGGGGAACCTGCCACAGCACAGAAATAGTGATGACATACTAGATTCTTCAAGAATGAAAGGAATAGGAAAACCCAAAAAGTTTTCCAGGTTTAGCATTTATAAGCATCTCCAGAAGCACGGCCTACACCATGCTGATAGTGTGAGCAGTATAGACAGTGAGTCAGGTAAGTAATACTTCTCCACTTTACCTGCAGAGCATATAATTAGGGACGAGAGTTAATGATTTCCTGAAGTACTAGAAGGGTACTTTTTTTACTGAAGCCTTGAGTTTGCCTTTAAATGCTCCTCTGTTTGGTTAACAAACAGCTGGCACAAAACAAGGGTGGCATTCAGTTTGGTTAGGGGACAGCCCCAAACCGCAAATGAAGAAACCATTTTATAATATGGTGTACTGTACGTGGTGTGTTATGTGCTGTGATATATGTATAGATATGTACATTGTTTTTGTGCTAGGAATGTTTTACATTTGTGGCAAAGATACTGGCATTTTTGCATCGTATTCATTAGAGCAAATGAAACAGGATTTCCGAAGATGATATGGGCCTGATTATGCTGTCACTTGCACTGGTTTTACTAAGTTTTAACTCATTTCACTCAGTGGAGTTGTTCCTGTTTTACACTAGTGCTAGAGAGAGGAAAATCAGGTCAAAATTTGAATATGTGAACGCAACATTTACTTCTATGCATGATTGAAGTTACAGGATGCCACTATGGGTGCACCCAAAAGCCAGAATTCATACCAGCAAGCCTTCCACTTTTGAAGCAGTGGAAGAGCTGTTTTTGGGAGGGGTCTTGTGCTAGGGGGCATTTCAGACTTTACAAAGATTACTCATTCTCTGGTAGGAATGAGATGCAGGAGAATGCTTTGCCTATGGTCAGAGCCAGTTCAGAAAATGAGCATACATTAGTGATGGTTTTGCAACATGAATATTTGCCGATTTGTGCTAAAAAATCTAATAGGTCTTGTATTTGGCCCACGGTCGTTTTACCATTATTAATGTTCTGTTCAGACTGTCTACAGTTGATTGGACTGAAGTCCTGCAAGTTATTTTAAACATTATTGGGTAACTGATATGGTAAAAGCTCTAATGCACTTTCCCTATAAATGGAGCATCTCAACTCTCTGCAGGTTATTGTAATCCTAGCAGAAGCCAGCAGAATTTAATCCAGAGTTTAAAACCCCACCTGAAAATGTTTCATCATCCCACTGAGTCCAAACAAGGGCTCACTGAGTGTGAGGACGGTAAGTGAAGGGCCACCTAGGTGGAGTTACCTGCAGGCTTTACTGTTGGTGTGTTTGCTGTTCAGTCATGGTGAGAGTTAGGTGGGGTTTATGGACTGACGTTCTATACCTTCGGTATACGTATTGCCTTCAATCTATGTCATATTCTTCTCTAAAGAGGCCCTCGCAGAATTACTTTCTTCACAGGCTGATTTTTAAAAGACTCTAGGAAGCTGCATCAATGAGAAAATAAATATGTAACAACTACAGTGGGTGCACATGGGAAGTTTCACTCTGGTTCTACAGCTCTGCTCATTCCAGCGGTATTCCTCATGAAAAGTAATGGGAATATTGCTGAAATTAGTAATACCTTTAAATCCAGAATGGATTTTTTTTAAAGTCATCCCAGTGCATGAAGACAGCCTTGAAAAAATCATGAATATGACAGTGCAAACGCCGCCAGACCTACATTTAGACCAGGGGTCTCAAACACGCGGCCCGTGAAATTATTTGCTGCGGCCCACCAAGCTCCCCACACCCCCACTGAGTTATTTCCTGCGTCCACCAAGCTCCCCTCACCCCCAGCGTGCCATGTCCCTGGTCCTCTGCCTACCACTTAGCGCTTTCCACGACGGAGCAGGGAGGAGCGGGGAGCCGCGTGCTCAGGGAAGGAGGCAGAGAACCAGTAGGGATTTGGGGAAGGGGTTGGAATAGGGGCAGGGAGGGGGTGGAGTTGGGATGCAGACTTTAGGGAAAAGGTTGGAATGGGGGTGGGGAAGGGATGGGAAGAGGTGAGGCAGGGACAGGGCCTCATGGAAGGGGTGGAGTGGGGGCAGGGCCAGAGGCACGGGGGTGTGTCAGTGATGCGGCCCTTAGGCCAATCTGCTAGTCCTCAAGTGGCCTTTATGGTCATTTGAGTTTGAGATCCCTGATTTAGCCAAAGATTTGGCCACTGTCATTCTCCAAGTCAGAGTTTTCTGTGGGTATTTGAGATAGGTAGGGGAGTGCACATCATCAGTATTTAAGCATCACCTGTATTTTGATCCATGGAATGACAATAGATTGTGCTGCTGAAAAGACCCTTTCTCTTACAGGTAGGCCATCCACATTTGATGTACGTTGCTTTGATTTCGGTTATAGAGCAAAGGAGGGTTGTTTCTTCATCAAAAGAGCTTGTGTAGAGGAAAGCTGAGCTGATTGTTTATGTAGCAGTTACAGCCAGCATGATCTCGAAGAAGAGCACTAGACTCTGCACTCCTCACCTCAGTCTGACAGAGCCTAGCTTTGTTGGTCTGCAGTGCTAGACTTTTCTGGGAGTGTGACTGTGTGGAACTGAATCTGAGTTTTCATAGGCTTGCAGGCATCTGAAGAAGTGAGGTTTTTTTACCCACGAAAGCTTATGCCCAAATAAATCTTAGTCTTTATGGTGCCACCGGACTCCTTGTTGTTTTCATAGGCTGGGAAGTGTTTTAAAGCTGACACTGGGAAGCACTGATACAAACGATTTCAAGCATTACGATTTGTAGCATTAAGGAAACTTCCCATTAATAGCAGGAAAATGTTGTTTTTATATTTTCATTTACTGGAATGTCATAGATTAAACAAAGGTTCCAAATGACAAAATATTTACTAGAGAGACAAGGTGGGTGAGGTAATAGCTTTTATTGGAGCTCTTTCTGTTGATGAAAGACACAAGTTCTCAAAAACTTGTCTCTTTCACCGTCAGAGCCAATAAAAGATATTACCTCACTCACCTTGTCTCTCTAATATCCTGACACCAACATGGCTAGCTACAGCGCTACTACAAACCAAGTATTTAATAGTGACTCCGTACTTTAAATCTGTAAGGATTTATACATACAAATCCAAGGGCGGAATTCGGACCAAAATACCTTTCTAGTGAGCAGCGTATGCTCAGCATATTGGTTGAGTAGAAATTATCATTTGTTTAATAACCATAGTTCACTGGCATTTTTGTCATTTTAGTTTCTACATTGTGGAAAATTTACTGTCGACATGACCTTTAAACTCTATTGATACTCACCAAAAAATGAAAGTCACTTTTCATAACACTGGATACTGAGCCAACCTTTTCCTTTTATGGACTCTTTCAATAATAGTCTTTTAATATGTAAATGGTCAGCTTTATATAAAATATAGACCTTGTGTATGAAAAGGACACGTGGATCATATGTATATGGACTGCCATATATGACAGTGGCCACTTATATGTTCATTCATATGAGTCCATGTATGATCACATAAGGTCAGTACATAAAACATATTCTACTGTAGCGTTCACATATATGTTACATGTTTGTATTCCGGCATGTAGTCAGTGCTTTCCGTGCCCCACCTGTACTCTCACTAACTCATGCAGAACTGTGCTGTTTGGATGTAGCTTTGCTAAGACTGTAACCGAGTGTCAATGTTGCATACCTGTTGCATGGCATTTTGGGCATGGGTTGTCTTTTTGTGATGTTCCAACGGTACTGGCAAAACGTGCTTTGTGTATATTGCCGTAGGTGGTTATCATATTGTCACTCGTGTGGATTGTTGAATATTTCTAAAATGTTGTGATTAAAAAATTTTTGTGAGTGCTTGATTGCTTGGCTGGCACAGTACACTAGATGCAGTAGTTCAGGTTCCTAAAATCTTTGGGATTGTCACGCCTTGAACTAGCACTAAAACCTCAAAGGAGGCGATAGTGCAGGATTCTGTCAGCAACTAGGGCAGTGCAGAACAGGTCAGTTGTCATGAGAGAATACATGTCATGGGGGGGTGCAGAGGAGACTAGATAACTGTAGAGTTTTTCACTCCATGTGGGTTGTGAGTGTGACTGATCCAAATACTTAGTTACTGTCCGAGAGCTGAGTATTCCCATGGTGTAAACCTTGGTCAGATCATATAAAAATAAAATATTTAGGATAAAAATATATAGGGGACCTCAAGCCTCTTGCTTCAGAACAGAAGCTCATCACTTAAGTGGGATTACCAAAAAAACTTTCCTTGTAGATACATTATGGCATAATTGTCCAGGCAGGGTTGTTATACCATTCTCTGAGCTATCCGATAGAGGCTACTGTCAGAGACAGGATATCACACTAGTTAGAACATAGATCTGATCCAGTGTGAGCTTTCCTGTTTTTTTAGAAGAGAGGTGGAAGGGATCATGCTAGTCCTCATTTATATGCTCATGGCATTCGCAAAAAGAGGTGTAAATTTCAAGAAAGGAGTTGGGGGAATGGGAGTAATTTTTGCATGTAAGTCATTGCAAGGATGTTAGGCCCTAACTTTTCGCCATGAAACTGAAATTCTGCATCCACGTGCTGAACACGTAACACAATCTCAGAAGCTGAAGTTGTGATTTAAAGAGGCACTGGAAAAAGGGAAGAGACCATCTTTGTGCTACCTAAAATTACAGTGGAGAGACCTTTTTGTGGAGTCAAAATCATGAATCCTATAAAATTTAAGTTTCAGTTAGAGTTGATTTGTACTTTAGTACAAACTAAATATACAGGAGTAGTACTCTCTACTGCACACAGATATAAAGTCCCACCTCCCACTGAAGTTAGTAGCATATGAGAGCAGAATTACAATTGTTAATGCTTTCAATGTAGGTATCCTTCCTTGCAGGTTATTGTGGGATGACAAATAGCTGAAGGGTAAAGTTTCAATCCAGTACAGAAAGGATTCAGATCTAGCTTCCATTACCAACAACAAAACACGTTAATATAATCTCCCTTGAATGCGTGCCAGATGTGTTATACTGGAGAAGGGATCAACACAGAGACTTAACTGGAAAATTATCTTAGCTGACTAAAACCGGCAAGTTATGCTGATAGTTTGCTATTCAAGTGCGATTCTCATCTGTGCTGTGTTGAGAGCAGTCTTAAAAATAATCTTAGAGCATATGTTTTTGACACTTTATAAACCTGACAGATAAAGGATCAATCCGCAGCTTGAAGACAGGTGTTGGAGAACTTTTTGGGGAGACCAGGTTCTGGCATGGAAAGGACTATTGCAATTTCGTCTTTAAAGACTGGGTTCAACTTGACAAACCCTTTGCTGGTAAGTGCCATTGCAATCTGGAACCAACTTTTTTCCCTGCAAGACAGTTTATCTCATTCCCTAGCTCCTCTACTGCCTTAGAAAGCTTCTCTGCAGGGCCGGCTCCAGGCACCATCTTAGCAAGCAGGTGCTTGGGGCGGCCACTCCAGAGAGAGGCGACAGGTCCAGGTATTCGGCGGCAATTCAGTGGAGGGTCCCTCACTCCCGCTCAGAGCGAAGGACCTCCCGCTGAATTGCCGCAGATCACGATCGCGGCTTTTTTTTTTTGGCTGCTTGGGGCGGCAAAACCCCTGGAGCCGGCCCTGCTTCTCTGCCTTTTTACTCTCCTAAACTGGCGCCAATGAGACCCACCTGGTCTGGCTGCTGGGAAGAGGCAGCAGAATCCCAAAGTAAGGTAATAAAAAACAGGTTTTCTATGACAATAATGGATAAGTGAGCTTGTGGCTTACCAGCCCCCACAAAGCTGACCTGTCCTTAATTTTAACTCCTAATTTGTTAGTTTTTATTTCTGGAAAGGTTCCGTTTGTACGAAGAGATGCTGTGATATTCTTAATTAATGTCTGATACTGATCTGAGATGAACTATAGCAATTTTTCCTTGTCCATATAGATTTCATTGACAGATACACCACACCCAGAATGCCATGGCATGATATTTCATCCGTTGTGCATGGCAAAGCTGCACGGGATGTTGCTCGACACTTTATTCAGCGCTGGAACTTCACAAAGGTAGGTGTGCAATGAGATAGGTCCTGCAAGCCCTCAAATCTGAATGCTTCGCAGATGCCTCACATAGGGCAATATGCAGGAATAAGTGCCATGCCACATAGTCAAGGTTTGCCAGATTGGGCCACTAAAGTATATATTTACTTGCCCTAATGTCCCAGCAAGTAACCCCGAAAAACTGTGACTCTAACAGCAAGTAATGAAGATAGGTGCTCTCATTCTCCTGTTACACCAATGTAAATAAGGTATAGTTTGAATTTAGTAGGTAGAAAATGAATGAGGTCTGGGATGTTGTTAGCCGAGGGACGAGTGCCATTGTGCTGCTATTCTAGCAGTTCCTGCTGGCTGGTTGGGAGGGACACAAGAGCCAATAATGTGCCCTCTTGTGAAGCAGCAGAAGGCACAAGGAGCAGTTCACTTGGTGATCCCACAGCCAAGGGGAGCAAGGAAGATCAGGGCCGTCAGGCCAAAGCCACAGCTTGGTGATCCAGCCACCTGTGCAAACTAGCAATAACCAGGATTTTCAGGGCCAAGAAACCAGGGGAACCTGCCAGTGGAGGCCATGTTGGAGTCCTGGACCAACAAGGATCCAATCACCAGAGAAGCCCTGGCCTCCTGAGGATCTGGTCACTAGGACTCAACTAGCATGCACATAGGGTCCTCACCACTGGAGAGGACTGGCTAGGATCCCATCAGATAAGGGCCCTCCGTGATGATGAGGGAGTCTTGGGCAGGCTGGAAGGCAACCCACACTGGGAACCAGGCCAGTAGGCCCTGTCACCAAGGAAAATGGTGACTAATGGAGCAACAGAGTCCCTCTGTTCTTCCTCATTTGCTCCCCACTCTTCTTTCTCTCGCTCGCCTCTGGATATTTTCAGAACCATTTGGAACAGGAATTGAGTTTATGAATATGAAAAACTTTATGTTCTCTCCCTCCCAATTTTCTGTATTAAGAGAGGAGCATAAAAACAGAAAAAATCTTCAGCATAAAAATCGGAAGAAAATGTGTTTTAAAATACAATATCCTCCATTTTTTCTTTCGAAGATCATGAAGCCCAAATACAGATCCCTGTCCTACCCATTTCTGTTGCCAAAATCTCATCAAACCGCCGGTGAGATGAAGTATCAAGTGCCCGAGTCTGTATGTGCCAATGTACAGGTGGGTGTAAATGGCATTTAATGGAATCCTAAAATGAAGAACTTCCTAGCACTTGGGCTCATTTTTAGCTCTTTGTAATAGGAGGCCTTGGTAGTCCTCCAGCTGAAACTTACAAGATTTTAAAGGATTTAAAGTGTAAACTGCTTTTTATTTTAAAATGCAACTTAGCAGGCCAGATACTCAGCTGGAATAAATCAACATAGCTTCATTGATTTCAGTGGATAGAGACTGATTTACAGCAGTGGAGGTTCGGGTTCAGTGTGTGTAAGATGAATTATACAAATGATATTTTAAACTCCATTAGTTGTGCTGAATGCATATGTTAAATGTGATTATTAAACAGTAGAACTAGACATGTTAGGAATGCAGGGTGGAAATGGAAGTGCTTAGGAAGTGTGCCTAGGAAGTGACAGGAGAGAGAGAAAGAGAGAGAGCTTTTGTCAAATACTGGTGGTCAAAGCTGAGTAAGGAAAAAATTGCCTAAAATTCCCAAAATAAGTTCTTCAGCCCAGACTCCACCTGGCAGCAGCTTGAGAAAACATTGGAAACTGTCTGCCACACCACCTGCAAGTATGCTGCTCCTTGTGATGGACAGATCCATTGTGAACAGGTGTAAGTGTTCTTTAGACATTAGGTACCTGCTGCAGGGAGAGTTGTGGGGTAGATGCAAATGTTGAGAGACTCTGGAGCACTTGCAGCAAGTGCTGTATGAGGCTGTGTGTGTGCGCGCGCGTGCACATGGATATGGTGCTCTGTATGCACCAGAACTAGGATGCCCAGTGTGGATGGTCTGCGCTATTACAATTTGCACCATGTCCATCACACCAATGCAATTTTCTAGCCTAGACCCATCCTGAGAATCTCTAGTGTGTTTCTTGAGCCTGCCTCCTGATGTTGAGTTATGCTGATTCAATCAGAAAGCATAATGAATACTCAGATGACTTATGTGACCAGTCAGAACTCACCAACAGAGCTTGAATACAGAATGTTAAGTATCAAACCCAGTGAACCATTAATCATCAATCAAAAGAAAAAACACTAAGCAAAAAACAAAGACATTGGTTGAGAAATGCAAGTAATGAATACATTTCCAGAAAATTTTGGTCTGCTTATAGACATCTTGTAAGTTATTCATTGCAAATTACACAAGCTCATCTCTAATGGCCGACTGCAGCCTTTTGAGAGCTGTCAGCCTGGCTCATCCATGAGCTGCATAAAGCTATATACATGTAAAAACGTGTTTTGCTGCAAACATGGCTTCTCCCTTGAATGTTCCTGGAGAGCAATATCCCTTCTAAAGTACCTGCACATAGCAAGTAGTATTTATGCTGCTGTGTGGTAGAAGCAGGCAGTGAGCCGGAGAGCCTCCTAGGGTACCTCTGTACTACCTGCCGGATCAGCGTGTAGTAATCGATCTATTGGGGATCGATTTATCGCATCTCGTCTGGTCGCGATAAATTGATCTGTGAATCGATGCCTGTACTCCACCTCGGCAGGAGGAGTAAGCAGCGTCGGCTGGGGAGCTGCGGCAGTCGACTCGCCGCCATGAGGACGGCCAGGTAAATGGAACTAAGATACTTCGACTTCAGCTATGCGAATAGATAGATTGCCCCCCCCCCCCAGTGTAGACCAACCCTTAGTCTGTATTTGCAAGATGACCCACTCCAGCATATTTGTACATGCACATACTGCAATTCTGGCAGCTGCTTCTTCCGTAATTTGCTTGTTTTCCTGATTTTAATTTGTCTAATGGAACCGCACACAATAGGAAGCTGGGTTACTAGGAAACCATACAGGGAGCCTCAAGTGCAGGAAGCTCTGGCTGACAGTGGAAATGCAGTTTACTGAGCAGTGTTATAAAAGATGTTATGTGTGTTGAAGTTATAGCTGAAAGTTAATGACTGGCTCGACATCTATTACTGATGATGGTGGAGATTCTGGCTTTTGAAGGCAGAGATCAGATGGAGAGGGCTGCAGGTAACGAGCGCCACATAGCAGTCAGCTAAGCCCACTTTGAGTAAGAATGTCAGAATCTGGCCCTTAATCCCTCCCATGCATGCACACACTCAGGGTCTCAGCTCGGTTACTTAGCTTCCTTGTGTAAATACCCAAAGCATCACCTCTGGTATTTCCAACTATGCTAGTGAGGCAGCTGGGTCCATCATGGAACCTGCCTTTCTCTTTCTTATCAGCTCCCCACAGCAAGACACTCCAATGATGTAAAGCTGATCTTTGTGTAAACAGCACTACTGTGGGCAGGATGCAGGTGTCTCATTTGCCTTTCAGTTTGACTGCAGTGATGGTTTGAGACATGACCAGAGTTCCTCTAGTCTTTCACAGGCACTCTTATTGAGAAGGGCAGGAGGGATATGTTTTTATGTAAATCCTTCCTCTAGTAGAGATGGGTCAAACCCAGAAACATTTATTATCATTGTTTATATAGCACTAGTGGTAGGGTAGAGTCCTTTTACAGGCAAATGGGAGACAAATTCCCTGCTCCAAGAAGAGTAAAATCTAATGGATAGTTTTAATGGGAGTTGCTGAGTGCTAGGCACTGTTGAAAATCTGACCACTTCTTTTATCTGAGTGAATGGGAGCTGAACTCTGTGTTTGAAAATCTAGCTCCAGTTGTGAGTGCTGACTGAGCCCTTTTGAAATTCTGGACTTGATTAGATGAAGGATGGATGGGAAGCGGGACATTGCCACAGAAAGCTCACTGAGTGAGCCATGATGCTGATGTTTTATCTGTATTATCATAGTGGCCCCTAATTGTTAGTTTCACAGGTTTTGGTCTGCTCCCTCCATCTGTTTTGTTGTCACTTCTTTAAGGAAAGGACTGGGGTTCATAGGTCTTCTGGAAGAAGTATGTTGTAAGGAGCTGTTGGCAGGAAGACAGGGTGAAAGCACGGCAGAACAGGTCTGGGTGGGGGTTGGATTGCATCATGGGGCAGTTGAGTCAGTCCTGAGGGAATGCACGGGAAAAGATGTGAAGACAGGAATTAGAAAGGAGGGAGGGAGTCAGACAGCTTGTGGGTTGAGTCAAGCATTCTCTCAAAGTTTGGGGTTTGATTATCATAGCACCTTGGCTCATGCAAAAATCAAAATTTGTTTGACAGGGAGTCACCAAACTAAAATCATTCTCAGTTTTTCCAACTCTAATTTCCAGTTATTATCCAAGCAAGACACAGTAAGTCTGTGACATGGTGAGACAACATCACACCCTGTTCATACTGTGAGACATAATGAATCATCATGCACCCTGAGTGGCTCTTAAAAATTTGCTTCACAGTACATATTGTTTGCAGTTATGGAATAACTCCCAGCGAATACTGGTGGTGGTGGTGTTGCTTAGATTAAAGAGGTTAAAGGGATGACAGCACCTGCATAAAAATTGCATGAGTGATGGGAGGCTGCAGAACTGAGGGGGAGGAAGAGGAGAGAACACCAGTGCTTGTTTCTGTGTAATACTCCGCTCGTATAAATCTTTTGCCTAAGTAGTATGCAGACTTTTTCTCTGCAACTGAAGGATTTTGCATTTCAGTTTATTAATTTTGAATGCATTGACAAGAGAGGACAATTTGAAAAGAGTGGTAAATTACATATTAGTAATAAGTAAATATTAATTTAAAAGAAAGTTCAGAGCATGTGTAATTAATCTGTGGCAACCTCAACTTCAGTTATTACCCTGGGGTATACAGTGACCACTCAGACCTTTATGAAATAAACGGAGTTGCAACTGAAATCTTCCTGTTTCAAAGGCACAGACACCTGCTAAAAGAGAATCACATTTTACTGTTAACAGTATAGTTCCCATGACGCAGAGTTGAGCAGTTCTGGTTCCATCCAGTAGAGGGTGGTAGCATACATGTTCAGATGGAGACATAAGCCAATTCATTACAATATACAAATATTACCGAGATGATGATGCATGCAAGAGAGAGGATGTTCCAGTGGTCAGGGCGGTAAACTAGGATTTGGGAGACAGATTCAAGCCCTTGGTCGACCACCAACTTCCTGTGCAATGTTCAGTGAATCACTTAGGGCCATATTTTTAAAGGTATTCAGGCGCCTTTGAAACTCTGGCTCTGTGCCTCAGTCCTTCATCTGCAAAATGGGAATAAAAGTAATTCTTTACCTCACAGGGTGTTGTGAGGATAAATACATTAAAGATAGTGAGGAGCTCAGCTACGATGGTAATGGAGGCCATAAAAGTACCATAGATAGATGACTGGATGTGTGTCTACCCTGAAATATATCTTTTTAAAACCTGTCATCAATGTGTTATGTGACCTTGCTGGACTCATGTTGACTGACTGTAGTGAGAAGCAGAACCCTCAAATTTGATTTAGTTAATAATGTCTAACTTTGACTGAAGGACTTTGCTACAGGGAGGAATGGCAGAGAAGGAATTCCCTTAGAGGTTGGAGCAACAATGCTGTGACCTGTCAAGCTGGTGTGATAATTTGGTGAGGGAGAGGATAAAAGAGAATTTAAAAGGAGAGGGGGCGTCTGGACTGGCTCGTTGTGAAGCTGTGGGATTGAAAGTGATCAATCTCTTTCTGATCTGGTGGTTCTCTTGTTGGATGATTTTTCCAGCCAACCATTAGTTTGTCTCTGAGTGGTAAAGCCATTTTTCAAATTGAGAGAGGCTTATGACATCCAGTATAAAATGAGAAAGAAAAAAAAACCATATTGATTTATTCCTTGTCTCCTGCAGAACAACAGCTACTGCTGCTAATGGAGGGTTTTTTAAGCTGTTGAAATCACTGCATTGGTACCGACACTGAACAACTTATTTGGAAAGCAGAAATGACTCTGCTGGGGACACTGGGAAAGTTAGCCATCTATTCTAAAGCACTCTTTAAATATTGGTGGCTCAGGTACCATGAAAGCACTGGTAGAGGGGAATTGTATAGTTTACAAATGTTTTTGTAAAAGAGTTCAATTTTGGATCGAATTCCTCAGGCAAGGCTGGCTTTTGGCACCCATGAAGCCCACTGCCATATGCTCCCTGCTGCTAATTGCTACAGATTGCGTCGGTAGCTTCTGGCCAGTGGGCTGCATGCACTGTGCCACTACACCTTTGCAACAGAGGGGTGAGAAAGCCTAGTGGAGGAGCTGCAGCTCAGCTGCTTGCGGCCAGCTACACCAGCAAACCCAGGATAGGGAACTGAGCCCTGAGTTTCACTGCTGCAGGGCATGGCGGTCGAGGCCCAGGAGTCTGTGACCAGCATGAGAGAACAGAGAAGAGTAGAGAACATTGATGCTCATTGAAATCCCATCATCTGGAGCATTGGCGCAGCATCAGAAGCTATCTGGGCAGCCAGAATTTCCCCCCATACTCACAGAAAGATCATTCCTAGCAGCAACAGGAGGTGGCTGCTACCTCTTGGCCCAGACATCATCAGATACTCCCAAGAGACTGGGCAGTGTAAGTTTGCTCTAAAATATAAGGGCCTGATCCTCATGTACAAGAGGACCTCTGGTAGTGTAAAGGGGCATTAAAATGGGTGGGAGTATAATTTAATAGTGGCATATTTTTAAAATTAGTTATTCTTGTTCCCACCCTGGCTATGTTATTCTTTATATGCCCACTATTCATGATAGGTAAGCAGACTAATTTCCTTTAAGATTCCTTCCCTCTGTTCTACTAGTAGAATATCATTGCAGTGTCCTGTCTTACTACTTCACAGTCCTTCAGGACAATGTGTACTTGAATGAGATTCTCTCTTCAATTCTCTCTCTCTTTTTTTTTTTTTTCCCAAAGAAACTCTTTGACAAACAAAAGAAGACAAAAGAATCAGCCATAGTTTCTCTAGTTGTTGCTTAAATATCAAAGCTCTTCAAGTCCCATATTGTGATGGTTACTGTCTGCTGTAACTTTGACTTTTTGAATAATGTCCTTTTCCAGAGTAAGAATACTATGTGTAGAACTAGAACTATGCATATCCAATGAGTTATTATTAAAGACATCTACTAAAAGTTTGCCAAGTTCTTTCACACTTTCCTTAAAATCCTGGGATGGATCCCATTCTGCTCTGGAATTTTTTCATTCATCAGATTTACTTTCTGTGCACTGGAGAGCACACAGAAAACAACCAGCAATAGGAAACGGGAGTTTCACAGGACAGCATGAACATTGGGCTGTGGGTTGTAAAAAATCAGCCAGCTTTCTATCTAGAACAGCTGACTTGATGTCTTGACTAATGCAGTAGGGATGATAATACCTTCCCCCGGGTGGTTCTTTGGGTTTGTTCAGGAGCTCAGACCTGCAGGTGCTGCTGAGTGCTATCGGTGAGGTGCCCAGCAACCTCAATAGCCCCTGACTTCAACAGGAGACCAGGATGCTCAGCTTCTTGCAAGGGATGCTCAGCAATTAGTTTGTCCAGCACGTTTGCACCGGATGAATGCTAAGTAGTAGTTTTGTAATCAAATATAGATGCTAGTGGAGTCACGCTGGATGTGAGCCAGGCACAGACCTTGAAGAAGGAGGTGGGCTTCATACCAAGAGTTTAAGCATGCCATGAAAGTCACTTAACACATGTTGATGTAACCCACTGGTCAGTGTGGGTAATGTGTCTGTCCCTACGTCCAATCCGTAGAGGATGCGAGTTAGTTACCCTCTAGCTACAGAGGCTGGCTGTTCAGATCAAGCTGCAGTAATTTATTCTTTTAGCTCTGGAGGTCCCCAGTTTAATCCTTATGTTGGCCAACATTACAGCTGTCACAGAAGTGGGAATTTGTCCAGTATTTGACTTTGCTGTGAGTATCAGATACTTGGATGAACTTTTTCTATCTGGAGGAAGTATGGAATCTACCAATCAATATGTGTGATGTGTCCCCTAACAGAGCGTGTGAGTCTGGTATAGATCTCAGCCATAGGGACTAGGGGCCAGATCCTTAGCTGGTGTAAATTGTCATTGCTCCATTGACGCTTGTTGAGGTATGATAATTTAGCTCAGGACCTGCCCCTTTTCCTTTAGCGCAAGCTGTAGATACTCGTGCATTTAGCTCTACAGGTTCCTGGTTCAGTTCTCAGTGTTAGCCAAGATGGTGGCCATTATGTTGATTGAAGGGTTGCTCCAGGCATAGATGTGGTGTGTATGAAGGAGAGGAATGAAATGGTAAGAGGAGAGCTCGGGTGGAGCCCCGAGAGTCAGATGACGTGTAGGAGGAGATGAGGTCAGAGATATTGGAAAAAATAGTGAGTGAGCGGGGGAGCAGAATCTTGAATTGAACTGGAGAGATCTTAAAAAGAGAGAGGCATGGTCAGAGCAGAAGGTGGGGAAGACTATCTAGGCAGTGAGGGTTTATACTCACTGAACTGAAGAGAGATGAGATTGGGGAAAGGACAGTGAGTAGGAGTTTACAGTAATAGAGGTAGGAAACTATGAGAGCACACAAACCAGACTTTCAGCAAAGGACAAAATTAAACGGGTGAGAGTGTGAGCAAAGGGTATTTACGGTATTAGTTTGGTTGCCTTTTGACAAAAGCTTTCAGGGATGTAATAATATACTCGGAGGATCTTGAAATGTCTGTTACTTCAGAAATGCCTGTTCTGATTGACAGTCAGAAAAAATTTCCATGTGAATTTGACCTACTGCAAATTAAAAAAAAAAAAAATCACAAATCTGACAGATTTGACCAGTTTTGGAAGAATTTTTCGCAAAAATATAAATGGCAGTACTTGTTTAGGGCAGAGACTGCCATTCCTGTTTAAAATTTGGTGCCATTGGCCCTTGTATTATAATGCACCCATCAGTTTTGGGGCAAAACTCACTGATTTCAGTAGGTGCTTCAGCTGTAAAATGGATGGCTGTGTCTCTGTGCGTAAGAAATAAATGCCTAATCTGGCACCATAAAGGTCAATGGGAATTTTGTTGTTGACTTCAATGAGCTCAGGATCAAGCCTTAAGAAAATATATTAAAGGCAATTCAGCATTGCAAGAACTACAGTAAGTAATAGACTTTTGGAACCAGATTTGCCACTCTGTCTCTCCAGTCTTACACCAGTATAATTCCATTGACTTTACTGAAGTTACTCTGGCATAAAATTGGGGTAACAAAATGGTGAATCAAGGCCTTTATATTTTCATCAGACTGTTTTAATTTTTTAACAGTATTTCTAAGCTTCATTTCTCTTTGTTATACATATAACATGCAGTTAGCAAATGTGTGTGTTACGTAAGTCAGTGAAATCATGAAAAATAAACCAGCCAGTTCAAAACAATTAGTAAGGGGTGCCAGTGCCATCTTATATCAGGACAAAACTAAAACAGCTAATCTTTCTCTTTACAGGTCCTCCGTTCTGCTGCAGATTGGTCAGCTGGTATCAAGTACCATGAAGAATCCATCCACAATGCTTATGTTAGCGTGATAGAAAACAGTAAACACTACATCTATATTGAAGTAAGTACCAAGGATGCAAGGCAATGATCGTTTGGTTCAATGAGCACATCCTGTGACCCTCCGCAGGATATCCTCTGAGCACATCCTGAGCACATTCTGTGACCCTCAGCAGGCTGCTACTTTATTTTATTCTCCTTTTGTACATTTTGAAACGTTAATATTAATATAGAGCCTCATCTGCAGCCTCCTAATGTCGATAGGATTATGTCCATTGACTTGAATAGGCTTTGGATCAAGTCAGTAGTTAATGTACCAGTACAGAACTCTAAATGTGAGTTAAAATACAAGGCCACTTCATTACTATTTATCTTTCCAGAACCTCTAGGAACATTTGTCTCCCGTGCAATGTTCTTCCAGCTGCCTTCTTGGCTCTGCTGCATTCCCAGCCCTACATATCAAAATGTTCGGTCCCCCATCGATGCTCAGTGGGCTCACTTAATAGTATCTTAGAACTTGCATAATTCTCCTCTGTATGAATGGACTTATAAATGAAGGAAGAAATGGCTGAATGGAGACACTTATTCTGTATCTGTTTCCATCTATTGTCTGGATGTTTTTTGCTTCTTAGTGTTTAAAGAGGGAGATTAATCAAGAATAATTATTCCCCCTGAGCGCACACACAGACACCATTTAATTAAAATAATACGTTGCCATCCTGGAAAACATTGTACAGGATGTAGCTTTATTTGCTTCTTGACTCAGAATAGTCCCACAACCCTAAAAGCATGTAGATTTATGACTTTGTAGACAGCATGGGTGAAATACTGATCTCAGTAAAGTCAATAGCAAAACACTCATTAACTTCAGTGGGACAGGATTTCACCTCATGTGTCAAAGTAAGAGTTTTACAATGGCAATAATGCTGAATAATTATCTGGAGATAATTACATGCTTGGGAAGCAGTCTCTAACTTGCGTATGCTTTGTGCTTTGCCGTTGCCACAAAAATCAGATTATTTTTTTTTAACAATTCTGAGGATTGCTCATTTGAGGCCGTTATCTATGCTGATGTTGAAAACAGTCACTTAATTTTTTTCTTATCCTAACAAAAATCATACATTCTGGGTTTTGAGATTTTTGTAGTGATTAAACCCTGAGCTCTTATTGTGTCATTGTTGTTCTGTGTTCAGCAAATATGTTTCTTTCAAACTGTAGCAAAATGGGGCCCCAGCCCAATGTCTGTTTGTTTATCTATCCATGCCCCATTATTGTAGTATCTGAATCCATGACGATCTTTATTGTATTAACCCTCTCAACCTCTCTGTGAGGCAGGACAGTGCTATTATCCCCATTTCACCGATGGGGAGCTGAGGCACAGAAAGACTAACTGATTTATACAGGATCATTGAGGAAGTTAGTGGTGGACCAGGGAAGTGAATCTGCATTCTGGGCCTAACCACTGAACCATCCTTGGCAAAAAGACAGTGAGATGATTCTGAATTTCTTTGTGTTCACTATTCCCTTAGAACCAATTTTTTATTAGCTGTGCTGATGACAAAGTCGTTTCTAACAAGATTGGAGATACCATTGCTCGGAGGATTCTTAAAGCACACAGGTATTTTTTTTGTTTTCAAAAGAACTGTCAGGATCTTGTTACTAGGGTACGTCCAGGCTACCCGCTGGATTGGTGGGTCATGATCAATCTATTGGGGATCGATATATCACATCTCGTCTAGATGCGATATATCGATCCCTGAATGCCCCCCCATTGACTCCGGAACTCCACCGGGGTGAGCGGCAGAAGTGGAATTGACGGGGGAGCTGCGGCCGTCGATCCCGCGCAGGGAGGATGGGAGGTAAGTCGAAATAAGATACGTCGACTTCAGCTACGCTATTCCCGTAGCTGAAGTTGTGTATCTTATACTGACACCGCCTCTCCCACCCACCCCCGCAGTGTAGACCAGGCCTAGGATGATATTAAAAGTATTGTAAATGGAATCCAGACTGCATTTGTAAGACACAGTTTAAAAAAATATGCTAAGGGACACAGTCCTTACTCAGAGACAACATTTATCTGGGCCAAATTCTGCTGTTACACCAATGTAAATCTGCAATAACTCCACTGAAGTTGATGGCATTCTTCTGGACTTGCACTGGTGTCGCTGAGTGTAGAATTTGTCCTTATAAGATACGTTACTTCAGTCAAAAAGCAAGTTGTTGGTACTGCATTTGGTAAATCTTACCTAACATTACGGGTCCATTGCTAGCGTTAGTTTCATGATTCTAACTGTTCTTCAACTTTACACACAAGTAAGTTTAATCATATAAACTGGATATGTGGTTTATTGAAGATCTCTATGCAGGGGATTTCTTTTAAATGGGGAGAGTGAAAGCCGCCATACTCTGAGGAATTTGACCGTGATTCCAGTTTAGACTATTACTGCACTGCTATCCCCTTCTCTGATAAGTGCTGGAGGATATTTACAATGCCCACATCACTGCAAGAGAACCGTAGTATTTTAAATTGTACCGTAGCTACAGCAGGTTGCATGGATGGATCAGAGTCAGATATCTTAGTGCTGTCACTTAAGAACTGGCCCAGTGATAACATGGCTAACTGGAGCGTTTAGCAGCAAAGGAATTAGTTTTGCCTTTTCTATGATCCTGGACAGCTTTGCTTAGGTTTGTTTTTCTGGTGTCTGTCTTTCAGGCTATGCCTACGCTGCAATAAAAGATCTGTAGCTGACCTGGGTTAGCTGACTCAGGCTCGTAGGACTCAGGCTGTGGGGCTATAAAACTGCAGTGTAGACGTTCAGGCTAGGGCTGGAGCCTAGCTGTGAGACCCCATGAGGTGGGAGGGTCTCAGAGCCCAGGCACCAAGCCAAGCCCAAACATCTACATTGCTATTTCTAGCCCCACAGCCCAAGCCCCGCTAGCCTCAGTCAGTTGACTGGGTTTGAGGCTTGGTGCCATGGGGGTTTTATGCAGTTTAGACATACCCTAAGACATTTGTCATACCCTGTGGTGTTGGATTGAGTTTATTGCAAACCTTCCTCATTTTTTTTCCCCCTTTCAGCTAACACTTGTGCTTTTCACTGTGCAGGTGGATGAGTTTGATTTACTTGCGATGTCTGGTCTCTAAATATTCTTCTCGTTCATAAGCATGTGTGAGCTGAATTTCAGAGGTGTTAAGGTCCTCAGAAACCCATTGGAGTCATCTTGATTTCAGACTCTTCAGTGCTTTAACATGAAATACAGACAAGTGAAGAAAGTGACACTCCTAAAAGAGAGAGGGGGTCTGATTTTCTTCTTCTTCATACTGGTGTAAATCAAGAGTCATTAAGATGATAGAAAACCAGTGTGAGGTCAGAATCTGGTTCAGAGTGATCAGAGACACCCTGGAAGAAAGACAGACAGTGGAGAAATTGGTTTGCTTCAACATGAACACCACTGTCTAAAGCCACAAGGCAGAACAACTTGGGGATAGATACAGGAACATGGTCATTGAGCAATGTATAGTGAAGGTAACTGTACCATGCTATGGAGAAAAGCCTATAGGCTGATTCTCTTCTCATGCCAGTGTAAATCAGGAGTAACTTCCGTGAAGTCTATGGAATTATACTTGGGTAAAATCAATGAGAGAAGAATCTGGTTCTGCATCTGAAATTGGATATACATCAAAGCCAGAAATATTTTGTTGACCAAATTTACCCACTTTTGCAATGTGTCTCACAGTGGCATTTGTATTCAAAAGTGCTAGTATTTGTATGGCAACCCAGTGTTTGTGGCTGCCTGGCACTTGACCATTGTGATGCAGCATAGTCCCAATCTATCAGCGTAGTCTTGTTAAGCTGGAGAGCCATTCCAAACATATTGTAGATTTCTTACCTATCTATAATGTCATATTTATCTTGCCAAGACCGGATGTAATAGGCTGTTTTAACACACACTGTTGGACTGGGTTTCCTCTTTGTAGCTTAAACAGCTGCATTAGAGCCAGCAGAAAATCTACTGTTTAGGCTACATCTACCTTATAAGCACAAGGTGTGATTCCCAGTTCATGTGTACGTAGTTGCACATCTGAGAGTTAGCACAAGTATCAGTAGTAGGACAAAGCTTCCTGAACAACTTGCATATGTACCTCGTGACTTAACGGAGTAGAAGATCAAGTCCATGCTGAATCACCCAGATTGCATTTGTCATAAAGTGCATGGCATTGGCTAGGATGAAGGGAGAAGTGATGTTACACTTTCTTCCATAGAGAAGGGGGAAAACACCAGCTGGCACACAGATATTTAATCCTAAATGGAAGATCTTGGTGGAGTGTTCTCAATCAAGTATCATATTTCTCTATTCTGTAGAGAAAACATTTTCCACGTTCATAATGTTCCTCTTCTCCTTGTCTCCTCTGTTTCATTGGCATATTTTAGTAGGTTTTATTATGTGTTTAGATAAGCAAACTGGGTTTTGTGTAAGAACTAGCTGATTATAGGTAATTTTTTCTCCCAATACAGTATATTTTCATCAATATCAATAATTATATCTTTAATTTCCAAATCTTTGCAATTTACATCTCTTCTATAATGTGCACCTGAGACATTTTTACCATTTCTAAAGTTTGCTTTAAAAATAACATTTAATTAAAATTTTATCTATAAACATTTGACAGCTTAAGCTAGGATAAATAGATTCCTTCAGTACTGTATTCTCTTTGTACTTCCTTCTACTTACTAAAGGATACACTGTATTATTCAAATACTGAGATTACAAATGACACATTAAACCATGAAGTGCTTAAGCATATGCTTAGCTTTAAGCACGAGTAATCCTATTGATAGTCCAAGGCAACTGGCAATAATTTCAGGGCCACCATGGTAGCTGTTCCATTAACAGTAGAAATTCCTCCACTGATACATGTACTAGTAGTCACATGAGAACCAGTTTTGATCTCCTGGCCATTATTCTGGTCTCTCATCTGAAGGTGCAAGCTAATTAAGGATTTACCAGGAAAAAATAGTCTTAGCAAAAATGTAAACTGGTCCACCTAGATACTGTTTTTTAAAATGGCTTTATCCATACTGAGATACATTGCCACCTAGTGATAAATAAATTAAATAAGACTCTTTTCACATATAGAATACAGTAACAAAACAATTTGGGCTTTGATAATTTAGGCAATCAGAAATTGCCCAGCATTATTTTCATGGTGGTGAAAACAGCATCTAAAGCCAGGGAGCATTTGAATTTTAATTAGTGAAATTGCCGTTGTTTGGCACCCTACTGTTATTTTGGATTACTCAGGCTGAAAGGCATTTCTAGAATTAAGCCACAGCGGAAATTGGCTGCCCCTCAAGATAAGCATCTAACTATCAACAAAAAAAAAAGCAAAAATGGGTGGATTTAGCAAGTCAGAGGTAATCCAGGATCAGATCACAATTACGGATTCTTGAAAACTGAACCCTTGTGATGTATGCGGCCAAATATTTGCCCTTTCTAAATATTCTGGAAAGGCCCATTCATCAAAAGCTGGCAGTGCACTGAGTTTTCTATCTAGCTCCTCTCCCAGTGTGATCTGCATCTTGGAAACAGGACAAGGCTGGGAGAGGAGGAAAACTGTAGATTTAATTTTGTTTTCATGCTTGTATTGACTTCTCAGTAATAATTTATGCTGCTAGCCATGTTCAATAAGATGCTGTCTGTTTAAACTGAGGTTCTCAAATGTACTTATTTTCATAAAGCTAGACACAACAATCAAGAAAATTACCTCGCCCTTGCATCTCTGTGATGCATACTATACCTCTTACACTTAAATAAACATGTCCCAACCTTTCTTTTTATTCTACACCTGTCTTTGTTGTTTTCAGTTCTTGGTAAATTACACCTTCTGTGCATGTGTATTTAAATAAATGCTGTAGCACTGACCACAACGGTGGAAAACCTGAACCAAAAATACATTTGACTCACACTCCGTTAAAAATGAAGTAGAAGCCTACTACAGAAACCATAGGAGTAAGTCAATGGAATGAGAGCCAGTGAATAAGGACTGGTTGCAGGACTGATGAAAAGAAGTTGAAATTGCAGGAAAATATCCCAAAGAATTATTGGATTATTTATTTTAGGGACAACAAACGATACCGAGTGTATGTGGTGATCCCGCTGTTGCCTGGATTTGAAGGAGATATTTCAACTGGAGGTGGGAATGCACTGCAAGCCATAATGCACTTCAACTACAGGTACTGTGCCCAAGCCAAAAAAGGACACAGTACTCTGAGATCTTTATAGTGATCTCCATGGTTTTGTTGATGTGGTGGTGGAGGTGATGATTTGTACTGTGGTAGTGACCACAGGCTCCAATCAGAATCAAGGCCATATTGTGCTAGGCACTTACATACATACATACAGTATGTGGGAAAGAAAAAGAAAATGAACTGTTTATCTGTGATACAGTTTTTACAGTACACGCCAACAGTTTTTTATATTATTGTCGTTGTTTGCAATAGTGACCTCGGACTTGAAGACTAGCTAATAAAATCCTTGCTGAGCTCATTGCCTAGCCCGCTTTCTGGATGCACCATAAGGCTCCAAAATAAGTTTGTTTTCTACAAGCACATAGAGCTGGACTTAATTTACTCATACTTGAAATTTCCACCCTTCTTTTAAGAATTTACTACAAGTTACTACATTTACTACAATTTACTACATATCACTACATTTTTTCTAGTTTATCCGTGTGATTTTGATATTTTTTTAGAAGCCTGACAGTATTTTAGTATCAATTTTCCCCATGGTTTCAACAGAACTGAAATTAACATGGCTTTATTTGTTCAACAACAAATATTAGCACCACAACTCTATTTTTCTTTGAGCTCCACCATCATTAAAGATGACAATTCAGCCCAAAGAAGAGGGCTTTATTTGACTGCCCTGCTGCCCAGCCAGCAGAGGGAGCTCAGAGCTTTATGGTTTTGTCAACCATATTGCTTTTGTCAAGGGCTGTAGTTAGGTTTCATGAGCAGAGCTTGAATTTCTTGCAGGTATCTCACACAGATTCTGAGATCAGCCTGAGAGGAATAACTGGCTACATTTTCAAACACAGGCACCTATATTATACCCTGGAAATACGTGCATAAATACTGATATTTAATGTTCACACAGAGCACAGGAGGCCCCATCTGAAAGACCCACACCCAATAAATTTCACGGTGCTAAATATATCACTTTGCAAGGATTGCAAGGTTCAGGCAGGCCTCAAAGTTTTGTAATCTCGTGCTCCACAGAGCCTGGCGGTAGAGTGAGGTTGGGGAAGAGAGAGATTTTCAAAGGCACAAATGGCAGTTAGGCCTTAAATCCTAATGAAAGTCATTGCAGATTAGGCACATAGCTACCAATTATGCCTTTTAAAATCTCCCCCATAGTCTTTTTCAAAGCTGATGCTCAGACTGCTCAGCGATCCCTTCTGGTCCTTGGGACCCCAGGCTTCTCTCTCCTTGTTCAGAAGAGAGAAGCAATCCCAGCACAAGGGTGATGGCGGGGGGAGGCTCTGAAAGGGGAAGGAAGTGGCACTGCTCTGACTGCTTTCTGGGGGAGCATGGGTTTATAAGGGTGCCATGCTACCATAGGAGTGGTGAGACCAAGGGACCAACACTGAGAGTTCAGTGACCAGCAGAGTCATACTTAGGTTATGTCTACACAGAGATTTTTCAGCCCTGTGAGCCCAATTTAGCTGGCCCAGGCCAGAGGTGGATTTTTAACTCCCTGTAGACTACAATATCTTCTCCAGCATAAGGTGACGGACCAGTGGTGTGTATGAACTTCTATGCCTTCTGTGTTCTACACCCATGTTGACATTTGTTTAGGAAAAATGTATTCTGAGAATGTCACAGCTCTTCTCTTTATATGGTACTTAAAATGTGTCTTGTGTTTGAGATTAGCACGTTAGGATTATCGCTAACTTCACATACTTAATTGTACGGTGTTGCTTCAGATCGCTTGTATTTGTAACTGCCACCTAAATTCTTTCCAGGACCATGTGCAGAGGAGATAATTCTATCCTGGAACAGTTGAAAGCAGAGAGTAAGTGCTTTGTTTCCCTCTCTGTGTAATGTTCGTCATTAGGTCTTGAGGACACTAAACTTTGATTGATTAGCTATAAAGCATAAATGAGCTCATCCAGTCGCCAGTTATATAAACGTCAATAACACAAAATACTGCAATTATGTCAAATATCAAACATCTTCAAAATAAGGAAAACACACAAGCCAAAAACATCCGTGTATCTGACAAAATATAATCAAGCAGTAAGATCCAATCGGTTATGCAAGATTGGGTTATGCAGCACAAAGATGGAGTGAGGACAATAGAAGTGTGTATTTTATAGATTGTTGGGTGGGGAATTCTTATGTATGTTTCTTCACCACTTTGAGATTTTGTTTATTGGGTCATATAGCCTTGGGTTGTTTTAGAGATGGTTTTTTGTTACACTGTTGCTTGGCACCCAATGACCACGCAGAGATAAAACTATTTAATTATAACACTGTTATCATAATTGCTTTCCCGGGGTCAGCCTGCATCCTTAAATTTGCTTGGATGAAAATCTGAGCACCATGAAAAACATGTTTCATAAATACACGTACCATATAATACATCCTTGATTCATGTATCTTTGTCTAAATCTGAACTGTAGGTCATTTAAAATAGAAAATGGTTTCTATAGCATGTGCAGACAAAAAAATGGTTACAACCTCTTCCCCGCAGCTCAGTCAGAGAAAGCAACCAACTAGCCAAATGATTCTCAGTTGTTAGCATCAATTGGAGGTGCTAATATACAACACAAGGCAGAGTTTGGTCCAAAATGGGGGAATTGCTGGGTAGCCAGTCAAGCTGGCTATATGGATCAAGAATGGCACAGAGAGGCATAGCAAAGTAACATCTATTTTAAAGAGACTTATTTACATTATGTTATTGTTAAGGAGATGTTGAAAGTTAACTGTTTTGCTTTTCCTTGCCTTTATATTACTAATGACCACTTCTCTCTCCCCCACCTCATTGTCCCTTTTAATCCTTAGTTGGAGATCAGTGGATAAACTACATATCGTTCTGTGGGCTTCGAACCTACGCTGAGCTGGACGGAAATCTTGTCACTGAACTCATCTATGTTCACAGCAAATTGCTTATAGCTGATGACAACACTGTCATCATTGGTGAGTCAAACGGTTGCAGGGGAAATTTGTACCATTTGACTACCCTGACTGAAAAATCCCATTAGATTTCTCTGCCCTGTAGAAAGTGCACATGGCTATCACTACTTGCAGTGCTTTCTTCTATTTTACCTGCTAACCTATTCCCTGTGTTGTATATTGAATTTAAATGTGAAGTAATTACGAGTTAATGGGGGAAGCGAGATGGAGGAAGGCTTCTAAAGTGTATTGATTAATTGATAAAGAAATGTGGCTTTGAAATTCCCCCGGTGGTTAAACTTGTCCCACCGCAGGGAATTCTGTCCATTTGTTTTCATCAAACTCAGCTTTAGCCACTAAATTGCGAGAGTTGTCATCTGTTCCTTAAAGAACAGAATGTGCTGTGAAATTTGGAAGGCTTGGGGAACATGTGACCATTGGGAAAATATGTTCTAACAAGTCATAGATGCTGTTCATCCGTCTCTCTGTTATTGTATATTTATTGTAAGGCCATAAAATAACAACGTAAAGCCAAATTCAGCTCTGATTTATACCACAGAATACAAGAGAAGATTTTGACCCAGAGTTACTCCTATTTCCTTAAGAAAGCCCTTTTCAGCCTGTTAGAGCAATACGAAGGCTTTGCCCATGAGCATCATAATATTAGGTCTTGTAAGAAGCAGAACGATACTGTCCTCCTCCTCAGAGACAATCCTGATAGCATACAGCCTTAGATAGGTTGAAGTACGGATCAGGAGGGTTTGGTACATAGTTGTCCATTTGATAGTCTTCTTACGTCTCTGGTATGAAGGACAGCCACAATAGGTTTACTATTGATGCTCATACGCACAGGACTAATTCTGTGGTGTATCCACCTAAATGCAGGCAGGCATGGGGATGTGCTATCTGTATGTTTTGCTGTCATCCAAGGGTATGTCTACCCTGCCAAAAAAAAACAAAAAAGACCCATGGCAGCAAATCTCAAAGTCCACATTAACTGATTTATGTTTGAGGGGGTTCTCTCTCTGGGGCTAAAAATTGGGGCTAAAAATAGCAATGTAAATGTTCAGGCTTGGACTGGAGCCAGGTCTCTGACACCAACCCCCTGTCTGAGTTTCAGAGCTTGGGCTCCAAGAATGTCTACACTGCTATTTTTAGCCTTGTAGTGTGAGCCCAAGTCAGTTGATCCGGGTTCTGAGACTCGCTGCCGCAGGTCTTTTTGCAGTGTAGACATACGCCCAAGCTCAATGTACCAGCTGTGGAGCTAAATACCTCCTCCAGTGCTGCCCCATGCACCTGACACATTCCTACTGAAGTGCTAACATTCTAATGGGAAAGGCAAGGCCCTGTTTCTGCAACTGCAGTAGGAGAGCAGTGACACAGATGTTTACAAGCTGGTGAGGCACAAATTTGTCCTATCTTAAATTTCCTGCTGATTAATTGATTTAAACTTCAATTAATTTGGTTAATTCCTTCCCGTCCCACAGAAGAAAAGAATTCCACGTGACTGAAGCCCTCAGTGATTGAAGCACATGGGAATAAATTCTTAGTTCAGCTGCGTTGTGGAGGAGTGTGATTATTTTAAGGAGGTTGACTTTATTTTTTCCCTTCTCACTAGCAACTCCTGATAAAGCAGTAGTCAGTATATTCAATCACTGGGATTACTAAAGCATCTGGGTTTCTTTCTGTAGGAACCTGCTTGCTGCAGGGTTTTTGCTTTGCCTGGAGTGTTTTGTGGGTATATGTTAATTTGCTAAATCCCAGCTATTGTAGTCTCTTGCTGCTCCTTGCCCCAGAACAAACTCTTGCCTGCTTTTCTGTGCCATGGTTTTTTTCCTGATCTCTGTGCGGTACAGGTTAAGCTCCTTTGGAGTTAAGTTTTTCTACAAGCATTGGGCGGGCAACTAAACAAAGTGCCTAAGTGCATTGTCCATTTTATATGTGCAGCATGATTGTGCACTCACTTTTGGATGCCCAGTCAGTGGGAGATGCAGAAATGGGCAAACAAAGTCAGAGGCTTGCTTAGGGATAGTTGCCAGTTTCTCCCTGACTGGTACAGGATCCTGACGCTACCACCCGTTGGAAATAGCTAAGGCATTAGAATGATTCTTGGCTGCACGGGCAGTTAGCTGATCTGTGTTGAATGAGCTGGTTCTCTGTGCCCAGTTCTTAGCATATGTGTGTCCCCACCATAAAGACCACAATCAGAATCTGAACTAATTGGCACCTGCAAAGAGTGACTAAACACTGGATGGCCTTAGAGAACCTGCCAGTCTTGGAGATGAACTCTGGAGAACAGAATGAAGCACAGTAGCCGAGTACCAGGGAGAAGTTTCTACTACCCATCTCCATTCTTGTTATATGGCCAAATAAGCTTATTCTCTGGCACCTTTAAACTGCCATAACTGCACTCAAAACATTTTTAAAGAGAGGGGAAAAGTTATAATTATATATTAGGACGTGTGCATATATTCTGAAAGAATTGTCTGATATTTTGGCTCTTTACATTTTGTACAATATGTTCTAATGCTACCTCAACAGCACAGCAAAGAATAGAAAAAGAACAAATGTCCCTGTTGGTTAGAATGGCCTCTACGGAGGGTACATTTTCATTGTATTGGCAATACTTGGGACCTGGCACACATGGCTTTCTATGCATAGAAATAAAAATTTGGCCCCTGGGAGTTTTGGAAGCCTTACTAGTTGCTAGAAACTGGAGTCCTCCACCTCTCTCAGTGCAGTATGACTCAGAAATTATTTCCTTCTTTCTTAACTCCACTCCCCCCAAAAATACCCTGAAGTTGTTTTCTTTTTCTGTTTATTTTAGAAGAAACAGTAATGCTGCGTAAGTGGGCTCTGCTGTGCAATTTACTTTAACACTGATTCTGCCTGGGCTTAGGGCACAAATCCAAGTAAAAAAATTTCCTTTCTTATGAAATAAATGCAGCAAAGAAAATCCATAGAATGACTTCAAACAAAGAAGCCAGCTTGTGTCATTAAACGTATTAAATAAACACCACTTAAACTCGGACCCTTCCCATTGCATGCCATGGTATCACTCTGCAAAAATAGCTGGAGGCTACTGAGAAATTAAGCTTTAAAACCTTGTGTATTGGATTCAAAATTGTTTAACCTTCTTTCATGCCCTGGAGTTTATGGAGAATGTGGAGATTTTTTCCCTCACATACTGATCTTGGCTCTTTTGTGGCTCTTTAAATCAGAAATAGCTTTGATGGAGGGTCTGCTCTAACAAATCTTCATCTCGAGACTTTCCATCCTTCACAACCTAAATTGTTTTACTAACGATAATGTTCACATGGCATTTACATTGATCTTCTCCAGTTCCAACAAGTGGCAAAGGTAATATAGCCTGCTCTCTACCACCTACTGACAAAGGAGGAGATTTTTAACCTATGAACTCCCGTAGTGTTTTCTCACTTCCATTGGAAGAGACTGAGGGCAACTGAGTTCAGTCGGCTAAGTCCAGGCAGCTGAACTTGTCATATGCACAGGCAAGGAACCACACAGTAGGATGGTAGAGGGTGGTCGACAGTAAAGTGATGGTGGTAGAATATACACAGAAGAGTGTGAGGTTTGAGGTGAGCTACTCATTGAAGGTCTCCTTTACACACAAGAGTGGTGTGTCTTTCTACCTAGTCTCAGGGCATACTGTGAATGCTGGGGACCTGCAAAGGAGAAGCTGGAAAGACCCAGTTCTTGAAGTTATTTGGTGCCTAACTCCCATAGCTTTGACGATCTGGGTCCGTGTCCCGCTGGTGGTAAACAGGCCTATCACCTTTGTGGTGGTCACATTCCTTGGGGAATCGGTATGTATTGTTTGTGGTGTTACAGTTTTTGTTTCCTTTGAAAGGCTCTGCTAACATCAATGACCGCAGCATGCTGGGAAAACGCGACAGTGAAATGGCTATCATTGTGCAAGACACCGAAACCGTCCCTTCAGTGATGGATGGAAAGGACTACAAAGCCGGACGATTTGCTCAGTCACTCCGCCTCCGGTGTTTTAGGTATGAGTTCTAGAAACTAATTACGGTGCATGGAAATCTCATGCGAAATTCTTGGGTGCCAGAAAGATCTTACCCACTGAGGTCTTTTCCCAGCAGGTTGTGGTAATTAGTATTTTGTACTTGTGTAGGAAGATGCAGTCCTGCTGCCTTGCAGGGATTGCATTCCTCATTGATTTTGAAAAGGGAGCATCTGGGCAGTTGTCCATAAAGGATGTGCACAGGATTAAAGAATGAGTGGGTTTAACTCCTCTAAAATCAATGAACCTTCATCCACTTACACATGGACTGAGTTTAGCCCAGAGAGTTTTGTGGTTGCCTAGATTTCCAATGCAGTGTCCCATTTCTTCCCCTCCTCCCCCCCATGACGATTTGGATTACAAATCTTGGGAGTCTGTTTTGGTTAAATTTTTCCTTGACCCCTTCAGTAGGGGGAACGTGCACAGAAGACAATGGAACTTTGCTAAGGAACAAATACTGCCACTGCACTGTATCAGTTTTAGGTGATGGTGTCTTTTTTTTTTGTACTGGGAATTTGTTCAGTCAGAGGAGCCATCTGGCCAGCAGCACAGCTATTTTCTCATTAAAACACTTTTTTCCCGAATTTTCCATCTGGATGGTTTTTAAACATAAAGGAGGAGAAGATAAGGCAGCGCTAAGGCTGACAGACTATTCTGTGTAGGAAATAGCGGCAGACAAGGAAGTCTCAGTGCGCGCAGCACCATCTATTAAGTACTGAGGACATTATCCAAGGGAACCCTTTTCTTTCTTTCTTCAGGATTGAGTTGTTGGGTTGTTTTTTTTTTCACATCGAAGAAGGAATGTGCCTAGTGGTTAGAGCAGGGGACCGCAAACACACAGCTCCGCTACTGACAGCCTGATTTTGCAAGATGCTGAACCTCTCTTGGGAGATGTACATTCTCGGCTCCCATTGGTGGGACTGACTGGTATTCTGAACTGATGACTTCAGTACCCTTCCATTATTACCGTCTGGAAAACCTGCTGTTGATTTTGCAGAAGGTTTCTCACTCTCTGATAAACAATATCCCCGTCTTTTTAGTATATGTTTGTGCAATGCTGAGCACAATGGGGCTGCAATGCCAATAATAATAAAAAAAATAACAACATGGGTCCTTTTATGAGTTTTCGGTTTTGGATGGTTTGTTAGAGTCACTTAACTCAATAACTGCACATGACTGGTTTTGTTATCTGCTGGTTTTGTCTTCCTCCAGAAGAAAGAAGCTGATTACAAGGATCACATTCCATTCCTGTTCATGAAAATTCTCTGGAGGGTTCTATGTTACCTTCCAGTGACATCAGTTCTTTCCCCCTCCACTTTTCAGGGTTGTTCTTGGTTGTCCAGCAGACCACAATGCTGATCTTCAGGATCCAGTCTCTGACAGATTCTTCAAGGAGGTGTGGGTTGCAACAGCTGCCCGCAATGCCACTATTTTTGATAAGGTGACGTACCTGGCCGTTTTCTCTTTTTGCTTCCAACAGGCTCACTGTTTGATGGATGTAAAGGAGAGAAGCAACATTTTGGTTTTGTGGGAGAGGGACTGGTGGGGCAGGAGGGTTCAATCTCTAGATCTCATCAAGATGTTTTGAATACTGAAATTATACAAGCTATGAGCAGCAAAAGGCCACATCAGATGAAGGGTTTTCTTTTTGCCAGTGGCATAACTTTTTGGACCCTTAAATACTGTTGGCAGACAAGCAAGGTAGCAACTCTGATTGTCCTCACATTTATACACTGATTTTACAGAGTATTGTAGTTCCAATTTCTGGAGCTCTTGATTTACATCAGCATGTGTCCTGTAAGAAAGAATCATCTATTTGCCCGTATGCAAAGCAAGGCTCACTGATAAAGCAAACTGGCTATTGCTAATTTTGGATAATCTCCTGTAGGGATCAGGAAAAGTCTCCGGAATCATAATTTGCGAACTTCAGTCTTTTGCGATTGCTGTCCAGATTTTCTCATAAAGGCGTGTGTACAAATTGTTAAGCTCCCCAGGGTCCATTAGCCAATTCACTTAAAAATATATGAAGGTGTTCACAGTAGCGTCAGTTTCCACTGTGGAATGCATGTCGTGATATTTTCCTGTGAGCTTATGTGCCACCTCCTCTTTCCATTTCAAATCAGGTGTTCCGATGCCTTCCCAGTGATGAGGTGACAAATTTAGCCCAGCTGCGTGACTTCATCGCCAAGTCAAAACTGGTAACCCAAGATGCTGCAAAAGCAGCAGAAGAATTAAAGAAGATTCACGGATTTCTAGTGCAATTCCCCTTTCGTTTCCTGTATGAAGAAAACTTGCTGCCTTCTGTTGGAACAAAAGAATCCATGGTACCCATGGAAGTTTGGACTTAGGGTGATTTAGACTGCATCAGAATTTAAAGTCTGGTTCCTGGGAGACAGTTTGCATACCTGATGATTTCAGGAAGCTTTTTATTGCCAAGGTAGCCACCAAAAAGGTCTCCATCAATCTAATGTGCCTTTCTTAAGGATTTTGGTGGAACAGCTTCAGACAAAATGACACTGTTATGGGTAGGGAAAGAAAATTTGGCACTGATCATCATTGACAAGTTCTATTATTATTATTATTATTATCTAATAACTATTATTAGAAAAGGACAATACTTCTTTACAAACATATTCTAAGCACCTTAAAGACGCAGGCCACTCCTCTGAAGGGAGACAAATCATAATGTATATTACTACTGCCAGCATGATCATACATGTACAGTGATTGTGATACCCAGGAGTTGTAGGCCCGTTTGTGCTTTCTAAATCTTTGTATGCTCGCAGTTTATTACCTAGCTGGATTTACCCTCTTCCTCATCTCTGTTTTGTATCCCCTCAATTATTCCCTCACTGCTTACATCTCCATAATGGTTGGGAAATGTGGCCTGAGGCCAAGTCAGGTGTTCCTGTGATCATTGCCTATCGAGCTTAGATGTTACATTGCATATATGGCAAAGGACTAACACTCTTATGTCAGAATCAGTGGTGCTGTCTCTTCTCCTGGCCCCAGGGGAAACATTGGTTTTTTCACTACAGCTACAGCAATCAACATTCCTCATGCTCAGCATGGCACCATGTAGATCTCCATGAGGAGCAATCCCTAATGGAGATTGAGGTGATGGGAATCTCTTGAATTCTGTTTTTTCAGGGTTTGCAGAACTTGTTTGAGCTCAGCAACCCTTTTTCTTACTATCTGAACTATAATTTTTTCCCCAAGGGAGAATCAGCTTTTTAACTCTACATTTTTCTAGCTAAAGGAAAGCCTGGTGCTATGTATTAGGGAGACAAGGATCCCAAAAGCTAGGTTGGAAAAGTTGGGTCCTCTGTTTGGATCACCATGCTGTGGGTGTACACTGCATTAAGTACTTAGAGCTTTCCTCTGCTTTCTTTTCCACTGTTTCACCTATAAGGAACAAGAACCCAGTAACAGTTGAGTAAGAGTTGAAATTTTGAGCTGACGATATTCAAGGTTGTTCAAAATCATTCATACTGAGTTTGATCACCCTCCAGAGGCTAGTGGGGAGATAGCACTGAACTTGTCTGGGACCAGCTCCAGTAATGGGAAGACATGGTTTTGAACAGTCTCTGCAAGACAGAAATGTGACTCCATGTCATCCTAAGGACTGATAAACTCAGTCAGCATGGTCAGTCTTTTTGCTTTCCATTTACTAATACGAGTGGCACAATTAATAAGAAACTCATAACACTGGGTTCCTATCTGGATAGAGTGAGAAGCTGAGGCCTTGGCTACACTGGGGCTTTACAGCGCTGCAACTTTCTTGCTCAGGGGTGTGAAAAACCACTCCCCTGAGCACAGCAAGTTGCAGCCCTGTAAAGCGCCAGCGCAGCTCCCAGCGCTGTAAGCTAATCCCCTCGGGGAGGTGGAATATCTGCAGCTCTGGGAGATCTTCTCCCAGCGCTGGCGCCGCGACCACACTCGCACTTCAAAGTGCTGCTGCGGGACTGCTCCTGCGGCAGCACTTTGGAGTTTTGAGTGTAGTCAAGCCCTGAGACTTTCATCTCTGAATGCAGAATGTTAACTGATTCAATGGGAGTGCCATTCACCAGGCAAGGGCCAAATGTGGCCCATAATCTGTGGTCCACTAAAAACCCTCACTATTCCTTATGTATAAGGCTTACAAACTTTCATTGCTATTTTTCTCTTTGCTAAAAAATTCCAATTGTTATAAGTAAATTTTTCCTTAAAAAAAAAAAAGACGTTTGACAGCTTCCAACGTGCATTCATTAGTTCATAAAAAAAAATCATGACCCCCTTTTGAAACATATGTGCCAACTGTGTTTGGGGCATATCTTATATTTAAGCTGATTGCTCTATATATTTTAAGAAATGTAATTAGGCATAGAGTCATTTTCCAACACTACATCACATTAATAAGTAGCAGACACTAACATTCCTCAAAGGCAGCCCAAGTCCTAGCTAGTTACTATGTTTCATGTTACTTCGTGCTCATATTTTATAGATGCAATTAATTAGTGATACGGACAGGACTCACAACCATTCCTTATACTCGGTGAACTGGTGGTCTATTTAATCTGTCAGTAGTGCATGAAGTAAACTGCAATGTGTTTATGGGTATTGTGATTTCGTGTAGTGCACTGCTGATAACGAGGTTCCCTCAAGATTTGTTGGGCATTGTTATTTAAAATCAGATTTGTTGTTTAAAATGAGACACAGCGTTGACCTGCCAGCTCCTTTGCTAGAGAAATATGCTATTAGATAACCACTGCAAAGCCAGGAAACTAAAACATCAAAATACTTTTGCTTTTAACACTAGCCTAACACTTTTAATTTCACGCTAAAAACTGTTGGCCATTTTTAGTTTGAACAAAACTGCCAATATGAAATAACTATAGCCTGCCATATATTACCAAAAACCACATAAATACAGAATCATAGTTGAAAGAGGCCCAAACCAGAATAGCATATTCATTCACACCAGACCTACAACCAAACCTAAAGAAGCATATAATGCTCCTATCATCTTCTATCTGTCTAGATGCTCATATGGCTCCTATCACCATAGTACCTGAGCATCTCATGATCATTACTGAATCCTTACAGCACCTCTTTGAAATGGTATTGAAACTTTGTGGCTTCATAGGTAACGTGACCCATCTTGTACCCCAGGTTGTCTTTCCAAAACTGCAGTGCAACTGACATGCAAAACCCAAACCATGAGGCATTTGCCCATCTCAGATGATGTTAGGGGTCTGATGTCAACCCATACAGCCCAGGAATTTTGAATTAGTATTGAAACACCATTCTTAATCCACCCCCTTTGTGCTATACGTTGGCTTTGCAGCATATAAAATACCTCATTACTTGAAGATCTTGCCACTGCCTGAAAACCGGGTGGATTCACCCTTGCGCATAGAGTTAGCACAGGATCTATGCAGCCTTTTAAATAAGGCTTAAGTAGAATTAAAGTAATGTATAGGCATTGCACTGGCTCTCTGCACAGGAGTGAATTCTGCTCTGTGTGAAAGGATAGGTTAAGAAATTCTTCATTTTGAATTTCCCTGATTTTGTTGGTTGCCAGACTCTTGATGTTAACTGAACACCTTTATTTTATTTTCCTTTATGGATGGAGGAAAAAGAAAGAAATATTAAGAAGAAGAAGAAAGCCAAGACAAAACTGTGTCATTCCCCGTACTCTGGGGAATTGATGCATCTTGAAATTCAATATTTTTTAATGGAGTCATTCAAATGTTCCCAAGATTCTGGAATCCTCTTACCCTTAGGCCCTGACTCTGCAAGCTGCTCAGTATGGATGGACACCTACGTCCATTAATAGTTCCATTGACTTCAGTGAAGCTTCACCCTACCAGGCCAGGGTTCACACATGCAGAACAACTTGCAAAATCAAGGTACATTACAGTACACAGGTCTACGAGTAGTCACAAGAGGAAGCATTCTGCTCTGTAGCCTTTACAGTGCAATATGTGCCCTCACATCATTCTTCATACATATTTACAGCCTACACAGAAGTTGGTGTCTTTTGTGAATGTCTGTTAATTACACTTTTCTTTCACATGCTGTGAGGCTACAGCAGGGGTGATGTTTAACACCTGGTCTCTGCACATAAACAGTCACCACACTCTTTAGTCCTTAATACGCTGGTGGTTTCACTTTTACTTTGCATATCCAAAGCAAATCATGACATAATCATTTGCAAATGTACGGTACTGTAAGCAGGGATGCTGTTTTTAGTGATAGTAGTTCCTGAAATGTGTGAATTGTTTTTGTGGCTTTTATTTTTAAAAAATTGTGTAAAAAAAAAAAAGAGGAAAAATCTCCTTCAGACTCAGATTTTATGTTTCATGATTCAACTTGGATGGAAGATTTATGGTGGCTATTCCTAATCAGGTGCCAGTACGAAAATTCAACGTCACTTCTTACCATGCCTGTATATATTTTAAAGTAACAGGTGTGATGGGGCAAGGCCAGATGGCTACAGTAAAGTACTGAGAAACAGGTATGTTAGCCCCAGGCTAAACAAATCCCTAGGACCATGGTAACCAAATGGCAGTTGCTCCAGGTTAATCAAGGCACCTGGAGCCAATTAAGATCTTTCTAGAAGGCAGTAGAGATAGCTACTTTAATTAGAACACCTGCAGCCAATCAAGGCAGGCTAATCAGGGCACCTGGCTTTAAAAAGGAGCTCACTCCAGTCAGGCAGGGAGGAGCCAGAGGAGAAGGAGTGTGAGTGAGGAGCTGGGAACAAGAAGCTGAGAGTGAGAGAGTGTACTGCTGGAGGATTTAGGAGACAAGCATTATCAGACATCAGGAGGAAGATCACTGAGGTGAGCAAATCTGCCAAGAAGCGCAGGACCCACCAAGGTAGAGGAGGAACTTTGTCACACAGGATATTTTAATGTATGTTTTGTTGAATAGATGCAGGATTGGACTTACTTTTTAGCATAGAAAATGATGCATGGTAAAAAAAAAAAAACCATGAAAAATAAGATTTTGTAATCTAAGCACTTGATTATTAAAATAATTTGTACCAAAAAAACCACCCATTGCTATGCAGGGGATCCCAGGCCTTTGGCTCAGCTTCTGGGCTTGTACTCCCCAAACCAGCTGACGCTGAGCATGCTCAAGGGCAGCACACTTAAGGTATATCTACACTGCAGCTGAGAGCAAAGCTCCCAACCCGGCAGACAGACTCATGCTAGTGGGCTCAAGCTAAACTGTGGACGTTGCAGCTCAGGATGAAGATTGGGTTCTCAAGTCTCCCTAGGTTTGATAGTCCATGCCACAAAGTTCATGCTGCTATTTTTGGCATGCTAGCTTGAGCCCTGCTAGCATGAGTCTGTCTACCCGGGTTGGGAAGCTAGTTCCGACATACACCTAAGGTCTGATCCTGTCTTCAGTGAAAGAGGCTTGCTGTTGGCTGACGTGACAACAGGATCAGTCCCAAGGGAAGGAAGTGCCTTTTGTCATTCAGCGTACCCTCTGGCCTTTGAGCAAGCAGCATAGACAGCCTTGGAAGGGAGTCCAGCAACATTTTAGCTTAGACCAGGTCTACACTAAAAACTTGCCCATACAATAATGTCGATTAGGGGTGTGATTTTTTTTTTTAAATGACATTTTTATACCAGAAAAAGCCTTAGTGTAGATGCTGGTAAACCAGCAAAAGCATATTTTTGCCGGTAGAAGCTATGCCTACATTAGGAGGGTTTGTCAGTATAGCTATACTGGCATAACTATGCCGGCAAACCTTTTCTAGTGTAGACTAAACCTCAGAAGCATGGGGGCCAGGGCAGCAAGATGAAATGTAAGAGCAATTAGAAATGGGAGGGATTCATAAGCTATAACAGGAATTTGGGTAAACTCCTGGGACCTATCCCAGAAGCATTGCTGGGGAATGACCCCAGCGAAGGTGATGAGAGTTCTGGTGGGGACTGGCACCAGAGAAAGATCAATATATCTTTACATTTCCTTTGTCATATTAGGATCCAGGCATATTTTTAAAATTAACTTCAAGTTTTAGGACCTAATCATATAGCCCTTCTTCTGTCCCATTGCCTTCAGCGGGAGTTTTGCTCAAGTGAAGACTGCACGATTTGCCCTCTCTGCTATTTTTAATGTATCCCTTTACTCAAATTATGTGATTATCTGCCTTAAAAGGAGACATCTACATTTTTATAACTGTTTATATGTTTATTACACAGTATGTGCATTTTTATTTAAAAATCAAGCAGAGGCAGTTTTGGGACAAATGAAAAAAAGTCAGTATGACCCTTTACAGTGTAAAGTTTACACGACTGCTTTTGTTTTATTTTTGTTTTTTTTTTCACAATTTAGGGCCACCTCCTGTGTTGGTGTAAATTAGCATAGCACCATTGACCTCAGTGAAGTTCCACCATTTCAAAACCAGCAGAGAATTTGGCCCAGCAGAGAATTTGGCAGAGGGTGGAGCTGCAACGGGGGGGGGGGGTGCCTCAGGGTGGAGGAGGGGAGCTGCTGTGGGGGGGCACCTCAGGGCAGGGATGCGGGGAGGGGCACAAGGTGGAAGTTTTGCTTAGGGCGCGAAACATCCTTGCACCAGCCCTGCTGCACAGTGCCATCTTAGGTGTGTAATAGGACAACGCAGGCATCTGCCATACTAGCCACAGGGCTCTTCTCACCCATGCCAAGACCCACCAAAATCCAGACCCTTGCAGATGCAGGGCGTTAGTTGGGAGTGTAGCTCCATTGCAGTGAATGAATGTATTCAATGTAAAACCAGTGTAAATTAGATAGAATTAGTCCCGTAGACTGTAAATCTAAAACTGAATGTAATGGTTTTTCTTTTTTCTGCCTTTTTTTTCTTTTTTCTTTTCAAGCACTTGTGATCAGTTCATTTTTAACCTACCAGTTTCATAAAATAACATAGATACTATTGTGAGTCATTTGTATTTATCTGGATGTATCCTGACATGCAGGAAATGAGATCGTTTTTAAATTCACAGGTCAAGAAATGTACAAGTTTCGCTAACTAAACTAACTGATAAAACAAGAGCTTCCAAAATATTTGTGCTTCAGAACTACAAGGGTTGACGTGATTCCGAATCGCTGTACTTCTCCGCTTTAGATTGATAAAATTGTGAACACAGTGACTGCTTCTTCTGTGAAGGGTTTTGAATTGACAGTTTTGTGTCCCTGTTTCTGCTAATGGCTGCTTCCTTCCCTATCTATTACTGTATTTGGTAAATAGATATGTATTAAGTGACTAAAATATAACTAAATGTAATGTATCAGAAACATTTGGGTGATGACTTTTCATTTTGAATTGCTTTTGGAATGATGATCATTTTGCAAGCCGTTGACCTAATTCTGCTCTTGCACCGAATGCAGAAAACTTCCTTAGCAATCAGTGGATCTCCATGGCAGTGTAAAGACAAAGCAGACTCAGGGTGAAAAAAATCATTACAAATGCAGCCCAAGATAGAGTTACCAGTGGGACAAGGGGATTGCTAACTTGTCTATAGTCAATGAAAACCAATATATTTTAAAGGAACATTGCTATAAGAACCCTGAGGTCTAGAATCAGAGGCTGCGGCGTTCCCAGCAGGGCACTACGTCTGTGTTGCAACCAGGAACCCAGTCAGGGCTGTCACCAAAAAGGACTGCAGGAAGTCCCACCTTAAGAGGCATGAATGGCAGCCCTCTGCAATTCCCTGATTGGGTGGCACTCTCTATATAAACCAGGATGCCATTTCTGGGAGTTGTTTGAGCAAAGCAGATCTTTGGTGCATGCTTCTGCCCTAGAACCTTCCTTACCAATCCTTGCTGTGACTCACCTTGATCCTGGCTCTTGACTTATGCTCAGCTCCTGACCCTGATCTTGGTTTACTGACTTTGGCTTAGGACCATTAGTAGGGTGACCAGCTGTCCTGTTTTTAAAGGGACACCCCCATTTTTTGGTTCTTATATAGGCGCCTATTACCCCCCCACCCCCATCCCATTTTTTCACAATTGCTATCTGGTCACCCTAGCCATTACTGCCCCCCCCCCCAAGTGAAGAACCCTGGCCCAGCCTCACCCTAATTTTCGTTCCATGCTCTCAGTTTGGTAATGGACTCTGACTTTGCAGTTTGATCTGCTCTGGCCCCAAATTGATCTCTGGGTATGGCTACACTCACACTTTACAGCGTTGCAACTTTCACGCTCAGGGGTATGAAAAAACACCGCCCTGAGCGCTGCAAGATACAGTGCTGTAAAGCATCAGTGTAATCAGGGCGGCAGGGGTCACCCGTAAAGGATGTGGTTTACATGCAGCGCTGGGAGAGCTCTCTCCCAGCGCTGCCGCTCCAACCACACTCTCACTTCAAAGCGCTGCCGCGGCAGCGCTTTAAAATTCCAAGTGTAGCCAAACCCTCTGACTTTGAGTCTGATACTGAGCAGCTCACTCTGTGTCCACAAACTGCCCATTACCTGACCCTGACAACTGCACTCAAATCAGGCCCCAAATTTAGATTTTATGAATATGAGCTTTGTCGTGCAGTAGAAATGTTTCTATCACTGTTTAAGTCAGTGTTTCTCAACGGTGGGTCCCATCCTGTAGGACAGGGGTCGGCAACCTTTCAGAAGTGGTGTGCCAGGTCTTCATTTATTGACTCTAATTTAAGTTTCCATGCCCCAGTAATACATTTTAACATTTTTAGAAGGTCTCTTTCTATAATTCTGTAATATATAACTAAACTATTGTTGTATATAAAGTAAATAAGGTTTTGAAAATGTTTAAGAAGCTTCATTTAAAATTAAATTAAAATGCAGAGCTCCCCTTACCGGTGGCCAGGACCCGGGCAGTGTGAGTGCCACTGAAAATCAGCTCGCATGCCACCTTCAGCACACATGCCATAGGTTGCCTACCCCTGCTGTAAGAGGTCACAAAAGGCAATCACTGGTTATGAGGCATTGAAACTTTTATAACCATCTAAAGCAAAGAAAATCTTGCTCCCTTCATACGCTCCCTCATCAAGGTCAAGTATTCTTTGTCAACCTCTCAAAATATACACCAATGAATTATATGAGCTGAGCATTGTTATCATGGATACATGTTTTTACTCTCACTTTTATAATAAAATAAACGTGAGGGGATTGTGAAAAAAATTTACTTTGAATAACGGGCAGCCAACCTGAAAAGGTTCAGAAACATTGGTTTAAGGTAGCTAATGGAAATATTTTTTTAAAACCCCAAACATTTTAGCCCCGAGAAACTGAAAGTGAAGCTTACTATGGGAAAGTCAGGATAGCCTAGTGAATAGGGAATTGAATTGTGACTTTGAAGACCTAGAATATAGTCCCAGTTATTCTACTTGCCTGCTGCTTGACCTTGGCCAGGTCATGTCACCTCTCTGTGCCTCAGTTTCCCCATCTGTAAAATGGGGATAATAGTAGTAATCTCTTTTGTAAAGCACATTGAGAGCTACTGATGAAAAGCACTGCATAAGAGCTAGGTATTATTATTATTTTATACACAAAAGTGAAGCTGACTTCACTGAGGTTGCTTTGCCCAAGCTGAGAGAAACAGCAAAAGTAAAACACCATAGATGGGAAAATTTGACTTCTGTTTTAATAATCCAAAGGTACATCTGCAAGAAAATTTTTCTGTTTCTAACATGGCTCTTAAATTCTGTCCATTTTAAAGTTGACTAAAGGAAACTCTGAGTTGAGAGAGAAAGGAGCAGGCTATTGCTGACCTCCATGAATAAAGCAGCCATGGCATATTCAAACCCTTTTGCAAAAACGGAAGCATGCTAATCCTCTGTTCCTTATGCTTTACCCGCCCTTCCAGTGCCCCAAGGCTATCTCTGACTTCAAACCTTTCCGATACAATCTGTTCCCTGGATAAACACAATAAACCAAGATAAGGCAGCAAGGCATTTCAATGAGGGGGCATGCTGCTGGGACTAAAGTAAGCAGCTCTTGATTGACACCTTAAGCCTTTTCTGCCCTGACTTTTAAATCTCACAGAAGTTTGATGCAGGAAGCATCTAATTAGCTATGATCCTGGAAGTGAAGACAACAGAGAAGAACAACAGTAACACTGAGGCTTGTCCATCACTTCTCGGTCATGGAAGTACTGGCTGGAGATGTTGCAATGATTTTTATTATAATGTACCATGGACACGCTTTAAAAGTCAGCATTTGTCTACGGCGACCACAGTTATTTCCTATTCTAAGCGCAGGTGAAATCTGTGCTAGCTCAATGTGCAGCCATGTTGGTGTAGAACTAGCGTACAAGAAGAAACTGCCCTCAGTCGAGAGTTATGGGCCTGACTGTCATTTACAGCAAGGCCTCTTTATATCAATGCAAAGCAGTCTTAGTGTAAAGGAGACTCAAGCCCACGGTTACTGTTCTCACAGAACAACTGTGCAGGCTGAGCATTATTTTGTCTATGCCTGATGGTAGCCTGTCTGGGGTTTTTTTTAAGCTGTAGTTTCTGGTTCATAATCCACAGTTTGCATACCATGCAAGGAGGAAGAGGAGAAAACATCACGGCTGAAATCCTACCCTCGCAGGAATCAATGGCAAAATTCCCATTGACTTCAACATGGCCGGGATTTTACCCACCATACACAATTCAAATGAACAATTTACACAGCTGGGTATTCCCGTAGCTCTCAATCCTTGCTGACAGAAAAGGCAGCAGATATATATTTTGAACGATAGCCGCCATTGCTGCTATGTTTAATGGACTAGTTCTTCTCCACTCCAGGATGATCCTCTCCAGATATCTTTACACCAAGGGAAACTGACCGTGAGCCAGATAATCTCCCAGTCTCTGCTTCCTCCAACAGGTAGATCATTCTAAAGGTAATCTGGCTCAAAACAGTGTGAGCGGGAGAGACAGCAACAGAGGATTGATTCATTCTTTCTCCCCAAGGCTGTTAGAGCGTCTGCCTTCAAGGGCCATGTTGTGAGATCAGTTCTTTGGGCATCTGCTATTAGAACATTGATCTATTGAAGTCTCAGTAATACACTAACTTTTAAAATGGTATGTTTTTTGTATGCATGGAGTTACTATGGCATTCTAGGTGTTTGGGTAGAGGAAGAAGGAAAAATGATGAGGCTTTGTGGAGACAGCTCTAAAGACTCAAAGAAAATAACAAGAGGTTTCCTTTATTCCCCCCAAAATCAATCTGTTTTAGTTTCTCTGCAATTTGTGCCATCTCTTCTGATTTTCAAGTATGTCTCTGAAGCTTGGCTGCAACTCGACTGAAGGCTTTAAGAGCTTGAATCGCAACAGCACGGTGAGTAAAATGCTTAGTTTTTATTGAAAAAATCAGAAGTGACAGATACCAAATTAGTTCCACCGCTTTGATTGATTACTTGGAATATTTAGCTCAGAATGATTACATCGAGAAGGCCTGTTAAAGTTGAAGCTGGCACATAAATTAATTTTGGAAAAAATCTTTTTTTTAAAGAAAAACTCTTCTGCGGTGGTAAAGTGTTTATAACTAGAAACAGAGATGAATAATCTTCTCAACAGTCAAGCTGGTGTGAATAATTAAACATATGGTACTGTGAATTAGTATTTGAGGAAAAAGGGAAAGAATAACACAAAGATAACGCTATTGTGGCTTCACAGATCTCTGTTATCTTGAGATCAGCACTGCCCAGGAGGAAATGGAAGAGTTGTTAGCTTGCTGTTCAACCATTGTGTAGTTTGCTCCTAATGGTGTTTCTATGCTGTATGTCCCTACTGGGAAACCCTGCAAGTATTGTGCATGCTGATGAGTCTTGAATCCGAAGGACGCTCTTATTGTTGAGGAGGCACTGTGGAGTACAGACAGGAACTGGGAATGGGTGATGGTCCACTTGGGCTGGGAAGGTTGATGGCAGTTGGGAAATTCTAAGGAGCACTACTATGCTGGGGTCACCGCTGTGACAAGGGTGTGTGCACAAGGGAAGCAGAAAGGAGGAAACAGAAATTGCACTACCCCAGATAATGGAAACGATAATAACAACAGGAGGGGTTTGTGCAAGTTGTCGTCGGAAAAATGCATGGCTGGTATTACAACAATCCTCAGTGCAGACTAGCCGAAGGCAAAGGTTTTCGTCAGCACTATCTATGCAGATGGCCTTGGATTGCCTTGTCTGCTTATTTTTACATTGATTGGTTTCGGTATTCACATGTCTAAGTGCCTCCAGAAAACTGGTTTCTACCTCTTTGTACACAGTGCAATTCCCATCATCTTCAGTGCATATATCTGAGAGCAGAACAGGAGCCTAACTGTGCAAAATAGTTGCCTAGCACTCTGTGTTACTGCATATTTATAATGACCCTTTTCAAAGCCATTCTCATGGACTGAGTATGTGTGTGAGCAGTTAGCCCATTTTGGAAATTCTTCAGGTAATTACCATATGCTACTAATCCACCCCTGCCTTTCATATGTTCCCTTCAGCTTTTTGTTTTTCCAACAGGCAAGGATTTAAGTGGGGAATGTGAAAGTGAGAATTTCTTCATGTGTGTTCAAACCAGCACCCAGAGCTGGATGGAAATCCTCTGCCCTTTCTTTGACAGCAAGCTGCGCGCTATGCAAAGAGCAGTCCCAGACTTCTGTAGATCTGAAAGCTTGAGCACAGTAGCTGTGTATCCCAGGTAGACCTATAAGAATTTGCCTTTGAGTGAGGGAGCATTATTTTCCCTGGCATTTTTTAATAGTCTTGAAAGATGGGTTCAGGACTCAGAATTGGATTCAGATTTCCAACATTCCAAGAGTTTAGGGTTTGTTTGGGCAAATCTCTCCTAGAAAAAAATAGATTATTGACTATATTAAATGTAAACCACGATGACTTAAGAAACACAAGCTATTTACTCTACATACAATTGATTTTAGAGGTAGTGGGAGGGGTGGAGTTCCCCTGAATAGCCAATCACGTACTCTCCTTATATACTATCCATACCTTTGAAACTGACATTTCAGGCGTTTAATCTGGGATCTCCAGAAGTAAAAGCATAAGTCACAGAAACTTGAGCTAGGATCTGTAGCAGACTCACATCCTCTGTGGATCAGATACAGAAGGGGATGCATAAAACATACTGACCAGTAGGTTTCATACTCTGCCTGGACAGAGGAAGCTTGTCCTGAGCATGTTGAAACCTGGATGAGCCCCCATTTATGTCATGGCCACTATCTTGGCTGACCCAAGAGACTGACCTAAGGCCTCTGGAGCAGAAAGCAGGCTTAAGCTAAACGGCCAGGCTTAGTAGCTGGGACAGATTCTTGTTCTCTATGGATTGGGTACAGAAAGAGACGTGTAACAGGGATTACGCTAAGGCTGTGTCTTCACTGCAAAGTTAATGGGAGTTATCGTCTATGCTTAAATTAACTCCTCGCAAGTTAGCTTCGCTTCAGAGAGCACTGCCACACTGTGAAAAAACTCTAGGTTATACCACCACCGCACTGGAGGCAAGGGTTTTTGTGTGCGGCTGGGCGTTGAGTTAGGGGCTACACTATGCACTGAAGACAAGTCCTTACTCAGCTTGGAACCTACTAAAGAGGCCTGAAACTCCTCAAGGCAATCGATGAGTTGAGGATTCAGGATATTGGGTCATCTGAAATTATTACCTTCAGGTATTTATCCACTTCTTCTTCTACTTTCTACTTCAGAGTTCTTTCCACCTTTTCCCCTCTGCAGCTCACTGTACTGTCCATCCCAGCATCAGTCCTGTGAACACCTTACAGATTGCATTGCTGATGGAGAGGAAGATCTGTCCAGTGACTAAGGCACTAGCCTAGGACTGACCTGGGTTCAGCTGTGTGCTCTGCCACATACTTCCTGTGTGACCTTGGGCAAATCACTTAGTCTGTGCCTCAGTTTCTCAACATTGTTTTTCAAAGTGGGGCTAATAGCATGTCTCTACTTCACAGGGGTTCTGTGAGGATAAATACAGTAAAGGTTGCGAGGTACTCAGATACCATGGTGATGGGGGCCATATACCTAATATAGATAGGTACATTTTGGGCTACTAAATGTCTACGTGTCTGCGGGGGGGTTAAACTGAAGTTTTTTGATGCATGTCAGCTAACTCGCAGTGTAGCATGCACATGGAATGCACGGTCTGTAGAAGAGTGAGGCTGAGGCTTACATAGCTTCCCTGAGAAGCAAAGGGTCAGAATAAAGGTGCTCCATAACTGACTAAAGGCTTAATCAGTCTCAAGCGTAATTACAGCACATAGATTTAGTTTTTGGTTCATCTCTGAAAACAAGAGCTACGCATCTGCTGCCCTCTAGATGGTGGTAGATACTAAACATGACCAGCATTGGGAAAACCTGTCATTGTGTAATATAAGAATGTGGCCATTTTCATTCAGAGGTTACAAATTCCAACATATTATATTTACATACCACTGAGGCTAGTTTATATACTAGAAAGAGCATCTCCCAAAGCCCTGTATTAATTTGTTCAGTGTCAGTAGGAACACGTAGCCCTGCAGTACAAATGAGGGAGCAGTGAAGTAGTCCAAATATACGGTACTGCCTCTTACTATGGGGTTCTTGTCTTACAGTTTTATTCTGAATATCCCACATCAGAATATCCCACATCACACATGAAGCAAAATAATGCTCCAAGAGCCTATACCATTCTACCTTTGAACCATATCAAATATACAGTATTTAAGCACCAGTTAGTGCTGATGCCAAATATTAAATTAGATCTAACTACAAATACAGCTACAACGGGGACCCAATGTATTATATGTGACTGACCCAGCTGGTAAAAGACAATCAAGAGCACCATGGTCCTCTACCATTGGAGACCACCGTTCCTGCCTTTGGAAAGAGCAGTCTACCCCGTCTCCCACAACATGCAGTAGTCCTGTCTGTGCTACAAAAGCAGCTAGATTCATCAATCTAACAAATTGCCACTCAGTGGGCCCTGGGCTATCTCAAGGAGTGCCTCTCCCTCCACGGTAAGGACAAACCAGGACATCTGTGAGAGAACAATGGACCTGTCCTCAACAAGGATGAGACAAGAGCGGGGAACAGAGCTATCTCGGTTGCTGGCCAATGGCTGTGGAACTCCTTTCCAAAGGAGATAAGAGTCATAGTCACTCTTCTCTACAAAATGGAATAGCCATAGTAACACTTACCTCTGAAAAAAGGCAGCTAAGCTAATGGATGATGCAAAGTGACAAAGAAAATTTATGGGCACTAGGAAAAGGAGACGGAAACCTTGTGTAGATTGCTGCTGACTGTAATTTCTGTAGTGCACCCAGATATCACGGTGATGATCACAGTAAAAGATGACCCACTCGTGCTTTGGAAATTGACATGGGTAATATCTGGAAGTAAGTGATATGGAACCGCTTTGCAGCACCCAAGCGTGCTCCTGTGTGTTTATACCGAGCACACTTGCCTGTATCAGCGATCTGAGGAGCTTGTGAAGTTCTCGTTTAAACATTCTGTATATCCAATAGTGTGTGATGAAATGCAGTACATTTCTTGCTTGCTTTGTCTTAAATACATTCACTGCCTAAAAATGATAATCTCCCAAAAGACTGTATCAGCTCTCCAATGATTCACTGCAATATATATCTCCACTTTGCTTCCCCGCAGACTGTATCAGTATGACATCAATTGTACTGAATAAAAATGCTTACAAACCTATTTCCTGCTACGGCATCATCCCATTATACACAATTAGACACTCTAGGAATTTCTCCTGAGATCCAGATGGGTACAGACGAGAGCAGCTATGGAACCCGTGTGTGAGCAGAATAATGAATCATTCATTCAAACCTACACACTAACTTTCAACTCTTGTTGTGTTGAACTGCATAAGCTGCTTATTGCCCTAAAGAGCCTGAATCATCCAAATCATTCTGAATCTGGTTTGTGCTGTTTTTCTGCATTTCCTGTGCTTCTCAGTTTTATTGTGATGACTATTATTACCCCTTCAAAAAGATTTATTCCAAATATCTCATCAGGAAAATTCTCTTTGGACTGAGACATGTTGTTTTGAAAGGAAGCTTGCAGTGGGATCAAAATGGTGGCTATAAGAAAAACAGATTAAAACTAAGTTCATTCCCATTATTGTTGTTGTTATTACTGTACCCCACTAAGAGCCCATTGTGCTAGGAGCTGTACACACACAAACCAAAGAGAAGGTCACTGCCTCTAAAGAATTTATAGTCTAAGTAGAAGAGAAGAGACAGAGAGGTGGATGAGAGCACAAGGAAACAGTGACACAGTGTTAGTCAGCATGACAGGCAGTGGATTCCTATTCAGCTTTTGATTCCCTAAACAAGGAAAGCATCATCCTATATCACTAGTACGTGGGGGCTGGGACTAGGGGTGCTGCCACACCCGTCGGCTTGACGTGGTTTCCATCATATACAGGGTTTACAGTTTAATTCAATGGCTCTCAGCACTATATTCCCACTCTACCAATTGTTTCAGAACCTCTGCACTAGCAGCTCTTCTTGAAGGGCTTGTCTACACACAAAGGTTGCAGCAGAGCACTTTCACTGTAGTACCCAGGATAGCTAAAGCGGTGTAGTTAAAGAGGTACAACTCCGCCCAGCGTGGACACACTTTTACCAGTATGAAGATTCTTATACCATTATAGCTCCTTATTCCTGTAAAGATAGCTGCTGATTTAACTGTTGCAATAAAAAAGGGTTATATCAGCACCTTGCTTTTAGAAGGTCATTAAATCAGCACCCGATGATTTACTGAATTATTTCACTGTTTTGGAGAAAATGCACACCCCTCTTAAAAATAATTAAATCAGGACAAAAACTGTGTGTGGACCAGGCTTTACAAGTAACCCAAGAGAAGTAGAAAACGATGAAGCCCTACTAGACAATCATCAAGATAAATGATATGCCAAATAAGAGTGGCAAGTACTTGACTACCAACCATTAAAATAATAATAACGGATTGGTGAATTTTTCAAAAATGCTCACCATCAACCCAACAGTGCTTCCACTGAAGTCAATGGGAGTTTTACCATTGGCTAGGAGTTAGGGTAATGCTGAAAGCTTATGAAGATACTAGCTCTATATGTTTATCAAACCCCCTTTACCCCCAAAAGATCCCTAAGCACTATACAAAATTATATGCAAGAATCACCATGCAGATGCAGCCACCTCTGGGGTGGAATCCAGCATGCTTGACAATGTACATCAATAATACATATGAGGCATAGGATTTTTTAAGACAATAGGTATTTTACCACTTTCTTCAATAAGAATCCTAGTTTAGGAGAAGAAGTAAATGCCATGACCATCTGAAAATGCAGGGGGAATTTATGGAGGCAGTTAGAGCTAGCTCCACAAAGGGACTTAGAGCCCAGTGGAAGTTAGGCCCAGATCCTCAAATGTTCTTAGGCTCCTAACTAATTACCTAGATTTGAATTTGGCCAGTAACTGAACATCCACTGCACCATGGGATCTTTAAAGCCTCATGAGGGCATGTGGTCAGGGAGATCTCATGTCAATGTCACCTCTGAATGACAGCACCTTGTGGTGCTCCTCTTGGTACTGCTCTCCCCTGAATGGACTCCTTTCCCTGTTGTAAAGCGTTATAGTCAATCTGGAGAGCCATGATAGCAAGGGCAAAAATCCCTTTTCCCCAAGAGAAAGGGTTGCTCAGGGTACAGCAGCACAGAAGTTGCTTTGCAGCACCTGCCACCTTCTGGTATCACTTAGTGAAACAGTTTTTAATCAGTGTCAATGTTCTCTCCCATGGCATCATTCTTCCTGGCCTTGTAAATCAGTTTGATGCACAGGACAATAGCAAACGCTTTCTGGAAAACAGATGAATTATAGCCACCGCTTCATCATTATCTGCCAGTTTAAAAAGATTTGAGCATACTTCTTAGAGAAGAATTTCCTTTATGGCACCAGGCTACAGATCGTGTACTAAATTATACTGGGTGTGTCTAAATGGTGTGTAAACTAACCTGCCACCAGTGTTTCCAATACTTTACCTCCAGCGAGGCTACTCCAGAGCTGTAGCTGAAGGAAGCTCCATTGATCCTTTTCCAAAAATGGAAGCATTAGTGTCTGACCAATTCTCTGGTGTTCCTGCAATATTGGCTACTCCAAACAGTCAAATATCATGAGTCAAGCTGCCATAAATCATGAGATTTAAAGACTAATAATGAAAATGTTGGGGATTTTCTTTTTTACCTTCTGGCTTTTAAACCTCTAGGGACCACATTTTCAAGCCCCCCCCCCTTTTCCCTTCCCCCTACAGCTATGAGGACTAGAACCTTTAAAAAAAATGAGAACAGAGATTCTCACATAATCACTTGGCTCCAGGAACTGAGGCTTTAAGATCACTACATAGTGTAAGGCTAGTGATAAAACTGAGAGCTGGCAACCCTGCCTCCCTCTAATAAAGAAACAAAAGGCCAAATCTTCAAAGGTATTTAGGCGCCTAACTTCTATTTAGGTGCTTAAATACCTTTGAGGATCTAGGCCAAACTCAGTGCTTAGAACTGTTCTTGTGAGTGGGTCGGCGTAAAGCTTTAAGTGGGATGTACATGGTGCTTAGGCCTTGTGCTAATTCTCCAGTTGCATTACTTTCACACTCGATATTTAATAGGTGCCAAGTGTTTTTTTAAACAAAATCCAGGTGGTTGTTTTCCAGTTCTTCACCACACACGAACATACGTTTCTGACCCACACGTGCTTATTGTTTATGATCAAATGGCAGTTAGTTTGGGTCTTTTTGCTATGGTAAGACTGAAAGGCGAGCTAATCTTCTGTACCAGAGAGAATGGGCTCATTTGGTGCCAACATTGTTTAATCAAGTAGTGCCGATGAAGGACCTGGAAGAACTAGAGAAACCAAAAACAAACAATGAAACTAGATAAGTAATTTTTGGCTACTGGGTATTTGTCCATTATAGACCCACAATTTTGCATGCCTGAAAAAAAAAATCATTATTCTGAAAGGGTGCAACCATGTTTGAAGATTTGTATTTTGGGCAGGGGCAAATCTGCCCCACCAGTTGTGTTGTAGTTTTTCAGGATTTGTAATGGGTAATTTTAGTTGGGCATTAGCTCAGCTGTTAAAAAAGATCTTGCATAAAATTTTCAAAAGTACCTAAGGGCCAGATTTTTAAAGCCATTTGGGTGCCTAACTCATATGGTACTAAGTGACTTAGGTGTCTGAGTCCCAGTTTCAAAGCAATCAATGATACTAGTGGGAATTAGGCTCCTGAATACATTTGAGAATCTGGGCCCTAGGAGCTTAATTGTCATTGACTGTCAATCAGCTGGTTATAGTCCTCATCCCACCTGATTTGAATCACTCTATCTCCCATCTTCTCGATATCTGCCTTTAAAAAGTTACTGCATGTCCATTCTCCACCCATTTTACTTTCATTTCTGTTCTAACCCAAAGCCTAATAAGATTCTGATTGCCACTTTGCAGCATGGGTTGCACCAGCATTGACAGTCTCAGTCATGACCCCTGCATTACATAATGTCAAACCTAGTCTGGGATTAAGCTGAGGGTGTCTGCCCCCTTTGTCAGTCAATGCACATGCTGAGATTTCTTTTTTAATTTTACATCCTGTACCAGGTGTTTTATAAAGATACCTTCCACCTTATTCTCTTTACTTCTCAGGCTTTCGTTTACCCTGGATAAGGGAAATTGCATGCTACCAGAAGACTGGGCCTTTTCCCTTTTATTTCCTTTTTCTCCTCATTCGCTTCATATTACAGATGTTGTTTTAAGTCATCTGTTCTGCAACAGATTGCAGGGAAATGAGTCATCCTGGGAAGTATCCTCAGTTTCCCTCTGCAATGGTGCTGCACCATTGCCCAGATTTTCTTGAATTCCCTTCTCCAGGGTGAAAAGTTTCTTCATTCTTTCTCTTCCTCTATTCTCCTGTCTATTACTACAAGATCATCCTTTTCCTTGTTTACATTCTTCAAAGACATTTCTGGCGCAGCCAGGGTAGGAATTAACATTCTATATTTATTAATATTTGTATTAGAGTGATGTCTAGAGGTCTCTTATCAGAGCCTCACTGTTCTAGGCACTGCACGGACACACAGAAAGGGGCAATCTCTAGCCTTAGAGCTTAAATCTAAATCGACAAGGCAGACAAAAGGTGCGAGGGGAAATAGAAGCACAGACAGAGGATGTGACTTGCCTATGGTCACACAGAACTGAGATTAGAACTCAGCTCTCCTGACGCTCAGGCCAGCGCTCTATCTACTAAGCCACATTGCCTCCCCTTTAGGTAGCTAACATATCCCTACTGAACATTTTTGCTGAATCCCTACTTCTAGCAGGCCCTGTAGGGGCAATGAATGTAAAGGATTCAGACACAATGGGTCTCCACAACAGCGGTTCCAGCCCACTGTCCATGAGCTGAGTGATTTCTTCGCCAGGCACTACAGAAGGGGGTGGCAACCTTTCAGAAGTGGTGTGCCGAGTCTTCATTTATTCACTCTGATTTAAGGTTTTGTGTGCTGGTGATACATTTTAATGTGTTTAGAAGGTCTCTTTCTATAAGTCTATAATATATAATTAAACTATTGTTGTATGTAAAGTAAATAAGGTTTTGAAAATGTTTAAGAAAATTCATTTAAAATTAAATTAAAATGCAGAGCCCCCTGGACTGGTGGCCAGGACCCAGGCAGTGTGAGTGCCACTGAAAATCAGCTCGCATGCCACCTTCGGCACGCGTTCCATAGGTTGCCTACCCCTGTACTACAGGCTTGAAGTACTTAGAACTGTTGCTTTGTATAAAGTCCCCTCTAAGCCAGGGATGCTGCTACTCGGAGCCCAGTGTTCGAGATTGTTCAATGAGCAGAAGCAGATGAGGAGATTTTTCTCAGTCTTTACATTGGGTTTCTGGGGCAAATCATGTGGCAACCTGGAGCCCAGACAGGTGCTCAGAGCCATGGGCAGAACATGACAACAACTAGTGTATTGATTGATCCTCCTTACTTATACACGGTGCTGGCTATCCGTAAGTGCCAGTAGATGGCACTCTTTCTGTTAACTCCATACATACAGCCAGCTCTCTTTTACATAAAAGTCTCCTCCCAAGATGCACTAATGGTGATAATTAACTAGCTGTTAGATTTGTTTGTTTTAAATTGTAGTCTGTAGACCTGTTACTGTCAAAGTATAATCCAGTGTAGTCTGTAAGTGCCTTTCAAAGCTAGGGAAGAGTCCAAATGAAGAAAACCAAGTTCAGCAAGGTGTAAGAAAAACCATATTGGAAGCAGGTAACTGGTCGCTCATCCTAGCCAGACAAGGCTGAACTGCAGAGGAAAAGGGATTGGTCCAGATTGTCATTCACAGATGAGTCTCAGAAAAAAAAAAAATAGTTTGCTGTGTCAATGTATGGTCCGAGGAAACGAAGTGAGATTCCCGTGTGTCATTCCCACTAAAGCCCATGCCCATTTGCCCAGCACAGTAACTCACACCGATTTTAGTGTGCTTCATAACGATGTATACATGAATTTAATTCTTGTGAAAGTTGCCAGACTCACAGCTGTAAAAGAAACAGATCCGGGCCAGGTAGTAATACAGCAAACTTCCCCTCCCTGCCCTGACAACGTGCCTTACCTCTGAGATGGAGAGACTTGGTTTTCATGTCCAGTCATTCCTTGGTGTTTTATCTGAGACTGCCAACAGGGTCAGTTAGTGCTGGTTTGTAACCGTTTTTTTGTGAAGCAGGGCTAGGAGGTGGACTGAGACCATCAACTCATTCACATAGACCACTCAGTGGTGATCAGGAGGAATCATAGTCACTGTCAAAACAGGTTTAATCTAACCCAATATCCTAAGGATGAAAGACTCTATGTGGCTTTGCCAAACCCCCAAACCATTTTGGTAATTCACTTACCCAGGCAGTTTTACAAAAGGGTCAATGTGTAATGTTACTGTGTACAGCCAACAGTGCGTTGCTAAACCAATAGACAGCGCGCATGCTCTGAACGTTACTGAGCTAATTAAACTATAAAGTGGACTGTTCACTAATGCATGTTGTACTTGCTCTGGCTTTATAAAAACACTTTCCTAAAATGGTGTAACATGACAGAACTCCCATTACCTGATGTCTCATCTAGTTCTTCACACTGCTGGATTCCCTGTCACTATTTTACCTGTATTTTAGACAGTTAAGGTGGCTAAGAAAGTCACTCTCGCCATGGTCTTTGCTTTGGTCTTTTCTATGCATTGCCCCACACTTTCAAAAGGCCTGAACCTGTAGTCATTGTACATGCAAATATCTAGTGACTTCCGGGAAAGGACCATCTTGCCAAACCTAAGAGATCAAAAATCATGGGTCAGGACCAAAAAATCATAGGATTGGCTTAAAAAAAAAAAGTCATGATATTCAAAAAACAAGTTGGATTCTTTTTTGTACGCTGCCTGCCTTTTGAGAGTTTGTGATATGTTCAAGTTATGCTTTCAAGCTTTCTCTGCCTCCACAGGGGCTAGAAACTAGGAAAGAATGAAAGCTGAGATTTGCTCTAATCGATTGACTCCAGGCGCTATGGTTTCAAGAAGCCTGAGAAATGTCATAAGCGTCATAGTAATGGCAACACTAACTGAGTAACATGTATGTAAGGGCAGCTGGAATGGGCTCAAAAAATCTTTATCTGGGCAGCTTTGTCTGTTTAATTGAAAAATTCCCCACTCTGCATTTCCAATTGTCCTCTAACAGGATCTTTCTATGGTGGGGAAGTCACTGAGCGAGAGTGGGAGGGCTGAGGTTTGGGCTTTTAAAAAATCCAGCTTGTTGGGTTTAGTCTTTTGCTTTTCACATCAATGGTCCTTGTATTTAACTAGGCTTGTGCATTTGTATTCAACACATTCCCCCAAAGTGGAGGCAAAATACTTCGTGTGTCTATATTTCAATTACAAATAACAACCAAATGTGGGGTAATAAAATAAATTCGTAAGTGGAGAAACAAGGATGGGCTTAGGGCCAGGTTTCCCTCCATTGTCACATAGTTTTCTTACACACATCCGTGTCTCTGGTTGCACTACATTCCTGGCAGTCACTCAAGCCCCACAGCATATGCAATGACAGCACCTATACCAGCTGCAAACGGATGGGTCTAGTTATGTAAACTTGCTTTACCCCCAAGAAAGGTATTACACGCTGCCCATACATCAGGACTGCTTGCCATTAAAAACCAAATTCACCATGCCCTGACTTTTTCTTAATTAACTTCAAGACAAAGTACAATTTGCCAAAACATAGAGCCAGCTGTTTGGCTGAACTATGGTCAGTGCTGAACCAGGGCTCGGGGCAAGAGTGGCTTTAAGTCTCCAGCACCCGTTAAGCTATCTGGGGAAGAGCGAGAGAATGAAGATATTTGGTATATTTTAGAATCCAGAATAATCAACATTAAGATAATATCAAAATACCAACTCTTTCAGCTCAGAGGGACTTCAAAACAGTGCAGCTGCTCAGACCTGCAGTCAGGGTTGTGAAGTAGGAGAGATTCACTAGCACAGAGTCTGGGAGGACTTTCATGTTTTGAAGGCTCTGGAACCATCTTGCCGTACTGGGTTGAATAGCAACAGCTGACTAATTGTAGAGGTTGTGGGTTTTATCCTTGAGATCACAGCATGAAGGCATGAGTTAATATTCCCAAGCAGGGCCATAGTTAGCTAAGAGGTGAAATCACATGACATTCCCTGCAATCAGTGCACAGATAAGGTTTTGCATGGGGTTTTTTGTTTGTTTTGTTTTGTTTTTTAACAATTCTAGTCAGTGGGGTCTAAAGTCCTGTAACAGATTCAATACACACATACCCTCCACCTTCAGATTTGGTCTTTGATGGTTTATTTTTTGGAGAAGAAGCACAACAGAGCAGAGTCCTATAAAGCATCATGGAAATGTGTTACATAAATTAATATATTTAGGCCTCAGATACTATATATGGACTAATAAGGGTTATCAAAGACACAAATGTCAGCATGCACACGCTAACTGAGGCGAGCATAGCTTTGCAAATGCAGTTCTATTTTATTTAAAAATTGCAGCTTCTTACTTGAACCTATTCAGCCCTAGCCAGGGTTAATAATAGATCACTTCACTTCCAGGGGCATTAGCATCCCCTGCCCCTGAAAACTGTCATTTAACTCATACAGGCCAGATATAGGGCTTAATCATAAGCTACATGGGCCACGAAAAGCAGTGGGGCTTATTTTGATACACTTTATACCATAGTTTTTGGAGTGCTTGTAGGATGGGATCCAGTCTGGTCAAATTACAAATGTCTGAGTCATCATGTGTAACCCCCCTCCCCAAGAATGAAATCTTAACAAAAGAAATATTGTTTCCTAACTAAATGCAAAATACGTAGGGGAAGAACATGCCCTTGGAGGTATGGTTAGCACAGCACGTTGACTTGTACCCGCATCCTGTCTCTTTGTTTGCAGTGTCCTTAGATATTTAAATGCGTAGTGTTGTTCTCTGTATATGAATCCATGGAGTTGTTTCAAAGAGCCCATGCTGATTCCCCCATTGCACTGGTGACAGATCTTTGGTTTTAAGTGATGCAACAATTAACTATTTTAAGAAGCTTTTCTTGTCATATGTTCACCCTGGGCCAAATCCTGCAGGCTTGGCACACAAAAATAGCCCTGCTGAACTCCAGGAATGCAAATGGGATCACTTGCTTGACTAATGGAGCAGGAGCAGGCCCTGAAGTTCTCTATTTCTGAGCTTCTTGCTGAAGAGGCAACATCAAAGGTGACATTGACATTGACTTTATTAGTTACTCCAGCTCTGCATCAGTGTAACTGAGAGCAGAATTTGATGCTACACCATACATATCAGTGGCCATGATGAAGCAGCCTCATTCTGATGCTGACATAGTTGTTAAATAGCTGCCTTACATTGATATATATCTATATAGGGTGATGTACAGACCAAAAAGCATGGGTGATCCAAGCAGCTGAACTTCCCAGACCAAGCCCAAAGAATTGGTGGAGCATTTGGCTGGCCCTGTGGGAGTCTCTTTTACACCCCAGTTACAAGGTAATAGCACTGAGGATCAGAATGAAGAAATTGTTTTTGCACCCTTCATGTACAACTGAATATGAAAATTTGTGCTAAGGGGAATACTGATTAAAAGACACCAAAGGCTTCCAGAAAGCCTTTGTCTTTCCCATGGTGTGTCTTGCAGAGACAATCCTATTAGAGCTTTAGTGAAACCCTACATGAAATGACAACATTCATAGACAGCAGAGGACCTTTCAGTGATACTAAATTCTTCAAAAAGCATCACCTTGCTTTTGTGTAGTCCAGCAAGTGCTTAGGTATATCTACCAAATGGCCAAGGGAGATATTGGAGTTACCTTCAATGGAGAGACAAGGCGGGTAAGACAATATCTTTTATTGAACCGATATCTGTTGGTGAGAGAGACAACCTTTCAAGCTACATAGACCTCTTCTCCAGGTCTGGAAAAGGAACTCCCAGCATCATGCAAGGTGGAACAGATTGTCCAACATAAATAGTTTAAGCATAATGTCCTAGAACTGATCTGGCTACAGCTATGTTGGATTACCTTCAATTGAGGCATTTATAGGTAGGCTTGACACTCAGCTGTTAAGGGTGGCTTATTGGTAATGAAATCAATCTTTTCATGATGCAGAAGGCTGGTCTAAATGGTCTACTAGAGGCCCTTGCCCCTTCCAACTTCTTGTTTCCAGCTGGAGACCCCACAGGAGAGGTGTTGACACCTACTGGGAATTAGAGTAATTTCTATCAAGAGGCTTCAAGGTCAACACCCCATTGAGGTAACACCCAGCATTATTGTTGCAGGGCAGGTTGTATACATACTTAGTAAATAAACTTTGCATTCAAATGTTTTTCTACATAACCACAAGGGCTATATATATATGTAATGCAACATCCAGGCTCAGTCTGATCTCTGGTCAGTTTGGGAGTGATCTCACAAGCCCCGGACAGACTCCCAGCTTCAGAAGAAAGAATAGTCCCATCGATGTAGGCTACTAAAATGAAAATACATAGGGTGAAATCCTGGCCCCAGTAGAGTCAATGAGAGTTTTGCCTTTGACTTCAGGATGGCCAGGATTTCATTCATATACCATATGCTATGTGCTGTCCCATGATGCACTCCACTTCAACTCTGACTGTGGAGATCTATCAGAGTGTGAACTCTGCAGGGCTCACATCAGCATGAGAAGGGACAAGCAGATGATGTATCAATTAAAATGCATTTGGGAAGATCAACAGATGCAGGATGGACACAAGTAGCCATTAATTTCTGAGTATCTTGTAATGCAGCTGCGGCAGGAATCACGTTAGTTTGAAATCCAATTATTATCCATTTAATAGAGTATTAATATTTAAACACCCTTTAGTATGTTTTGGCAATGCCCTTTAACTACTGCATTTCATGTAAAAATGTTGGCCTAGATCCTCAGCTGGTGTAAATCAGCATAGTTCCATGGAAGTCAGTGTGGCAGTGCCAATTTACACCAACTGAAGATCTGGTCTAATAGTCATGGAATTCCTTTGAAAACAGTGAATCAGATGAATCTTTCTTACTTGCCCTACTAACAAAATATGTTAGTGGACAGGATATTGTCAGTCAATAGGCCCCAAATCTGACCTACCGTGCTTCCTTATTTCAGTCACTTTTTTTTTTTGCAAAGTCTAATTCAAAGCCTATTGAATTCAATTAGAATCTTATTAAGCAAATGTGTCCTGTTAACACGTCTATTTTAATATCTTAAAGCATTATTTAAATCATTATTTAATTTCAATCATTATTTTTTATAACTCAAATCATTTTTATAACTGAAACCACAATTTGAATCCCATCTTAGGACAAAATTGATTTATTATTCTTATTTATTATTAATATTTTTGCAGAATGAAATAGAAAATTCTCAATTCAGAAATTACAAAATATTTTGTTTCCAAATTTTTTAGTGAAACAAATCATTTTGATAGTCCTTGAAAATGTTTAATTTTGGTTTGTTGAACTGATCCAAAATGATTCATTTCAAATCAGTTCATTATTAAATTGCATTTCTGTATTTTAGTGCATTGCCTTATGGGAGCTGTAGTTCAGGAGCCTCAGGTTCCCATTTTCCACTGTAGACTAGGCTCCTTGTCTGTACTACAACCACCATGACACATCTACAATTATATAACTCCTATTACGTACCAGCTGTTTGGCGAGATGGAACTCTACTCTGTATCATGGGAGATGTAGTTCCTTAGTGAGCCCAGCCAATAGGATAGAATGGATGGCCAAACTACAGTTCCCATGAGGCATGCAACACAATAGGAAAATGCTGTTTAATGCTGAACTGATTAAAAACTGAAGAGTTTCTGGTCAGTTCAACAAAATGAAATATTATGATTCAAGTGAAGCTAACCCAAAATTAAATATTTCATTTCAATTTTCTTATGGAATATCAAAAATGTTCAGCAAAACTGAAATTTTTGGATGGAAAATTTTGATCTTGCAGAAACTGCATTTTCAATTAAAAAAAATCATTCAGATAGAAACTTCCTAGCTAGCTGAAGTTTCTGCTATCTGGATTCTATGTCCACTGCCACCAAGACATTATTTGTAGCACAGCTACAACAATCCTGAAGTCCTAAAGTGATCACAGATTTGGATATAATAAACACACACACACACAAATAGTAAAGTCATTTCTTTTCACAGAACAGCCTATCAACAGATGTTCATTATGACTGGAGCTGGATTTGCGCACTGAAGTGCATTGAAGCGATTGGAATTTTCACTACACTTCACTAGAAACTATCATAATTCAGTATATTTATTCTGGTATTGATATAAGTAGGCTCTCTGTATATTTACCATCTTCAAAGACAAATTATAGGCCTCAATTCTGCAAGTAACTCTGCCAGCATGGTAGCATCATATTGCTGCAGGTGTCCATGCTAGCAGGCCTGTGGAAGGATTAAGGCTTATATCTGTTAAAAAAATTATCTGTTTCATAAATTACACTTTATATTCTCTAAACTGAAAGAATATTAAAAATACACTTTGCTGCTTTCATTTCTCTCATCTAGAACAATGAAGACAGTAACACTGCTTTCATTTTTGTTTGTTGCTGACTTCTAGCCAATTTGGCTTTCAGGGTCCCATGTATTAGTACAATATTGCAATGTTTAGGTTACAACCAATATAAACATCACTTGGTTTAAAAAACAATTCCATTGTTTAAAAAAATGAGAGAAGCGTGGCAACAATTTGATTGTTCTGTGGTTTTGTAAAAGCTTTTGTCCCCATAATTTAAGATTTGAGTCAAATTAGATCCTTTAAATGTCAGCAGAGATTTATCTTTTTGTGATATGTTAATGATTTCCTTATTCTTGTATTGGAAACCTTGATACGAGCTCAACTATGCTTGCATCGCTGCACCACTAAGCAGCCTTTCAACCCTTATATTTCTGTGTAATTCAGTTACCTGAGACATTTGGCAGTTCAATTAAAAGAATTAGTTCTGCTTTGCACTTGGAATTTTCTAGGGGAAAATGCTCTGTCAGCACTGGGTGATGATGCTGTTGCTCCATTTCTCTGCCTGTATCAGTAATTCTTTGATCAGTTCTAATAATGATAATAAGACATTGATTCAGTTCAGTTCTAGGGCTCTGAACTTCCTTCCCTGCAGGGTATTCACTGTGCAGACAGCACAGTGACCGTGAACAGAAGGGACAAAGTGGGGTGGGTTAATGAGCTGCCCCTAGATCTGCGACTGGCTTATGATATCCTATTGCTTATGGGGAAATTTCAGTAGCTAGGCTCCGTTTTGCCTGGCTAGCCCACTGGCTACCTCTGCTTCCCAAATTACTCCTGGTAATAAGTGTGCTGAATCTCAGACTACAAAATCCTTTATGCACTAGCTGCAAGCATCAAGCCTTTCTGTCAATTGCATGATTGTTTGCTATTAAAAAGAAGTGCAAAGAGTATCTTAATCCAGGAAGCACAATTAACATCCAACTGCTCTTCTGTACACAGGCTATTGTGTGGCTGTATTGCCACTTCACAGATCTGCATTTTGTAAGATCCCCATACAAACCTGTGAAATTTGACAATCTCCCCAGTGAATCCTCCATAATATCCTTCCTGAGGCAACAAATACATGGAATGTACCAGGTTTGGGGGTGGTTAAGAATAACAAATAAGGAAAAAGGTAAAAGCTGGATCTTCCTGGATCCAATTGGATTCTGCTAGATTCTACGGCACTCAAAGTAGAGAACCAGTCTCGCTGCTTCTATGGAACCAAAAAGATCCAGTTGTTGACATCTCAGAGCAAGAGCACTGCAAAAAACAACAGATCTGATATCTGGATCCTATTGGTTCAAGACAATTTTTAGGTCTCAACCCCATATTGAATGGCATAGATAGAGAATTAAGTGTAGGCACTCCTTCTACACCTAACAATTCCAGGCCCTAATTCATTCTGGAACATGAGTCCTGCCAAAAACCTGGATTCATGCATCTGAATCTTGGCAATTTTTGGTCCCAGCCCCCAAATTGTATAAACCTAATATACCATATGTGGCTGCTCTTGCACCAGGATGTGTGAAATTCTGAATTATCTTGGTAAAGAAGGAATGGCAACATGTGTTGCCTATTTTAATGGTATAATTAGGGGGGTTGGCAAAAAATGGAAGGATCCAGCTGCTAAATATTTGTGGTGCTTTTCTGCAGAGATGGGTCTGGACTTTTGAAGTGGAATTTGGGGAGCTCCCATTCTCTATATGGCTGGTAGAATTCCTGGATTTGGAATTTAAATAGATCAGAATCTAGTGGGATCCATGTGCCACATACACATTTTTGCAGAGCTGCTGCATCAGTTTGCAGCTGGGCCTGGATTTTTTTTGGAGTCTCTACATTTTTTACCTCTCTATTTAGACAGTAAAACTTGGGGAAGTAGTGCTCAAAACTGACTAACTGCAGCAGGACCCAGGTAACCTGCATGTGTTTTCCCAGTGCTACTTGGCTGGGTTATATCAAGGATCAGGTTTTTCTCTTAAAGCAGGAACAGCTGCACTTCTTTTCAATTTTGATAGTACAATGGGCCAAAATTTGCCAAGATCCAGACAGAGCTAAGTGCCAGATCCGGGTTTTTGTGGTGCTCCAACTGTAGGAAGGATGTGGGTATGCGTTTGTGAGGGTGAGTGTTTTTTTTTCTTTTGAAGTGACAGGATCTATTACAATTGTTCTTTGTTTTGATGGTCCAATTTGAAGGTTGTAAGTCCACAAGTCAGCAGGGTCTAGGTCCAGGCAGTTTTTACCTTCACTCCTTTCCCCTGAACGATAATAGTGCAAAACACATGGCATGGAAATACTCCCTCTCTCCTGAGAGAAGGCAACACCCACTTTGTGACTCTCACTCCTCCCAGGAAGCCGTGATAGACACTTGTGTGGCTCTCTCTCCATCCGACTGGAGGAGTTGATGTGTCTCATTATAAGAGCAGCCAATGCAGCCGCCATCCACAGAAAAGCAGAAAGCATGTCCTATTTAAATACATCCACTCCCCAGCATCACCCTTAGCTTTGCACTGGCTTCACCCTCCCTACCAAAAGGATTGCAAAGGAAGATTTGCCCAGGCAGGCACCGTTTGCTGAGGGATTTTTGTTTTGTTGTGTTTTTTTTTGTTTGGTTGTGTTGTCTTTTTCCTTGGCGTGCCGTGGGGGTGTCTCGCATCCCGACCCCCCGCATAAGGAGAGGAGTGCAATAGACCCAGGTGGGGATCCACGCGGAAGATCGCAGCGTTTCGTTTATATTTTTGGTCAATTTCACCGGCAAAGAAGTAAACATGGCGAGTGATTCTCCGGCTCGGAGCCTGGATGAGATAGATCTCTCAGCCCTGAGGGTGAGCAAAAAAACCCCTACTCCTAATCCAACACCCCCCGCCCGTGTCTCGCCCCCCGCGCGCTTTGAGGCTTGGCATGGGATAAATTGGCTATTTTATGCAAGCGGGTGGCATTTATTCGGCTTTGCAAGCGTGATTCAGGCGCAGCTCTAGGCGCGCGCGCCCGCGCGCGTGTGTGTGTGTGTGTGTGAGACAGAGCCCCAGTGAGCGTGTGTGTGTGTGTGTGTGTGTGATGCTTTCTGGAGATCTAGGGGAAAATCAATAAATCTGCATAACTACGACCTGTCCCCCACCCCCTTCCCCGCCGTGCACGGAATAACTAGCCCAGGGTGAGCTGCGAGTCCATATTGCCCACGACGTGTTCGGTTGCCCCCCAGCGCTGTGTGTGTTCATCACGTAGCCTTCGATGGGGGTGGGATGTAGCTCACTCACCCCCGTCTGGTTGGTCGGTGTTTGTTTTGTGCATGGGGGGATGGGGGGTAAGTCCAGGCTTGCCCGGCCAGTGTTTCCTTTCCCACGTTGCTATTCGGCCAGCATCTGGCACGAAGCGAACCTGCTGCTGCAAGGTAGCGAGCCTGGAGCGGCTGGAGGGAGATGGGAACATGTCTGTGTCTCCCCCCTGCCCTGCTCTCTGCTGGGTCTCCGCCGTGTGGGCTCTGCGGCTCTGCTCCACCTGGGAGAAGTGTGACATTTCCTTTCATCTGGGTTCAACCAGGTGACGGAGACATTGGCTTGAATTAAAGCGCGCACACACACAGCCAGACGCAAACAAACCCTGGCCAGGGAGGATGTGGCTTTTCATTTCTTTTTGTCCTCAGATATGTGGTAATTCTTACAGCAGCAGTTACCCTGCTGATCTGCATGCCCTTCCGTGGGGCCTGGCTCAGCTGCTGCCTCTCCCCTGTATGGGGGGGCAGGGGGAGACATAGAGTCCATTTTGAGGTTGTTGTGAAATTAGAACATAATGAGCTCTTAATGATTTCCCTCCTCACCTCCATTGCCCCCAGGAGAATGGGATGCACCTTTCCTTGTCACTCTCAGCAGGCAGTGCAGTGTCTTCTGGAGCTTGATTAAAGATTGCATACACACCTGTGTGTGTGTGTGTGTATTTTTATACACACGAGTTATCACTAGAACGGAATCAATGTTGGCTACTAACGTAGATGTGGTGGGTGGGCATCGGAGTGTGTAAGGTCACACCTTGTGGTACAGCACATTGTTACACGCTGATGCTAATTCCTGGCAGAGTGTGTGTGTGTGTGTCCTCATCTGTTTTCATTAGCTACCCCCCCCCACTTTTTTAAAGATAAAGCTCTTATTTTTATTTAAAGGGTACCATTTAGATGTATAGTTTACCAAATATGGCAGCCATCAATTTCTTTGTGACCTGATGTTTTTCCTCCTGTTTCCGTAACTTTTATTTTCTTCCATCCTTTTGGTTCTAAGAATATATTGCTGATTTCAGCTATTAGTCACTTAAAGGAGTCGTAACTAACATGGTGTTGAAATTCCAGTCTGAAAGCTCATTCTTGCTTTATTACAGCAAGACAGCTTATTCCACTGTCGGCACTGACTTTTTCAAAAAATAAAATTAAAAGCAGCATCCACTGAAAACTTTCAAGAGTGTAGTGTTAGAAATATTATTTGCTTCAGTGGAAACAAGATTCCCATTTAATTCATTTGCCTCACTTTCTTGCTGAATAAGGGTGTAACTGTAAATGATTGCTCAGCAGTACAAGGTGTGGACAAGATTGGAATATCAGGACCGTATATTTTAAAAATAAACATTTAGGTCCAATTCACCTCTCACTTATGCTGGTGAATATCGGGAGAAGTGTGATTGGCCATAACACCAATGTAAAGCAAATATAATTTGAGAGAAGAATCAGCTCCTACATAACTGTTTTGTTTGTTTGTTCTCAAGGAACATCAGCAGTTTAATGTCATCATAACACTTATTTTAAGAATTTCCATAACACTTAAGGACCTGAGTGTTTTACAGTTATGTTGTCATATTTTTGTTTGTGTATGTGTTTTTTTTTTTTGAATGGCAGCTCTTGTGCAAGATATATTCTGTCCAAAATAACTGATATTCTTTTAGCCTCTGAGCAGGACTGAGTTTCCATTTAAAAAAAAGATTCCAGAAATGGAGATATGAAATCCTCTACTGAAACTGCATTCATTTTGCCTCTTGCTATGCACTCTTTCCATGGCATTGTGCTCCTGTCCCCAGATTAAAAAAAAAAAAAATGCAACCAAACCCCCTGCCTCTATTAATTTGGTCAGCCACAGGATCTGTTGGCTTGGATTAATGGTAGATCTGCCTGAACAGTATCCAGATATTGAGTCTCTTCATGCTGCCAGTTTAAACCCCTGAAGAATGGTTGGTGCTAATGTTGACTGGTGGGGAAGGAGAGTGTACGAGAAAACAAAGGGCACGCTGTGAATCTTCACATACCAAAGTGAAGATAATCTGTCCAGAGCTCCCAAAATTAAGAGACATATATTGGGTAGGAGAAAAACCTACTTGTATCTACTACATTAGTTAAATTACTCAAGAACAGTTAATCTATGTGAACATTTGACCCTGCGTGACTGACGCTCCAAGGCCGGCAAGACCTAGGGTGAACCTAGGGTCTGGCTCAGAAGTAGCCCTTAGCATTAGGGATCAACTTTTTCTCAACACCCAGCTGTAAAGAATAGATGTCATTAGTTCATTTGGGCCCAAACTTCATTTTCTAATGCTTTTCTCACCACTGTACATGGCACACATTTCCTGGGCATAGCAGACATTTCCTGGCTATGCACAAAATCCAAAGAATACCAGACACTGAATAATTTAAATGGGAGAGGCCTGTTATGGCACTTTCATTTCAATTATTCAAGTTGAACAAAAATTGGGTCCCTAATTTGTTGAGGAATAGATCTTCTAAACTAACCTCAGGTAGCACTTAGAAGGTTATTCAGCTGATCCCTTGAGGAGTTTCAATCATTCTGCAGTGTCTGAATCAGAAATCAATAGTAAATTTGCTGCCAGAACACAAAACATGTCAGAGAGGAGTAATTTCATAAGGCTCACACAATTTACAAAATTAGGAAAAGGCTGCGTGGCTGCAGCTTTGTAAATATGTGTGTCTGGGTGGAGGAAACATTGTTCATTGCTCTACATGTCTGAAATAGTGAGAAATAGCTATTAAAAATGTTCTAAGCCAGAAGCAGCCAGCCGTTCAAAGCCAGGTTGATATAACAGTTATATCAACAAAATAGGAAAAACTAAAAGAAATGCTTATGAAACAGATCACTGTGTTTGATTCAACTGAAATTTTGGTTTTTGTAAACGTGCTGATGAGAAAGAGAACACAATGCACAGAAAATATGCCTATTAATAAGCAGTCAAGCAAACTTACACTGTGCTGAGTCTTTATCATGAGGTTAGCAGCAGAGAATCCTGTGGCATCTTATAGACTAACAGATGTTTTGGAGCATGAGCTTTCGTGGGTGAATACCCACTTTGTCAGATGCATGAGGTTGTCATCTTTCTTTCTTCTGGTTTCCTTTTCTCTCAAGTAATAGGGGTCTATTCGACACTTCCATGGAATTAAAGTAGGGTGTGCAGTTAAATATTGAACATGGTTTGAATAAAACCAAGAGTCCTGCAGACCTTTTTTCACGCAAGCAGGTTTTAGTGGCCTGTGTATTCCCACTGACTGTTTGCCTGAGCAGGAATTTGCAGAATTGGACTATAAACTGACATTAATAAATGCCATTTAAAAAAAATAATAATTTTTTTTCCACATTGATATTTATGCCAACCAAAGATTGGGCCACCACAGTAGCGTGTGTATGTGGAACAAAGGTCTGAAGCAATGAAAAATTATGCATTGAGGTGTGACCTGCTTAAAAGGCATGGATCGATGCACCTGGTAAGCATATTTAGTGCCCAGTTCTGCCTTCTTCGCTGTCTGTCTCCATCAGTCATTTTATACAGTGCTCATCATCATGATATCTGTGTGCCTTGGCTTCAACAGGGAAATCTGAGGGCACAAGAAAAGGCAGAATGAGGCCTTACAAGTTGGAAGAATTCTGGAAATATTGATCATTCAGAAGGCTGATGCATATTGTTAATGTTACAGAAAACTGTAAGTTAAGATGGTGAAGATGCCTAAGATCTGGTAGCACCACATATTACACTGACATGAGGATTAGACAAATAACAAAATAATGTTCTTTTGTACTGGGTTGGAAGATATTATTTTATATTTTTGCCAGTCCTTTGGACCTGCTTAATAGCGGAATGAGTTGAATTGGCTTGGCTGTTAGCAGAATAATGTTCAGTATCAGGAATAGTGCAGACTGTTGAGATACACTTTAAATAGGGGGCTTTTTTTAGAATAAAAATGAGGATTTAGTAACTGGAGCTCCAATAGGACATTTTTTTGCTACTGTTAAATTCACAATATGTTGTAAATCCAACATATAATAATTCTCTGTCTGTAAGGTTCTTAAAGATTTTTTTTTTCTCTTTAAGAGGTTTTATAACCTGCTTCTCTTTAGTGGGGTCCCAGATCTCTGGCTTGAGCCCAAACCTCTACACTCCAGTTTTACAGCGCTGAGCCCGAGTCAGCTGACACAGGAAAGCCATAGGTGTTCTATTGCTTTGCAGACATACCCATAGACTTTAGGGCCAGAAGGGACCACCATGATCGCTTAGGCTGAGCTGCTGTACATTTCAGGCCTTAGAACTTTACCCACCCACTCCTGTAATAGGCCCATAACTTCTGGCTGTGTTGGTTAAGTTCTCTTACCTTAATTTAAAGGCCTCAAGTTACAGAAGATCCATCATTTTACTCTAGTTCAGACCAGCAAGTGACCTGTGCACAGAGGAAGGCGAACCACCCACTGCCTGAGTCTCTGCCAGTCTGACCTGGGGGAAAATTCCTTCCCAACCACAAACATGGTGATCAGTCAGAGACCCTGAGCATGTGGGCCAGACAAACGGACCAGATACCTGGGAAAGAATTCTCTATATTAACATAGAACCCTCTCCTTCTAGTGTCTCATCTCTGGCCATTGGAGACATTTGCTAATGCCATATGCCATTGTAGGCAATCTCATCATACCATCCCTTCCATAAACTTATCAAGCTCTGTCTTGAAATAATGTTAGTGTTTTTGCTCCCACTACTCCCCTTGGAAGGCTGATTCAGTACTTTACTCCTTTGTCTAATTATGAGCCTAATTTTTTTGATGGCCAGTTTATTCTCCATTTATTTATTATCCATTTATTCTCGTGCTAGCATTGGCTCTTAACTAAAATAACTCCTCTTCCTCCTCTGATGTATTTTTAGAGAGCAATCATATCTCCCCTGAGCTTTTGTTTTGTTAAACTAAACAAGACAAGCTCCTTAAGTTTCCTTTTGTAAGTCAGGGTCTCCATTCCTCTGATCATCTTAGTAGCCCTTCTCTGCACCTGTTTCAGTTTGAATTTATCTTTCTTAAACATAGGAGACCTGAATTGCACACAGTGTTCCAGATGAGGTATCACCAGTGTGTTGTATAATGGTAATAACACATCCCTGTCTCTACTGGCAATATCTAGCCTAATGTGTCCTTGGTGCATTAACAGCCTCTTTCATGGCTGCATCACATCACTGGCTCAGAGTTATCCTGTGATTGACCAATATACCCAAGTCTTTCTCCTCGTCTGTCTCTTCCAACTATAGTCCCCAACTTATAGCAAAAAATCTTGTTCTTAGTCTCTAAGTTCATGACTTTCCATTTTGTACTATTAAATTTCATCGCATTCTGTTACGCAGTTTTCAAGGTTGTCCAGTCTTGCATGATATTCTGGTCCTCCTCTGTACTGGCTTTACCTCCCAGCTTTGTGTCATCTGCAAACTTTATTGGCACACTCCCACTTTTTGTGTGAAGGTCATTAACAAAAATGTTAAATAAGATCTGTCCCAAGACCCGATCATCTTTGAGGAACTACACTAGTAATCTCCCTCCAGCCTGACTGTGGCAGCATGTCACTTCTCAATACAACAGATTTCAATGCCCCAGAGCTTAGTTCTTCAAACATGTATGTTAGCAGGATTGAGACCCAAGACTGCCAATGGTTGCCATAGCTTGATCAGCTATTGCCTAATCCGTCTTGAATCACTGTTTCTCAGCCACTTGTGTGTGAAAGTTGCTCTAGAAAAACAAATCCTATTCTTTCATCACTTTGAGAGCTGGTGATTGCACAGCTGTGCCTTGTCTGACTAGTTTTGGCATGCCTGAATTTAACATGCTTAGGTACACTTTGTTCTTATATGTGATTTAAGCAACAAGGACCACATAGCAACCCTTCATTAGTAAGAGAAGGAGCCGCTGGGGTGGATAAGGAGAAGGGGCTTGTGGAAAATAGAAGGCACTTAACAGCTGTTCCTTGCCTAATTGGTAAAGGAGCCTGTGTGGGTCCTTATTTCATTATAAATCAAGAACAGTCTGAAAGCAAATCCCTGAATCTGAACATTGCGGACTCTGGGGTGTTTGAAAGCCAGATCTGGATTTACAGCTTGAGCTCCTCTCTCTGATAAACCTGCTGCTAGAGAGCAGCGGGTATTGTTTCTCTCTTTTTTGTGAAAGGTTGATGTCATTTTCCTCCATGCCTCTATTTCTGGAAGCTCACTTTTAGACTCCTGAACGAGGCTTGGCTTCCAAAAAGTGCTGAGCACCCATCCTCTGGAGATTGGGTCTCTTTAATGTGCATGATGTTGGGGGGGGGGGGGGAAACTCACTTGTCACTTTGGAAACTCTTGGTCTTAGGGTTGGCTCCAGGGGAAGACACTAGAGTGAGTAGTAGTGATATTGGCTGACTTGTGTAGAACGGGATGAAATGCAACGGTGTCACTGTTTATTGCCTCCGTAGAACAGTGATATTTGTTGACCATTTGTTTGCATTAGCTGATCTTGATTAAGATATGAGCCTCTTGGCACTAGTAAGAATACTGGCATCGTATTGTTACTAGTATTTCATCAGGTTTATTATTATCGTTGCAATACTCTCATCAGGCTGATAACACAGGATATATCACATAAAGTAAAAATCTGCTAAAAACGCTGAGAACGCTCCAAACGTATGAACAGCTACTAATACATCATGCATTTCAGCTAAGTGTTGGAGTGGTGATCTGGGAGGGAGCCCCTGGTTAAAATTCTGTCATCAAATTGAAGGGAGGTTTGGGGTGATTTTCCTGAGTCCAAGTATCTTCTTTCTAGATACTACTAGATCAACTCTACTAGAGATGACTTTATCCTTAAAGCTTATATAAATACTTTGAAGAACAGTGTTGTTGTGGTGCCTTTGTACAATATGCTACAGTTCAAAATGTCAGGTGTTTACTTTGGGGAGAAAAAAAATCCTGGGGAACAACACACTCAACAAGGTTTTCATCATCATCATCCGTTCTACATGACACAAGCAGAAGAATATTCTGTACTGTCAGACGTAGTGGGTATTCACCCACGAAAGCTTGTGCTCCAATACTTCTGTTAGTCTATAAGGTGCCACAGGACTCTTGGTTGCTGTCAATATACTGTGTATCTTTCAGACTCTTGGGTATACATTTTTCCAGCACATGCACATAATGTGTTTTGAGCCTCAATCAGGAAAGCCCATGAGCACGTGCTTAAAGTTAACGTGCTTAAATGCTTCTAAGTGGTGATGTTTTTCTGAATTGGCCTATGTTTAGTCATGTTTTTGCCACACTCTTTGGTTAGGGTTCTAATGAGAGTTTTTGGTTAAAAGGGAAACAAAAGAAAGCGATCTCCACTGCTTCTCCTTTCTGCCTTCCAATATATGAGGTTTATTGAATGCCAGGGACTGGTGGATTTTGTTTAAAACATTGGCTACCCTTAAATTGGCACTGATATAATCTATTCCTGTAAGTCCTGAATCTTAGCAAATTTCTCCCCTTCCTCCCCCTTCCGTGAGTGAGGTGATGAAGAACATAATCTCATGAGTATTTTGAAATCTGATGTTGATATTTATTTGACACTTCAGACTTAAAAGCAAAACAGCCTAGTGATGATTGAATATGACAGACACTTTACTATTGGGGAATGGTATACTAAGTATCACTGACTAGTACCTCTCCTCTGTAACCCTGCATATCTTCTGTGTACCAAATAAACACTGTGTAAATGCAAGTAAGTAGTAGTTGGTTGAAATGCTCTTGGATTCTTGAATTCTGGATTTGTCACCATTAGGGTTCATCCATTTCCTGCCAATGGTCTCATGAGTCTCTCTCTTCCTTTCTTGTGGCCAAATCATATTCCTTTAGAGCAGTGCTCTTCAACCTTTTTTCGACCAAGATTAGTTTTTGAATCTAAGGGCAACCCAGGATCTACCGCACCCTGGGTTGGGGCAGAGTGTTGGGGTGTAGGAGGGGGTATGGCTCTGGGAGGGGGCTCAGGGTGGGGCTTGAGGTGCAGGAGGGGATATGGGGCGTTGGCTCAGGGATGAGGTTTGGGGTGCAGCCTACCGCTGGGCAGCACTTACCTCTGGCATCTCCTGGTTGGCGGCGGTCAGAGTGAGGCTAAGGTAGGCTCCCTGCCTATCCCGGCCCCACACTGCTCCCGGAAGGGGCCAAGGCGCCCCTGGGGGGGTGCAGAGGGCGCACAGCTTTCTGCGCTGCCCCTCTCTGCAAGCACCACCCCTGCAGCTCTCCTGGCCAATAGGAGCTGCAGAGGCAGTGCTTGCAGGCAGGAGTAGCACGTGGAGGGAGACCATTGTCCACCCACCCGCAGGGCCACTCTGGCCACTTCCGGGAGCTACATAAGGCTGGGGAAGGCAGGGAGCGTGCCTTAGCGGCAGTCACACTGCACCACTGGAAATCACAATTGACTGGGAGATCCTCTAGGATCAACCAGTTGATTGCGATCGACCGGTTGGTGACCACTGCTTTAGAGACTTGTCATGTTAAAAAAACATGGCGAAGAAATATCTGCTGCTGTAGGGCCTTGACCTCTGCTCTAGTCAACTGTCAAGACAACTGTGGGTTGTTTTGTTTTTAAACTACAGAATATGGCACAAACCCAGCAAGGCACTTACTTAAATCTGCTCAAGCACATGCTTAACTTTAAGTATGTGCTTAAAGTGTTTGGCTTGGTTGGGGCCTAAGGATGGTAAAAGTAACTCTTAAAAAAAGGCATTTCAATGGAAAAGGCAGTCGGTACATCAGATTACACCTTTTATACACACGCAGGGGCAAATGGTCAGCATAGACCCTGTAATTTCTATATAAAGGCGTTCAGCTACCAAACTACATTAAATGTAGTGAGTAGAACAGGTGGTTAGGAGTAACCGTGATCTCCATTTGAACTGACTGTAAATGTATTGACAAGTCACCCACGTGCTTCCAAGGAATAGATGCACTTGAAAGTTACTGTATCCAGGACCATGATGCACGGACAATGCAATCCCAACTTCAACTTGCAAACTCTAAGATGCTCTTTGAAAATCCTTCCCTGACAATCGGATTTGAATTTTAAATTACTCTGCTTGATACCTGAAGACCAAGGGCAAAATATTGATCGCCATTCTGACTTCCACAGACTTAAAATATAAACAAGGAGCTTCTAAAACAATCTTATTAGATTTCACACAGTTCTACCTCAAGGGAAACTAGGAATAATGGGCAAATAGGTAACTTGGCATGGAGGTGGGGAAAAATACAGTTTGATGCAATTTGTAACATCACAGTCGTGACAATCAGCAGTAGCCATGAAAGTGAGCAAGGGAGGACTCCACTCCCATTTGGTATGATATAGAGCATCATACCAACCTGTCCTTGATTCTGTTGTATTATAAATGTATTACATTTTGAAGAGCTTGCTTTTAGAGAGTTGAAATTACAGTAGTATCTAGCACCTATAACACTTACCTTCCTTTGGAGAGCTGCGGATGGAGACCGGCTTTCTCCCCATTTTATAGATGTGAAAATTGAAAAAAACGAAAACAAAACCTGTGGCAGTGAGTCTCAAAGCCTGCACCTACAGACTGGGGCTTGGGCTATGAAATAGCAGCATAGATGCTTCTGCTCAGACTCTGAGAACCACCCCCTTGCTGGGTTTCAGAGCCTGAGTGGGAACAACTATGCTGCTATTTTTAGTACTGTAGTGTGAGCCTGAAGACCTGGGCTCTGAGACATGCTGCGGTGGTGCTTAGACGTATCCTGAGATGTGAAGCGATATGTTCACGGTCACACAATAGGCTAGTGATACAGCTGGGACTAGAACCTAGGGCTCATGATGTTTAGCACATCACCCTCTCCCTTGGACTACACTGGCTTGCTGCACTTAGAGAAGCCTCAATCATTTCAAGCTCAGTTATATGAAGAGCTGCATTTAGTAGTTGTACAGCTTGTAGCCTTTGATTTCCCTCCCCCCCCGCCATCTCCCTCCCTTCTCCTTTTGTTGCTCTGAACTATGCCTGCATATTGAAACTGCTTGAGACTAGATCAGGCAGCAGATGCAATGAGCTTTGACATTCTGCACCGAAAAGGCTTCTGATTGCAGAGGCAGAATTGTCTAAAGAACATTTAGGAAATGGCAAAACTTTTCTTTTCCAGCACTAATTGGAGGATTAATCCTGAGGGAGGGGCTCATTGCCCTCAATTTCCCAACAGGGTGCTCCACTTCTTGTGAGACTGTGCCCTGGCTTTTTGCTTTGGTACCCAAAGAGTTTGGCTAATTGCCTGTTTTAAAAGGGGAAGGAAGCATCTGAAGTTGGGGGGGAAAAAGTGTTTAACAAAGAGATTTAATCGTGATTCACTTACAACTTTCTGCACTCCTGATTTTACTGTTTTAAATGGCGAACACTTCCAGAGTGGAGAAAGGCTCCTATCTTTCAGTCCAGAATGATCTTTCTGATATTACTAATTTGCCCCACATACTCACTCGGCCACACCCCTGAAGTTCCAGGTGTGTGTTAGTAATAATCATCATCAATGTAGGTGATAAAATAAGGCAGCCAGCACTATAGTATCCAGGTGGATTTCATATGGCAAGAGCAAACAGTATTTCTTCCCTACAGAAGAGGTGAGCAGACCTGATGTTGAAGCAATTGCCCAGCACAAAACTAACTAGCTACCATTGTTGCTTTATGGAAGAACGAAACTAAGGGTACGTCTACACTGCACGATTATTTCGAATTAGCTTAAACCGATATTACAAAACAGATCTAATAAAATCGGTTTAGCGCGTCCACAGTGGGATCACGAAATCGATTGTTTGCGTCCATGGTCCAAAGCTACCATCGATTTCAGGAGCGGCGCACTGTGGGTAGCTGTTCCTCAGCTATCCCATAGTTCCCACTTCCGTGTTGAGAGCACAGTGCCTGATGGGGCAGACACAGCCGGGTGGTGCTGGGTACGCCTCACCCTCCTTTGTGAAGGCAGCAGACAACCTTGGCGCCTTTTCGCGGAGTGCATTGAGCAACGCCTATAGCACAGCCAATCATGGACTCTGAGTCGCAAACGTATATCCTGACCGTTGGTACCTCGCGTCTGCCTGCCAGCAAGCATTCAGTACACAGAGGGTGACTATTTTACAGTACTCAAGGAATTATTTTTAACTCTCCTTCACGTGCTGGGGGGGGGGGGGAAGAGACTGACGAGCTTTCCGTAACCACGCAAGACACGTGTATTAACGTACAGACCATTGGGCGCTCAGCCAAGATGCAAAATTTTTAGAGCTGCTGGAGACTGGTACTTGTTAGTCCTCATTACCCCCTCCCTCCTGCATGACATCCGTTGAGTCTCTGCTTCCCGTTACGGTTGTCACGCAGCCGCTGTTGTATCCTGGAGTTTATTTTCAAACGCTTGGCATTTCCTGTTCTTTACAGCGCTCTGAATAAAACAGATTTGTCTCACCATTACAGCGATCAGATCTAGTATCTCCCGTAAGGTTCAATGCAGGAGCTACTTTTGCATTTGAATGGCAGTCGCCACCAGTGCTGGATGCAGAGCTGGACACGTGAAGCAGGAAATGTCATCTAAAGGTCGCGGCTTTTCCTGTTTACCGGCACTCCGCATCGAGTTCGGATTGCGGACCAGAGCGGTCAGTGGTGCCTGTGGGATTACCTCTAAGGAGGCCATAATGTCGATTCCATTCCACACGAACCCTAATCGGTTATCACTTTCGAATTTAGCGCTACTCCTCTTGTCTGGGAGGAGTTCCGAAATCGATTTAAGGAGCCGTTTAACTAGATATTAATGACGACGTCGTGTGAACGGGTACAGCGTTAAATCGGTATATCGGCCATTAAACCGATTTAAAGTCGCAGTGTAGACCTGGCCTAAGGCTGTAAGTTAAGTAGTATTTGGCTTTCTGATGAAATCTTGTTTTTTGTTTTTTAAGGAAGGCAGATGCTTTCTATGAAAAGTTTCATTGAGCCAAATACCCAATTTTTGTGGCTGGGAAAGGGGGAAGTTTCAGTGGAACATTTTTGACCAGCCCTGACTGAGGGGATTCCAACTTGTAGTTAATGGAAGACGTGTACATAGATGTATTGCATTCTGGCCAAACTCTGACATGTACCCAGTGGAACAAATTCCAGAGAAAAGGCCCAACCTTGAATTCCCAGACCCTGATCTGTAATGTGTTTTTTAAAAAAAGTTGGGGGGGGAAACCTTTCCCAATTCTTGGACAGCTCGTGTGTATGTTTTATGAATATGGAGGAATGGACAGAAACGTGCACTATTTAAAGGCTGTTTGTTGAGAAGGCAGATATTAGACAGCCGCTACAACCTTGAACCTGACACATAAAGTCTGCTCCCTTAAGAACGAAAGTCAATTCCCTTTCCTTGCTGCTTTCTCATTGGGTCTCAGAGTGGCAAATATGTCTTATTAGTGGGGTAACTTCAGAATGAGCATTTTGCAACAGGCACAGCTACCAAATGTATTCGATTTGTGATACTTGCTGGGGAACTAAAAGGTCCATCAAAGGTCACAGGCCCTGGCTTAAACCATTAAGCCAATGAGCTGGCAGCTTCTCTCCAAGAAGACCTTTGATTTCAAATTGTTCTCTGAGAAAACTCAGATCGTTCCTCTTAAATAGATTGGATGTGGTGAAAAGGGCATCGTCTTGTATGTTATGTACCCCGGGAATTGAAAACCCAATAACTTCCAAGAAGTTTGGGCTGCAGTGAATCCCAATAACTCAGTTAACGCCTTTTGCTCCCACTTCTCCACTCAACAGTAGAATGAAAATGGTGACCCCATCTTAAACCATAGTGGTGCTGCCAGCACTCCGTGGTGGAGCATAAAGGGCAATGCAGTTTTCCCTCTCGTTCAATATTCACTCTTAGCACCTTGGCTGCCAGTGTCTGGCTGGGGGGAGTCATGCAATATGTAGCATCTTCTAAATTGCTAATTCCCCAGGAAAAAAGAAATGGAGATGGGATGGGGAAGGAAGCAGTGCTCTTGGAGTGTTGCCTAGGCCCTAGGTTTTAAAATTAAAAGAGGTTTAAATAGTCTTTTTTTCTGGCCATGCAGACAAACTGTCTTCATTGCAGTAAGTCTTGGGCCTTGAAATATTGATTAGCTGAGAGACTGTGATAACTCCTGTGGTCTTCCTCTCCCCACTCTGTAGGGATCAGCGTATTAGTATGTTCAAAGAGCCTGGAATAGCTAAATGAGACTGTGGTAATAAGAGAGCTTTGCAAATGGTCTCCAAAGTGAAACTCTCAGCCACAGTGACTACCTCCTCCTGTCTGAATACACCGGACTGCTTTAAATATAAACACTTCTCAGAGCTCTGCACTGATGGACATGCTGAAAGTGGACAAAAACAGATTTCCCAAGCCATATGTACAGAATTCAGTACACTCTTCCCTGGTGATGATGGACAGAACTCCCTGCCATCTGCTCCAAGGTAATATTCGCTGAGCTTTTAATGGGCATCAGGAGTACTATGAAAAGGAGAGGAGAGCTGGTCCATGGAGAAATGAAAGGGAGCAGCTGGAGTTGAATCGGGACCAGTGAGAACATCCCTCTTCAGGTTGGCACTTGCTCACTGCTTTCACCTTGCTGGCTTGAAAGGGATTAATTTAAGCCCAGGGCTTTCCTGAATTGGTGCCGCTGTCACAAGTATAAACTCATTCTCAGCAAATTATGCAAACTGACTGTGAAAATATATTTAGGTACAGAAAAAGATTGTGAAATAGTTACAAGAAATTCTTAGTACTTGAACGTTGGGAGTGCCTCCAATTGAAATTGTGGAACTGACTATGGTACGGACTGTGCAAACCTAGAGATAATCTAGCCTGAAAAACTTGAAATCTAGCCAAGACAGAGAAACTAAAAGAGAGACATAGTATTATTGGTTCCACTTTACAGATGGAAATATGAGTCTCCGAGAGATTAAGGCCCTAATCCAGCAAAGCATTTAAGCATGTGCTTAACTTTAACAATGTGAGCAGTTCCACTGAAGTCAATGGGACTGCTCACATGCCTGAAGTTTAAATGAGGGCCCTGGCCCAGCAAAAGCACAAGTGACTTGCTGATGATTACACAGGAAGGCTGTAGTAGAGCCACGAGTTGAACTCAGATGTCCTGATACCCAGTTCAGAGCTTAAACCACAAGGCATTCTCGCCTTCCAAACTCTTGTCTCAAACTGGAATAAAAAATAAATACAACGTTCTTGGGACAAAATAGTGGGCCAAATTATCAAAGGGACCTTAAGGCAGCTCCTATACCAGTGGTGGGCAGCCCATCAGGGTAACCCGCTCGCAGGCCGCCAATTTGTTTACTTTTGCACGGCCGCCCGCAGCTTCCAGTGGCCACAGTTTGCCATTCCCAGCCAATGGGAGTTGTGGGAAGCGGTGCAGACCACAGGGACATGCTGGCTGCCGCTTTCTGCAGCTCCCATTGGCTGAGAATGGCGAACCGCGGCCACTGGGAGCTGTGGGTGGCCGTGCAAATGTAAACAAACTGTCTGGCGGCCTGCCAGCAGACTACCCTGATGGGCTGCAGGTTGCCCAACACTGTTCTAAACTTTGCTGTCCCCAAGCAAACAGCATCTGAGCTTGCCAATTGTGTAGCCAGATGCCTGGCTGCTCTGCATGTGAAGGTGCAGGACTCCTGCACAGGCAAGAATGCATGTGCAACAGCATGTTTCATCCTGCAAATGCTTGAGTACGTAATGTGAGTCAAGTTATTTATGCCCCATTGAACTTTGGAAGTTACTTTTAAAATGTCTCGTTAAGAGAGCTGCTGGCTGTCCGTCCCCCTGAATGTACAATATTGTTTGTTAGTTTTTAGGTGTATTGTCCAGTCTACTTTGAAATGCCTCTCTTGATGAGGGTTCCTCCAGTGCATTGGGAGGCTGTTTCACAGTCAGTGGACCTGAAGGGTGCTCTGTGAGACGATTGTGGAAGCTGTTAGTTGCCCAATTCTTATTAATGTGAGTGATAAGTGTGACGCTAAAAGCCTGCACTATACAATTCTATCTTTCATTAACAATTGTATTTGGTTACTAGGGATGGAGTTCTGAGCAAAGTATATTCAGTAAAGAATAGAAGGATAATGAGGAAAATGTTAGGAGTGACAACATACTAAAAACAGAGGAAGTTTTGGGAATGGGTTACCTAGGGAGGTGGTGGAATCTCCCTTCCTTAGAGGTTTTTAAGGTCAGGCTTGCCAAAGCTCTGGTTGGGATGATTTAGTTGGGAATTTGGTCCTGCTTTGAGCAGGGGCTTGGACTAGATGACCTCCTGAGATCCCTTCCAACCCTGATATTCTATGACAAGTTCGTATATACTTGAAATTAACAGATCTGCTTTCTTCAGGCATTCAGTGGCCTAGATCTTCAGTTCTCACTCTAGTGAGCCACCTGTTTCTGTGGTCTGGTATTTGTTTTCAAAGGCACCACATGGTTACACTGCATGTGGATTGACCGTTCTACTGCTACTCTATACCAGGAGGTAAAAAGCAAGCCATGAAGCAGGTAACAGAAGGAAAGACCTGGTGGATAAAAACAGATGTAAAGGGAGCATAACATAACTTGTTTTCCTTAAAAGAAATAAATGAGGACCAGTTATCTTTTATGATGACCTAGCCAAGGTGAGTCACACACTGCAATATAATGAGTCACTTGTTAATCACCTGCAAAGGAAAAGTGCCAAATTCCAGTACATTTACCATTGTGTAGTTCAACAGCCAGACTAAAGAAGTGTATTTAGCATATTGGTACCTAAAATGTTCCTGAAAATGACTGGTATTTAGAACCATAAATGCAGCTCTGCTTGGCAGCTGGGGACATTAGCAGTTACCAGAATGAAATTAATTGCCTTTTAATGGAACCATGAAGCAAATTAATGTATATAAACACTGTACAAACTACCCTAAAGGCTGGGGCTAAATGCATTGTTGCCTAAGGGAGCACAATGTGGTACTGAAAGGGCAGGATTGCTGAGGACCCTAATTCCTGCCAGTCACCCCAACCAGCAAATTAACAGGCCCCAGTCACAGGTGGTAAGAACAATGTTGTCTTGGCAAGATTTTATTATACGGTCAAAGTTTATAGTAAAGGTATATTTTTATCAGGGTTTAATTAATGAGTAAGAAACTTAAGAATGGCCATACTGGGTCAGACCAAAGGTCCATCTAGCCCAGTATCTGACAGTGGCCAATGCCAGGTGCCCCAGAGGGAATGAACGGAACAGGTAATCATCAAGTAATCCATCCCCTGTTGCCCATTCCCGCTTCTGGCAAACATGTTCCAAACATGATACCGGGTGTCTTTTCTTCAAGCCCCCTCTGCTGGTATCCAGGGACAATGAGAGAATCTCAGCATCACTTTTTAAAAAGTAATTCTGGCTTGCAGAAAAAAGCTCAAACTCCTCAACATAAAGGCTCAGAAACCAGAAGGCCAATAAAAAGAATCCAACACTGATCAGTTTGAGATGCCTTAGTATTAAACCCATCTCATGATTTTTGCAGGGCTGACTAGTGAATTTTAGACGGGGTGGATGGCACTGCAAGAGCAAATTGACTCCCCGGGGGCTGCCTTAACCATATTGGCCAGCAAGTAAGGAGGTGAAGACCCTAGACATCACCCATCCCTGCACCTTGCTGTCACTTGCTTCAGAAGGGAATAGCCAGGCATACAATGCTCTGTGGATCCTACATGGCTAGATCCAAAGTCTGGGTAAGGCAGGCAGGGTTGCAAGAAGACTTCTTGCTGACTTATACAGTCACAATCCACTCTCTTGCTCCTTTGAGTGAAGGTAGAAGAGATTATTCTTGATGTGAACCCTGCCTTGAGAGGTAGAGGAGAAAATGACACATAGGAAAAAAAAATCTGAGTTTAAAGCCCTTAATCTTATCCTGACTTCTCTCTAAATTGTATCTTTGTCAATTTCTTAAATGACTGGCAGTGATCCAAAAGAAGATTCTTTTGTTACTTCTGTTTAAAACAAAGCAAACCACCTCTTCTGTTAGGTGATGACTTGAAACTCCTCTTTATAAAACCGTCAGGCAAATTTGCTAGGATTCCCAGAGTGGCAAATGTTTTTTCACTGCTTCAGATACCCAAAGAAGGGCCAGAGATGTAAATCTGCTGCTTTCTCCCTTGAGACAGCTGATAACTGTTCTTTAATTAAGGCTTCCAGATTCCCCAGCCTAGCCGAAGCTGTCAGGCTGATGACCTGTGCATTCCTCATTCCAAGCTTATTCTCCTTGACATCCACTTTACACTTTAATCCATGTCTTTAACAGTTTCCATCATTAGCAAGATATTCTTGCACTGTGATGCTTCTGAGGGTCCATCATGCCATGCATAGCCTTGTTCCCATTCTTTCAAAATCCTTACTGGTGTCTATGAAAGAGACCCATAGAAGGGCTTGCCCAGGAAGGAGTCCTGTATCCCTCTGGTATTGCTCTGTTGAAAGTTTTTGATTTTCATTAGACTTTTTTGCAATTAACTTGTCAGTTCCAGGTCCTCCACTGGTGTAAATCAGTGCACCCAAATTGTCTTTCAATGTAGCTATGTCCAGTTACCCTAGTTTCAGTTTCAACTGAGACTTGAGTACTTGTGTGTGCTGAATTCTGTCAGGTTGCCAAAGACACAATGGTAGCTGGACAAATCTGACGCTGCCCCTGGTAGATCACCACCTCCTGACCATTCAGACTTTATAAGGCAAACCACCAGGCTCTTCCTTGGCGTGAGAACATAGGCAGCCCATGTAACACACTGGTTCAGTCTGAGGAACTGGGTAAGTAATCTGATAGAACTCTCTGGATACAAGACCACATAATACAAAATCCGATCCACAGCTGAGTTGGGTTAATAACATACAAATTTTTGCAAACGCTGTCAAGCTTTAATTTATTCAAGTCACTGTGTGGAGCAAGTTGCAGGCATCTGACCTAAAATATAGCGCTCATCTCCGTTGCACAATAGGTAAAGAAACCAGTGTTGTCTTACTGGCTGTAGCGTGTAGGGAAAAGCTGTTCAGGGTCCATTCTTTCCTTCTTCCCCAAACAAATTGTATACTTGGATGACTATCTATGTGGGACCTTGTCAATAGGAGTCCTTCCCTCTGAGTCAGACCCTACAGGATGAAACTTAAATAGGCAAGCTATGCACAGACTGAAACCTAGGTTCATGTTCCCCGAAGTTTGAGACCATGTCAAGGTTTATTTTCATCCTTTCATCATCCTTTGATCATTATCAGCAACAGTCAGTTGCAAACAAGGAAGTGCTCATTCAAAGAGTGACTGGAGGAGTAATTGTCACCTAGAGAAGGTGGCATGTAACTCCTAGCTGCTTTCCTGAATTCCAGTAATAGCTATTTCAAGTGGCCTAACTAGCTTAAAGCAGTAGTAATTGTAAATAAATGCCAAACAAAGCAAGCCTAAGCTAATAGAGGAAGACAGATCTGCTACAGCATATTGTGAAGCTATGGCCCAGTGACGTTATTCATGCTAGAGGGGCTCATGCTTACCACTGAGAGTCTGGGGGCCAAAATCTGGCCACCAGATGACCCCCCCGCCATTTTGTTCTTGATTTTCCTAGATGCCCTTCTCTCATTGCTCGAAAATCCAAATAAGATCTAAACCTCCTTGAGAAGTGGGTTTACAACCTTTTTTCATTTGCAGATCCCTAAAAATTTTCAAATGGAGGTGCAGACCCCTTTGGAAATCTTAGACATTGTCTGCAGACCACAGGTTGAAAATCACTTCTGTGGTAATGACAAGCTTTTGCAAACCTTTTAGGCATAGTCTGTGGACCCCAGGGGTCCGTGGATCACTATCTGAAAACCACTGCCTTTGAATTTCCAAGAGCTTTCCTTTAAAGTGGGTTAGCAATTCAGAATTCTTACTCCCATCCTTTCCCTCTCTTCCACATATTCATACCATGACTTTAAAATCAACGGCTCAGGCTTGCAGTCTTTCGTGAGGCAGTGCTCCAGTGGAATTGAAGGAATTGAGTTTGAATTGAATCCAACAGAGTTTTGCTGGAGTAACAACTGCAGGAGCAGATTCCGAACACTGTACATGATAGCCGTATTGCAAGAGTACACAGCCTTATCAGAGACAGGGCATTCCTCAGTGAAGGCTGCAGCACCTACTTCAGAAAACACTTCTGATAATTTATTATGCAATTTATTGTGCAAATTGTGTCAGGTAGAAAGCCCTAGTTACACAACTTCCTTGTGACTCTCTAGCATATGAGACTGTTTCAAGATTACGCAAGTAGCAAGTGTTGTGGTCGCAAAACTCTAAAATGTGCCCTCTCACATTAACTTTCTGTTTCAGAGCAAGTTAACAAAGCTATGTACATTTTTAAATACAATTATAGTTCAATGAGATACTTCCACTTTTTCTTTTTTAAATGAAAGTTAAACACTTATACAGGTGTCTGGGCCAGATTCTCAGCTGGGAATCTAGCCTGCAGTGGTGGTAGATTAGTTGTGCACATCTCAGAACAGTCAGTGCTCCATTTTCAGTCACAGATGTATAAGCAAAAGATTCTTGGCCCCACTTATGGCTGAAATTGAGACTTTTGTTAGAGTCACAACTTGCTGACATGGCTACAGTCCCATTCGTTGTACAAAGAGAGCTAAGGCCATTGGGTGAGCTGGTTCAGCCGCATCTGAACATTTCAGACAGTTTGAGGGGAACTATTAACTTGCATGTTTTATATAAAATAATATATATTCCCAGCAAGACAATCAACTAAGCTTTCTAAAGCCCCTTTGTGTGCTCTGCCAGGAACATAAACACTTATGCCTCCCTTGTCCGAGAGAACGGATCTGTGGTGTGAGTCTGAGAGGTATACATTATGGCCAAGATTTTCAAGAACTCTAGGTCAGATTTTCAAGCACTGAGCACCCACACCTTCTGGACTAGGCTTTGCAAATAGCTTAGCACTCCACTTCCTGAGGTGCATGATGGATAGTTAAGCTTTAGACTCTCCCCTCCATCCTCACCCCTTCCTGTCCCACTGCACAGGGACACCCTGAGGAAGAAAGACATGACTATTTCTCATTGATGAGTTGTCATACCTGGAGCTGTACAAAACTTGGCAGCCTTAGTAGTACTCGGTATTCAGCTATTCTGGTAGTTGCTGTAGTCCCAGATCAGTGGCAGTCGATATCTTTCAGCCGACTTATTAGCTGTACCTAGGGTGACCAGATAGCAAATGTGAAAAATCGGAACAAGGGGTGGTGGTGGGGGGGTTATAGGAGCCTATATAAGAAAAAGACCCCAAAATGGGGACATCTGGTCACCCTAACTGTACCTCGCACAGCTGCTAAGATTTGTGATGACCACTCTCTTAATTTCCTTCTCTCCTCCTTTCTTAGAGCTTTCTCAAGCTTCAACTCTTCCCAGACAGCAGAAAAGGAAATTTAAAAGTTCACCATAAATACAAATGTAAATTACACTGAGTAGAAGTAAAACACAGTTCAGTTGTCCTGGGTACACTTTACAGGGATGCTTACAAGCCCCATAAGCAAGCACTGCTTGTCCACCTTTTACTCTATTAGTTATGTACTCCTTTCATTGCAGGAACTCCAATTTATTTAATGTTATTAATTAAATTAATCTATCAATAGGGAGATCCAGATGAGACCCTTTGTGGATTAAGGAATGTTGTTCCTGTTTTATTGTGGAAAAGTCAAGTGTCTCACCCAAGGTTACTCCAAAAACAACAAAAAAAGTGGCAGAGCTGGGAATAGAAATCAGAGCTGCTAGTTCCCTACGCTGTGCTGTAACCATCCACTACTGCTGATTTAATTGGATTAGATGAGGTGTGGTCCTAAGTGTTCTTGATGTTTGCAAAATCTGATGAACACATTCCATTAAATAAATGCATGTCTTGTATCCTTGCCAAGGCCAAATGATAGTGTTGATGTTTGGGAGGGGAAATCACTTGCAGGTTTGAATTCCCAGCAGGGGAGGGAGATAGGGAAATAAAAATAGCCTATAAGTTAGGGTTCCTGGTAGGAAAAAGCCAACAACAAGCTGGTGAGAATTCCTAGCAGAAGGAGAGGCCAATGCCGTGAAGCATCAAGGAAATAAAGGACAAGTGTGTGGAGAAATCCAGGCCCAAGCGTATTTTTAAGGGATGGTTCCCTGTGTTCAAATTCCTGATATACATCATGCAGTTCTATTAGGGCTTGTCTACACTTACAGTTTTGCAGCGCTGGCCGTTACAGCTGTGGTCGTACAGCGTGTCCAGCCCAGCGCTGCAGTGTGTCCACACTGACAGCGACCAGCGCTGCAGTGTGTCCACACTTGCACCAGTTTGCAGCGCTGTTGTGAGTGGTGCATTGTGGGCAGCTACCCACAGAGCACCTCGCCCCAATTTGCTGCTGGGGGTTGTGGGAAGGGACGGAAGGGTGCGGGTCATTCCGCTTCCTGTTCCAACGACCCGTGGTGCATCGCTTCCCTTTTCAGCCGTTTGGTGCCATTGTGATTCTGCCGCGTGTGATTCAGGAGAATGGAGCCCGAGCTGCTTAGGATGTTGTGATAATGTTGCCAGACATCCGTCTGGCAGATTGATCTATTCCTTATGCTCCAAGTGACAGTGAGAGCTCAGATGTGAAATAGATGCTGCTGACACTGCTGACACTAAATGCTTGTGCAGTAACGACGTGCTCTGCAGCGTGGAACGCCGCCTTTGGGCTCGGGAAACAAGTACTGAGTGGTGGGATCACATCGTCCTGCAAGTCTGGCGATACGAGCGTGGCTGCAGAACTTTAGGAGCGAAAAGCCACTTTCCTGGACTGTGTGCTGAGCTCGCCCAACCCTGCGGCGCACGGACATGAGACTGAGAGCTGCCCTGTCAGTGAGGAAGCGGTGGCTATTGAGTCTGGAGCTGGCAACTCCAGACAGTACCGATCGGTCTCAAACCAGTTTGGGAGTGGGAAAGTCGACCGTGGAATAGTGGTGATGCAGTATCAGGCCATTAATCGCATCCTGTTCAGACGACCGTGACTCGGGAATGTGCAGGACATTGTGGATGGCTTTGCCAAAGGGTTTCCCTAACTGTGGAGGGGCATAGGTGACGGCATATTCCTATCTGGCACCACCCACCTGGCATCGATACATTAATCGGAAGGGTATTTTTCAATGGTTCTCCAGGCGCTTGTGGATCACCGTGGGCGTTTCACTGACATTTACACAGGATGGCCTGGAAAGGTGCATGATGCACGCATCTTTCGGAACAGTGGCCTGTTCAGGAAGCTGCAGGCAGGGACTTTTTCCCAGACCGTAAGATCACAAGTTGGGGATGTCGAATGCCCATTGTGATCCTTGGAGACCCGCTTACCCGTTAATGCCTTGGCTCATGAAACCGTATACAGGAAGCTTGACAGGAGCAAGGACCGGTTCAACTACAGGCTGAGCCGGTGCAGAATGACTGTGGAGTGTGCTTTTGGCCGTTTGAAGGGGAGATGGAGAAGTCTCTACGGAAGCTACACGTGTTGGAAAGCAGCATCCCAGCGATTATAACCGCGTGCTGTATCCTCCATAATATTTGTGAAGGGAAGGGTGAACCTTCAGTGACGAATGGCCTCCGAGTTCAACGCCTGGAGGCTGAATTGCCGCCAGAGAGCAGGCTAATAGAGAGGCCCAGCACAGTGCTTAAAGGATTAGGGATGTCATTTAAAGGAGCACTTTGAGGCTGAAAGCCAACAGTAATGTGGGTTGCCTTCCACTGCAGTTTAGTGCAGTGCCCACAGCAGTTACCTGCAGTGGTTTCATGATTTGCAGTCCTATTTTTCACTTGTGGTACAGTATGTTACACTTTTTGTAATAATAAAACTGCTTTAAAAGAAAGAAATCCTTTACTCGCTACACCGGAAGCAGACACAGGTGTACAGCCAGCGCTGCAAACAGGGAGTTGCAGCGCTGGCTGAGCTTTTAAGTGTAGACACCTGCTAAGTTGCAGCGCTGTAACCCCCTCACCAGCGCTGCAACTTGCAAGTGTAGACAAGGCTTTAGTGTGTCATCCTTTGCATGTTTAATGCTGAAATGCAAGGCAAGCTCCATTCTCTACTGCTTCTGCCATCAGAAGTCAATTTTCATTCTCTGTGGGGTTTAGTGTGCTAAACGTCACCAATTCCTTATTTAGTTCTTCATTAGAGACAAAGGAAAAACCACCCAATCTGCTAATAAGTAAACATATTCTCCCCACCTCTTTCTCTCCCCTCCCCATACCTCTACTTAGTGGGCTAGGAACTTTATGCTACATACTGTAAAGTTCTGCAGCTGCCTCCATTGGCTGGATAAAGTTACCTTCCACGCAGAGAACCCTCTGCTGTCTTTGTCAGCTGTCGGAGGCTCTGCCTTACATTTAAAATGCTACAGCGGCAGCACTGCAGCAGAGCCACTGTAGAGCTTTAGGATGGACACACTCAACAGCAACGGGAGTGTCCTCCCATCACGGTCATTAATCTGCCTCTCCAAGAGGTGGGAGCTAGGCGGACAGAATTCTTCCACTGGGATAGGCAGGCATAGCTTCTCCCCTCGGGACTGGAGATTTTTCACACCCTGAGAGTTGTAGCTACGCTGCTGTAAGTTTGCTCTAGGTATTTTGCCGCCCCAAGCACGGCAGGCAGACTGCCTTCAGCGGCAAGATGTGGGTGGTCCCCAGTCCCGCAGATTCAGCGGCATGCCTGCAGGAGGTCCTCCGAAGCCGCGGGACCAACGGACCCTTCGCAGGCATGACGCCAAAGGCAGCCTGCCTGCTGCCCTCGCGGTGACCAGCAGAGCACCCCCTGTGGCATGCCGCCCCAAGCACACGCTTGGCGTGCTGGTGCCTGGAGCCGCCCCTGAGTGTAGACCAGCCCTTAGCCAGAGTTCTTTCTAAGTCAGCTTGCCTCTCGCCATGTGTCACATGGTTAACTTCAAGGCCACATTTCTTTCTCAGTGGCTAGTTTTCAAGATGAATTTCAGCATAGCATTTAGGGGTATTCCTACAGAGCAGGACCTCACCTGAACAGCAAGTGATTCATTTGTTCTTTCCCACCTCTAAACCCCGCCCCCCACAACTGGTAGTTTGCACAATATGTGCCTGGAGGCCCTTAAATCTGGAATGAGAGGTGGCACACCCTGCATTACCTGCCTGCCCCAAACCCACTAGTACAAAGTTACTCAGAGGGGACTGAACGTAGCAGTATTACATGCAGCTTGTGACTTAAGGGCCAGATCCTCAACTTGTATAAATTGGTGCAGCTTCATTGTCATCAGAGTTCAGGTGACCCCTGCAGAATAAAATAGCTTGAAATCAACCCTGACCTTTCCTAAAATCCTTTCTACGCTCTCTCAAAAATGCACATTCCATTAACAGAGAAGAGCTACACGCTTTAGATTGGTTTCAGAGTAGCAGCCGTGTTAGTCTGTATCCACAAAAAGAACAGGAGTATTTGTGGCACCTTAGAGACTAACAAATTTATTTGCGCATAAGCTTTCGTGGGCTACAGCCCATTTCATCAGATGCATGCAGTGGAAAATACAGTAGGAAGATTTTTATATATATATAAAATATACACACACATGACCGAAACATGAAACAATGGTGTTACCATACACACTCTAACAAGAGTGAATCAGTTAAGCCCCAACCTGAAGCAAATTCTCACCAGCAACCACAGACCACACAACAAAACACTAAGCCAGGAACCTATCCTTGCAACAAAGTCCATTGCCACTTTTGCCACATATCTATTAAGGGGACATCCCATCCTGACCTAATCACATCATACACTATCAGAGGCTCATCACCTGCACATCTACCAATTGATATATGCCTTGTGTTGCCAGCAATGCCCCTCTGCCATGTATATTGGCCAAACTGGACAGTCTCTATGTAAAGAATAAATGGAACAAACAGACAATCAAGAATTTAACATTCAAAACCATGGGAGAACACTTCAATCTTCCTGATCACTCGATTACAGACCTAAAGTCACAATATTATACAACAAAAAAAACTTCAAAAACAGACTCCACCGAGAGACTGCTGAATTGGAATTAATTGCAAAATGGACACATTAACTATTAGCTTAAATAAAGACTGGAGTGGAGGTCATTACACAAAGTAAACTATTTTCCCATGTTTATTCCTCCTCCCTGTTCCCCAACTTTTTGTCAACTACTGCAATAGACCACTTTTGATTACCACTACAAAAGTTTCTCTCTCTTGTTGTAATAGCTCACCTTAACTGATCACTTTCCTCTAGAGTGTGTATTGGAACACTCACTGTCATGTCCGGTGTTTTGTGTGTTGTGTGTGTGTGAGTTATACTCTATATATTATCCATACCCTCATATATTCCTACTGTATTCTCCACTGCATGCATCCAATGAAGTGGGAGATAGCCCACGAAAGCTGAGGCTCAAATAAATTTTAGTCTCTAAGGTCCCACAAGTACTTCTGTGCTTCAGATTGAGTAGTCAATGGAAAGATGCTGATTTTTATACCAGCTGAAGACCTGGCCCCAAATGGCTCTCTGATCCTCTGGAGGCTGGTGCTATAGAAATAAGTGTTTGATAGGCCCTGTCATGGGGTGTCCACTCAACACAAGGCTTGACCAGGAAAAAAAGGGTTCATTAACCAGATAGGATGCACCTGGAAGAGAGCCAGGGCCTGATAAAGGCTAATTGATGAAGCCCACCTGGGAAGGGGCAGGCTAAGCATGTATAAAACCAGGAAGAGGAGTCAAATAGGGGCCCTAAAGGGGCAGTTGTATTAGTGTGTTGTCTTTTGCATGTTTATTGCCCAAATTCATGGCAAGTTCCCATTTCTATCACTGTTGCAATCATGCCCCTGAAGTCTGTAATTGCTCTCAGGGAGGCAGGTTAGAGAAACTCTTTCCAGAAGGGTCACAGAGAAGAACCTAACAGGACTCCAGCTAGGATTTGGGGTATTGTCTGTTATCTGTGTAGGCATAAGGGACACCCTAAAAGAACCTGCCTTTATATGAACTGTGGGTTTGCAGAGTTCTGTGACTGGGCCGGGACGCTAGGTCATGGAAGGCCCATGGGATGCTCCTGGGAGCAAGGTTCTAACTTGAATGTATCTGTTGGGATAAGAAACTGCTCTGTGGGGAAGAGCTAGTTGTAAATAGGGTGAGGCAACATGTTCCCTAACCCAGCTCATACTACTAGGATGGGCTGGAGCTTTTTCCCAGTAGGGAAGCAGGCTGGGGCCCAGTGCCCCACTGGGAAAGAGTAAAACTCTTGGGGAAGGGGAAGGAGAAGCTAAGCACACAAGGGTTGGAAAACACTAGGCAAAAAGACAAGCTGGGGGGAAAGCAAAGAAAAGGGAGCAACCCCCCCCCCCCAACCCTGAAAGAGAGGGAGAAAGAACAAAACCGAATTAGCCTTGTGGGATAAGGAGGATCTGAAGCAGGCCCTGCACCTCTTCAAACTGTTTCTTTAAAAGAGGTGAGTGATACAGGAAGCGCAACCCAGCCCATATCTTGACAGCATCTTGTCCTAGGCTGCTTGACTTGAAAAATGCTTAGCAATGCGTCAAGAGCAGTGTGCCGAGCACTGATGCAGGGGCTGATGCTTCTTAGAGACCACTCGATGGTGGATGGTGTCAATGCGACAGCGCATGGGCATAATCGGCTCTAGCTGCAGGGCTATGATCTGTCACTTTTTATTTGTATTGTTGTAGTGCCTTGGAGCCCAGGTCACGGACTAGAACCCCCTTGTGCTGTACACAAAGGGAAGGAAAAGACAGTCCTCGCTCCCATGAGTTTATAATCTCAGTTAAATATAGAACACAGTTTTTAAGCCAGTAAGCAAATCTTGTTACAGGTTCCAAGTTGTAAGAAAAATACTTCACAGATTCCAATTGTTCTCTCCTCTGTAAATCAGAAGCATTAAAAAGTATTGTAGGGAAAGGGGGAAGCTAGATTTCGTACAATTTCATCCTCCTAAGCTTTGCCTAAGGCAAAGGGACATAATGGTAACCTGCCAATGGTGCTTTTTGGTTTGCTTAAAATAAAACCTATTGCAGCCACCCCCATGTCTAATATATGGGCAAAGTCCAGGGGAATTACATTTGTATTAAGACTGAGACCCTGCATGATAGAACCTGTAGTCTCCTTGGGCTGTGCACCTGTAGCACAAATTGGGGTGGTATTGTAGAATCCTATGGATCACATTTGATCTCGACGCTAGATAGAAACACATCTCTGGAAGTCTTGGAGGTTTGTGTTGTTCTCTGTGCCCCTCCTCCATCAACCAGAGGTTCTGTAACTGATTTGGACCAAAAGGGTCCAGTTCTCAGCTGGTGTAAATGATAGATTTTGTGAAATCAATGGGGCACCACCAATTTACACCAGCTCAGGAACTAGACAATGAAAATAGTTATGCATAAGTGGTGGAAGCTATGTCCTCAGTGGAGTCTGATAAATAAGGAATTAATTGTGCCATTTGTTTTACTTTTGTGGACGGAATATGCTATTGCAGAAACTCTTGTGTCAAGATGACTGCTGGTTATGAGCACTGTTCGCAGGTGTTGTAATTGTTGTTTCTCTCCTGTCCTGCCCATGTGGAAAATTACATGCATTATTTTATTAGAAGAAATTTTTCAAATTAGCACTGACATTTACTGGTGTAACCCTTCTGCCCCTCTGAGTTGGCAGCAACAAGGGCCGGGTTCAGTATCCAGGGGTTTCGTTTCAATAACACAAGGCAAAACCAGCTCGAGCCCCCACCCAGTGACCTGGGACAATTACATACCACCCCCCCCAGGCGCCTCTAGGAGGCAATACTTCCATGCTTGCCAGTGGGGAGTCTGAGTGTAGCAAAATCTTTTTAATAAAGGAGGGAAACAATGCAGCATCATGTTGGAGAAACACCACAAACAGAATTATAACACAAACCATAAGCAAAAAACTCATCTCCAAGTATGTTTGGCAATATCCTTTCCCCCTTAGGGTCTTAAGTCCAATCACCCCAAAGTCCAACAATCCAAAAGTCTCTGTTTCTGGTCAGTGCCACCACAGAGTTCAAAAGTTTATCTGCAGAAGTTCTCCCCCTCTCTCCCTAGCCTGCGTGGAAATGGGGGGGTGTACACAGAGTGTTAAGGGGCACCTTACATGTGCCACGGGCCAACTGCTCTGCCTCTCCGTGGAGTTCTGCTGCGGCCTTCACCACGACCAGTTCCACTCCACCAGCTGTGCTGCTCCTCCATCCGACCCTGCAAACAGTTCCACTCCACTCACTGTTCCATGGGCTGCTCCAACATGCTGCAAATTGCTCCGCCTCTCCGTGGAGTTCTGCTGCAGCCTTCACCACGACCAGCTCCACTCCACTCCATCAGCTGTGCCACTCCTTCAGCCGACCCGTGAGCCGCTCCCACAAATCACTCCGCTCACTGTTCCATGGACTGCTCCAACGTGCTGCAAACTGCTCTGCTGTGCTCTGCTAGCCGCTTAGCAATAGATCTTCAGGCTCCCCCACTAGTTAACACAGTACTCAGTGATCTCAGCTCAATAAGCTTAACTCTTTTAGTGATTTCAGCTTGTAGTAGGGGAGTCCAGGTGCTGGTGCACCATTGGCCCAACATGAATTCAGCTCAGCAGCCTCTAGATGGATTCCTAATGGATTCAAAATTACCTTTGCTCTTCAAGAGAGAAGGATATGTAATTGGTGTTCCAAGCCCATACCACCAGGTGCACACACCAGTCCCCAGCCTCTCTCAGTTCACTGGGTTTTGGCACCCATGTCACTTGTCTAGCAAGCACCACTCACCTGATGGTGAGACATCTCTGTCACAAAGCAGTCCCACAGTTCCTCATCCACACAACCAGGGCGACAACACTCCACTCCTCCCACCCCAACAGCAAAGAAACTGGGGATCCCAGAGCTGTCAAAACAACCATCCCAGGCTGCCACGGGCCATGCCAGGCGGGGTGGGTGTGTCAATGCAAATACCTGAAATTCCCTTCCACAGTCTCCACAATTCACCACCAGATGTCAGGGCAGAGCCCATCCTGACTCTGCTTACACTGGGTATAATACAAATTTGGCCTAGTATGATAACAAAGGGGCAAGAGACACTGGGAAGTAAGATTGAGGTGATGTGTTACTTCTCTTTGCAGCAGACTAATGTCTGGAGGGATTTAAATTGAAGGCATAAATGTCTCCATTCTTCAGAGAAGGGCTGAGCTCTTTATGTTTGAATGGGGCTGGTGGGCAGTGAAACTTGGTGTAAGATCACTTCCTGAGTTTGCTTTGGCATAGCTTTTTGTATCGTCATCCTAAAAATGTTTTTTCCCCCTCCTGCAGCAGACTAGATGGTCATAATGGCACCCTCTGGCCTTAAAAAAAAAAACAACAACTATTAATTTACACACAGAAATTCACAAAGACATGTTCTGGTCTTGTTCATTTCTTTGCATGTCAATTGCATTTGTGGGGGGTGGCGGGGAGGGAAGGTGTGATTCTGATTTTGCTTATGTTGGTGTAATGCTGTTGTGTTACTCCTGATGTACACTTGTCTGAGATAGGTCTTAGAGTACAGTGGCACTATGCCAATTTACACCAGCTGAGAATGTAGCACTAGTTAAGGTCAGACTCTCCTCATTGTTAATATTTTAAAGTGATTAAGCCTGGTTCTTTGCCGCCATAGTCATTAACACCTCTGCAAAGAAGGTGTAAAATGTTAGTCCTGTGTAAAGTGCTAAGGGATGAAGAACTGAGCCCATTAGGGTATCAATACTGTTATAAGTGATCATTAAAATATATTTATGGAGAGTTTGTCTGACTGCTGAAAAATCAAAATCTGATCACACAAATTAATTTTTGTGAAGTCATGTCTCTTATGGCTTTGATTCCAAAACCCTTTATTGACTAGTAAGTTACTCTGGTGAGGAGCCCTATTAATTTCAGAAGGAATACTTGTGAAGTAAGGTGTTAACCAACATAAGGGTGGCAGAATCTTGTCCTGTATAATTGTATTAAAAAAATGTAAGATACAGTCCAAATGGACAAGAATGGGTCTGACTCAGGTATGAATTATTCACAGAGCCTAAGGAAAAGGTTTGTGATTGATGTAAAATGCTGTGTATGTAGAATTTTAATGTGTTGGTCCTTAATTAAATATGGTTTCTCATGCAGTGGGACTTCCATTGGCAGCCTGAGGTCTAACTCCATGCATATTCCCCGTTGTCTCCCAAGGTTCAGTGTGGGTTACAAATATAGATCTTGGCTTGACTGTAAGATTTGGACTTTAAATTTGATAGTGCCAGTGAGACAGTAGTTTAAGGTAACTGTGCATCTGTGTTCAATCCTCCTACTACAGGGTCTGTCAGGCAACTCTTTCACCCTCTGAGCATGCCCTCTTCCCAACAGATGATATGGAGAACAGATGGGACAACTTGTAGTTCCAACTGTTCTCATACCGCTTTCAAGTTTCATAACTGTGGGGTACCAAGCCAAAATCCATGTAAGCCCACCATTGCCTATTCATCAACTTTGTCTATGAGTGATTCTTTGGGGCCATCCAGTGGGCTCCTTGAAACCCACCCACTACAGTGCATTCCAATACTCCCTCTGGACAAATTCCAAGGATATCAAAGTCTCCTTTGCTTGTACAGGGGAAGACTGATGTTAGAAGATGATCCTGCTGCAAAGGGATCAGAGGGATTCAGGCTGCACTTGAGAATCAGCTCTGAAGGTCCGTCTTGCTCCAGTGTAGCTGTGCTTTTTGTTTTTTGTTTTAAGGCTAATCTTTTCTTCTTAGCCACTCCATCCTTTTTTAATATATATTCACACTGTTTAAGCACTGAATTGGATAATACAATTTTTGGGAAATTATCAGCATTATAATTCTGGTAGAGGAAATTAATATAGGAATAGACATGGGAATCAACATGTTTCCTCCTTGGTAGCTATAAGTGTAATATATTTAATGCTTTGTGGAAACAAAGATTAATTTCTAATATCTGAGTAGTTGGAAGCACAGGCCTGGGAGGTGGTGGTCAGGTGGTACTGATGCATTTTTTCATTGCATTTTTTTCATTGGATCTAGCTTGAGAAGACCTGACCTCTCTTCCTAACTCTTTGGCTATGCCTTCACTACAAAAAAGGTTTTATGTCTGTATGAGAAACAGAATAACTGACACAACTAGCTCTCCTCTTATAAAATCCTTGTGGAAACAAGGCACCTACCTACAGTTTTTACCATCAGGTAGGTAGATAAGCTCAACACTATACCCTCTGACCAGGGCTGACCTCTCCTGTTTATCTCATGGTAAATTTTATAGCAGTAGAGCTAGTGCATGTTAGTTATTTCATGGTAAAAACACCCTTCCTCCCCCAGTAAAGACAAAGCTTTTGTGTGACCTTGGACCTTGCATCTCTATCTTAACTTCCCTATCTGTAAGCTAGGGCTGAAACTTCCCCACCTTTGAAAAACGTTTTTAAATGTTTGGCAGATGCTTTAAAAGTGAAAAATATTAACGATAGGATTTGAGACACAAAGTGGGTGAGGTAATAGCTTTTATTGGACCAACTTCTGTTGGTAGAAATGACAAGCTTTTGAGCTACACAGAGCTCTTCTTCAGCGTGTCTGAGGTAAATACAGATTTGGGATAGATAGATTAAGCATTCTGTAGGAGACCATTTAAACGAAGGGGGATGTGTTACAAATTACTGTAATGAGCCATAAAACCAGTGTCTCTGTTTAGTCCATGGTTTATAGAGTCTAGCAGATAGACAACTTTAAGTTCCCAAGCTTGTCTTTTGAAGGTGTTGTGCAGGTTTTGTTTGAAATTCTGGAGCTTTGTAGTCAGTCTGTCGTCTTTCATGCTCCACTAGAAACATGATCAGATTGTCACATGAGCAAAGAGGGTGAACTGTAAGGAGGAGAATTTCTCTATAGAACAGTGGTTCCCAAACTTGTTCCGCTGCTTGTGCAGGGAAAGCCTCTGGTGGGCTGGGCCGGTTTGTTTACCTGCCGTGTCTGCAGGTTTGGCCAGTCGTGGCTCCCAGTGGCCATGGTTCACTGCTCCAGGCCAATGGGGGCCGCTGGAAGCGGCGGCCAGTACGTCCCTTGGCCTGCAGAACCAGTGCTATAGAACTTCTTCTGGTTCATAGGTTCCTCATCCCTTACCTGAAACTGAATTGGACAAACATTTGGGCAACTAGTACCAATGCTATTGTACTACACTGTTGGTTCACATACTGTGCTCTGCCTTCCCATGGAAGATAATGGCCGCTAATTTTAAAGTAATTTTTTTGTCTAATGGAAAATAAATGTGTCTCAGATGCACTGGGTGCTGTTATCACAAGTAATGATTTATTCTTCCTATCCCACTCTGGTGGGCTCAGCAAAAGGTCAAACATGATTGCACTCATCTGTGAAATATGAAACTCATTTCTGGGGTTGCACCTGCATTTTTATAGCTTGTGCTCCTTACCGAGTACCACGTTTATAAAGTCACATAACTGCTGTACTTTGTAAAAGCTGCAGTTCCTGATAAATGATTTTCTTATCCACCAAGTGGAAAGAATGTAGCGACGTGCCAAACCCAAATGGGACTAGATATAGCAGAAATAAATAACTCAGATCCATTTAGTTTATGTTGAGTAGTCTGATACATTGATAGCTTTCTAAAAGAAAATGTAGTTCCTGAGGGTTTAGCAAATCAAATAACAGTAACAGCAATTAATTTATAAGCCTTTCCAAATGTTTTCCCCATCCCCTTTCACAACCATGCATCCAGAAAACTAATCTTGCCATTTGTGACCTTGGGCCAGATCCTTTTCTGTGCTGTGCAGATGCTGTAGTTGGGGGAAGAGAGTGTCAAGAACTCCCTACACTCCTGTTGGAAGGCTTCCAAGCTAGAGCTCATGACGGCATTAAGTATGGGGAATGGCCAATGCCCATGGGTTCACCACAGGGGACTGCACATTACCTGTCAAGGACACTGTCTGATGGTGAGGGGACCCAGTGTCTGCAGCACCTATTAGACAGAGGAGCGTGCTGCTCCTTATCAAAAGACAAGCAGTGCATGGCTTTCCACCCTAAGCCATTGTATCTTGTATCTAGTACCAAGCTGTTCCAGTAAGGCAGGATTTGCTCTACATTTATATTTATTTTTAATCTTTCCAGCTTACTTTGGTGGGCTAATGTAAATGGAATTCTTTGTTTCAGGATACTCGATTGCCCAGCAAACCCACTTAATACATCCCAGGGCCCTGTTCACCCTAGAGTTTGCAACAATTACTGACATCATCAGGTAGCAAGTCCCCAGCGTATAACGTGTCATGGTGCTGCAAGGGCAATTTGCCGGGGAGTTGAACTGAGCCCATCACATCAAATACTGCAGTTGGATTTTCTAATGGGCAGGGATAATTTGTGAGCAAAGACTGGATGCTCTTTTACAATACCAAAATGATGGGACCACTATCTCTTGATTAGGGTGTCTAAGAGTAGTGCTGTAATATGAATACTAAATTACATCCAAAAAACCCTGCATCTTTAATGTGCTTCTAACATACAGCCAAGCACTCAAGTCATAGGAAATGTCAGAATGAAGGTTGTTTGTGCAACTTTAATTTGGCCTCGAGCATTATGATAGTCTTTAATTGTGTGGCCATATACTACCTTTTCCCCCAGGCCTCTGCCTCTTTCAGGGTATCCTCATTCACCATTCAAACCCTGCATTGGCCACAAACCTACTGAATTCCTCCTGGGTGTTTCTCTAGTGGTCTTGCCACAGTATCTGTATACATTGTGACAGATCCAGACCAGTGGGGTACAGGAGTCTGATAGAGGGCAAATATACTGGTCACTGGATAAGTAGTTTTCTGTTCCCTGAGTGAATAGAAGCGGGGCTGCACTAGAGTAATCAGGAACCTGCTAGAACCAATTAAGGCAGACAGGCTGATTAGATCACCTGCAGCCAATCAAGGCAGGCTAATCAGGGCACCTGGGTTTAAAAAGGAGTCACTTCAGTTTGTGGTGGATGTGTGAGGATCTGGGAGCAAGAGGTGCAAGGAGCTGACAGCAAGAGGGTGTGCTGCTGGAGGATACGGAGTACAAGTGTTATCAGACACCAGGAGGAAGGTCCTGTGATGAGGATAAAGAAGGTGTTTGGAGAAGGCCATGGGAAGTAGCCAGGGAGTTGTAGCGTCATGCAGCTGTTACAAGAGGCACTAAGACAGCTGCAATCCACAGGCCCTGCGTGGAACCCAGAGTAGAGGGCGGGCCCAGGTTCCCCCCAAACCTCCCACCTCCTGATCAGACACAGGAGGAGTTGACCCAGACTGTGGGTTCCACCAGAGGGGAAGCAGCAAAGAGTCCTGTGGCACCTTATAGACTAACAGATGTTTGGAGGCATGAGCTTCATGGGTGAATACCTACTTGTCAGATGGATGAAGTGGGTATTCACCCATGAAAGCTCATGCTCCAAAACATCTGTTAGTCTATAAGGTGCCACAGGACTCTGCTGCTTTTACAGATTCAGACTAACACGGCTACCCCTCTGATACTTGATACCAGAGGGGAAGATCACTGAGGTGAGCAAATCTGCCAATAAGCGCAGGACCCACCAGGGTAGAGGAGGAACTTTGTCACAACATAACAAACATTACTACATTTTATCTTTACAACACATCTGTGAAACTAGGTGGTCTCCTATCCCCATTTCACAGATGGGTAGCTGAGGTGTAGAGAGAATAAGGCCAAAACGGTCAAATATCGACTAACGTTGGGGGCACAGCTTTTGAAATGCCTCGTGTCTGGAAGCAAGGCCTGTAGCAGAGCCAGTCTTCGGGCAACTTAATGAATGCAGTTGGCCTGTAGTAGGCTACCTGATTGGTTGGAAGAGTCAGTAGAGTGGCATTTAAGCCCTGCAGCAGTTCAGTGATTGCTCAAATCATCATCTGGCTGCAGCTGCAATAGTCCCTGCCTTGTTCCCAGCTCTCCTCCTGCTTTGCCTCGCCTCATCCCAGGGAACCCAGTTCTGACCATTGGCTCTGATTCCTTGGCTCTGGCATTTGGCCTCTGGCCCAGATTCCTGGCTACAGACTCCTGTTCTAACCACTAGGCATGATGCCTGTTCTGGCCATTGGGCCTGACTCCTTCTCCAGCACTAGGCATGCCCACATCCTGGTTACGTAACACCTAGGGCCTGACTTTTGTATGCAGCCTCCCCCTCACCCCCCCAGGAGTACTTAGTACTTTGGCTGTCTGGCTACTCGCCCTTTTTTCTCACTGCTCTTACTCTCCCTCCTCTTCCTTACTGCTGCATTCAAATTGGGCTGCTGCTTTCTTCTCTTCGTGCTGCCTGGGCATCAGCAAGGGTATGAATGAGCGAGTCTCCCTTCTCTCGGTCTCTGTCTGGTGCCCCAGGGGCTTCATTTGGTATGGGGAAGGGGGGAGAGTTACTCCCCAGACTTTTCATAGGTTTATATGTGCCACTTTTTTCTCCCTCTCCAGACTTTGCAGGGTATAATATAATCACAGCTAATTTTCTGTATGCTGACACAACTTTATCCTCTACAGAATGTTTCTCAACTGATGCAGTAGCTAGGAAGAGCAATTGCTCAGCCCTGCAGCCATGGAAAGAGCATGTTTAGTTGCGCTGTGGGGATGGTGATGCCCAGTCTGGCTGTCATATAGGAACTGTGTGGTGAGGAAGCATGCTCACTGCAAGCAGACTCTTCAGAAAGTTTAGCTGTCTAACGGTTGTTAGTCTCTGAGAACAGATGAACTGCAATTTTGAGGAGGCTCATAACTTGGCCAAAGAGAGGTGAATTTTCATGAGCACAGCAAAAGGCACATCCTCAACACCAGGGCAATCCATTAAACAAATTTCAAGTCGCTGCTCCAAAACCTGGGAGCGCAAGAGCTTCTCAGTGAAAGAGTTGTGAGAATTTTTTTAGTAACATAGGCAAACCAACATTTTCCTCTAGTATTGTCCTTGGGGAAATAGTTGAATCCTTTTAGCTAAAACTTTACCTCCTGCAATTTCACCCAAAAATCAGCCTAAGGAAGAAACCTGGGAGGGAAAATGTTTCAATCCAAATGGTAAAGTTTGGTGAATTAGTAAGTAAGTGAAAAATTAGACTTATAATGGAGAATGTCAAGCAACCTTAACTACAGGCAGTGCTTCCAGCTCCACCTATAATAAAATAATAATGATGAATGACAATATTTGCAGTGTTCTATGCTTAGAGAAGGGTAAACCAATCTCATGCTTCAGGGCACAGTCTTCTGACTGTAGGGACAAGGAGGATGCTCTCCTACCCCATTCCACTTCTGTAGCATCATGCAATTGGCTAGGTGCATCATAAGAAGTTTCCCTTGCCTATGAAGCATCTGATATTTGAAGGGTCTTGGATTTGATCACACAGTTGACTTGTCCTTTTATTCCTACAAAGCAAACAAAATGAGAAGTGAAGCCCTAATAACTTCTCTTAATGTAACTGGTATGAGACATCCTGAATTAGATTCAGTGTAACAACTCCAGCCACAAAGAAGCCCAGACATTTGCTATGGGGAAATGTTTTGTGAACTAGCAGAAATTTATTGCAAATCAACATTTTTGGGTCACATTCTCAGCTGACTTCAATGCAGCTTCCCCAATGTGCAGCCTCTGAGAATCTGACTTTTGGTTTATACTCCGTCATATATACATGTCAGTCTGTTACAATGACGAGCAAGGCACTTCTCATGTGAATCTGGCACTATTTAAGGTGGACTGTGGGAAAGACTTCTTACTGATGGATTGTTGTTTTTTTTCCTCTGTGTGAATTTCATTATGAGAGGAATCTGTGGGTGTGAGAATACAAACTGGCACACTTTTATAAAACCTAAGTTTAACTGTATAACTTTGCTCTTTGTCAGGATTCTGATAGGATTTGTTCCTAATTGCAGTTTCTGAGATAGCTTATTCAGTATAGCTGGGTAGTTTCCTGGTCTGTCAGCTGCATTTTATGCAGTTCCTCAACTAGTGGTACACTAAATAATTCAATGTAACCTGCTCTCCGTATTGTCCTTTTTTGGAGCTATTGCTACTAGGGTTATCTGATCCCTTCCTAGTAACCAGCTGTTATGGTGCCTGTTGTGAGGAGTTGATGAAAGGTGACAGGCTGGGGGAGAACTATTTGAAAAGTGCTAATAGTGAAATATCATCAGAGCTGTGAAAACTGGGCTAGTGTGACAAACCCATCTGAACTCAGTATAAAGGTGATCAGATTTTTAAAACAAAACAAAAAAAATCACACATTTTCCTCTAACTCCTCAGCACAATACAAGGATTTCTCAATGTAATGGCAAATTTAAATTGGAATGTATCCATTTTTAAGGAGAAAAATGGACCTGCTTCATTTAAAGGGGCCAGCCATCCTGTGACAGGCACTGAAATAAGAGACCTAACTTTTGTGGGTGCTGTTCATCTGTTATCTCATAGACTTCAGTAAGGCAACACCTGATTAAATATTGACTTTGAAGCCTCACTTCCAGTGCCCAAACTTGAAAATTTTGGCCTACATGAGGCGTCTTACAGGTTTTTCAAGTGGCGAGAGTACTTGGCTATGGGACATTCCAGTGGAGTTCTATGTGATGTTTTGCTTGTCACTCTCTCTAGGTGCTAGGGTGAAAAGTTCTATAGAAGTGCAAAGCATGATTGTTATTGTAAGTACCCAGGTGTCCAAGAGGGTCTTGTCAGTAACTGCATGAATTCCTACCACACTCACACTTCTGACATGTGGTCTCCACTCAGTTAGTGACAGTGTGGGTAGTAAACACCAAATGCATTTTTGAGTACAAGTTCTTAACTGTAGGGCTTTAAAAAATGTGCTGCTCTCTCTCACACAATCTCTTTCTTGCACACTCCTTAGTAAAGGAAACCTGATTGTTCCATGCTGGTGTAACTCCATTGACCTCAATGATGTTGAACTGGTATAAGCAAATATGGCCCAAAGCCTGCTCCCACTCGTTTTGAAGTCCAGGGCAAAATTTCCATTGATTCAGTTTTTGATGCACATCCCTGAGGCTGGATGGTCAACACTTAGTGCCAATCACAGATCTGTAGTTAGAACCCGCCCCCTTTCCATGGTCAGTGCCAGATCTTACTCAGCAATAGCGGATGACAGATGGAGACACAAAAGAGAACCTACATTTAATAGCAGACCACATTAGCCGGCTTTCTCTTTAGCTCCTAAACACATCTCTTTAAAGGTAAGAAATCTCCCATTGTCAGTCATTCCAATGTCCATCAATCTGTCCATAGCTAACAAAAGAGAAGGGAGCAGTGGAGCACGAAAAGACAAGGAAGGCATTCAGTGGGAAAATCCTAGACAGGGGCCCTTAGCACTCTGGTACCAAAGGCTTCAAAGCTGATGTAATGATTTGTAAAGATATGAACGAGTTTTCAAGCTGCCATGTCTATAGGCAGCCAGAAGCCTGATGTGTGTAGCAGTCTGAATCGCTGACTTCATATATTGAAATGATGCTCCATTGAGGTGGGATCTTGACCTTACTCAGCTTTAAAATGTTTCTGTTGGAAACTTCCTGTTTCAAGAAGTACTGTGTAGAAGCTGTTTGTGTAATGAATTAATCCATTTCCTTTTGGAAGCCTTAAATGTTTGAATATACCAGTAGGTAGCAATTTGAACTTGGTGCAAGTGTTTGTTGTCTAATGTGAAACTGTTGTTTCTCAGAGGGACAAGATCTAAACTTTTATGAATATTTTATCAGTATGAAACTGTAAATAATGTCGTCTTAGTGAAGAAAGCTTCCAGCTTCTGCTCTCTTAATATGAGCCTGACATCAATTAGCATGGTACAATACTACCATTGGTTTGTTTAGATCTTTTTGGGACCATAGATAGAATTTGTAATTCTGTCCGTCCAGCTCTTTATAGACATGAGGCTTCAATTCAGCCATGTCCCGAAATATGTGATTTCTATGGAGCTACTCTCATGTCTAAAGCCAGGCATGTGCTTAAGTAGCTGGCTGAATGGGGCCACATTCGTTTAGAATACTGCACTGAAAACATCAAAAGATCTCTTCAGTCTTGTTTTTGCTGACACCTTGTTTCTTCATGAGAAGATGGAATCCCAGACGGAAATTCTGATATTCTGGATGCAAATTTTTCCATGAACTGGAGGAAAGGGATATTGAATGATGAGAGACTATTCACAGGTACCATACCTAGCAGATACTCTAAAAAGAAATCAAAACATTTGCTCTCATTCCACCCGCTTCCCCTCTTAGATCAGAGAAATCTCATCTAAGAGGGGAAGCGGGTGGAATGAGAGCAAATGTTTTGATTTCTTTTTAAAGAACTGGTCAAAACTAAAATGAAGAATTTGAAGAAACTAATCCTCTAAGATTATGCTAAATATGTCCGTTAGGATTTACAATTAGTACTATAGTGTCCTGGTAGATAACATGGGCTGGATTTTCATCTTGGTTACACTCACTCCAATGAAATTCATCTGGAGTTAAACTAGTAGGATTGAGATTAGAATCAGATATGAAATCTCTAGCAAGCATCACCACTTTGTTGTAGACCTTGTGCTACCAATATTTAAGATCAGCCTTTACTCCATAAAAGCGTTGAGAAGAAACAACTCTCTCTGCCACTACCTGCTTGTCTCTGCTACCACAATTTTGGCATAAGATGGTCATCTAAAAAAAAAAATAGTTACTATTTTAAATGGTTTTCTAGCCATCTATTTTTTGTGTAGAGGACTTTACCCACAGAAACACTTCACTTCAGTGCAGACATATTGGGCCAGATTCTCAGCTGGTATAACTGGGATAGCTCAGGCTGTGGTCTATCAATAGCAGTGTGTATGCAGGATTTTGGTTTTATAACTTCAATGTTTGATTCCAGTCCCATGCATATAAATGGTTTAATGTTCCCATGCCGCCTCCTAATGGAGGGCCTGCAGAGCGTGGCCTTTATATTGGTTTTAGTAGGAAGCGAAAACTGGGTCAGAAACCTTCCTATGTTGCCAGCAGAAATTCTGCTCTACAACTGCATGCTGGGCAGCCAGAACTTGGCCTCAACTATTCCTGCTCCTGGATAGTTATTTTGCTTCCAGTCCAGATGTGAACATATTATTTACAGTGCTGAGCTTGTGTCCAGCACTGGACAAGTGACAGATGAAGGAAATCTTCTATCTTCTCTCTTCCAATAGGTTTTCACTGGAAAAGTAATTCAAACATCTGTATTCACTCTGATTAGCTCTAACAACCAGAAGATCTGGGCAACTTGGAAAGGAAGGAAAGCTACAGCATAATTTTACAAAGGATCTCCACTCCAGCTGAAGTTAGGGGAGGGCTGAGGTAGAAACCATCAACATGTGTCTAGGAAGACGGAGTGGACAAAGCAGAAGATGGCTCTTCCTGAGATGCTGAAATGGAATGATTGAAATAAACGGAGATGTCTATTTACGCGTCTCACAGCTGTGACAGAACTTTTTTTTCTCTGTGTGCTTGTCTGCACAGTGAGTGTATAGCAAGCCAAGGTGTGACTAGTAATCTAGCCTTGTCAATGGTCTTGAAACACTATTTAAGGTGCCCTTTCAGGACGAATGTTTTCATTTTGGATCTGGAGCCAGGAAAGAGTACCCCCTCACACACACAATCATGAATTCCTTATTACTATTTCAAATAAACCATTTTGTATTGCTTGAGTAATCATGAGGTGCAGTATTATATGGATTGATAATTACTGGTACAAGTCTCTGGGTGGGTGGGCAAACGAAAAAAATACTCAGCTACAGAAGGGGAAATAAGATTGAGCAATCTCTGTGAATAGGACTCAGTGGTCCAATGTGGTTCTGCTTCATTATTCAGCTTATAACCAAAGAAAAAATTGAAAAATGGAAGGGTTTATGTTCAGGAAGTCCTACTGAGGATGGGTGAGAGGAGTTAAAGCTAGAAAAGAATCCAGGATCTCGGCTTGTGGCAAAACATTGGCTGGCTTTCTTATTGCTTTCCTTGCTGATCTCTGCCCCTGTTCTAGGAAACCCCTTCTGTCTTATCCAACGCTATTTCCCATATTATCATGAAATTACTCAAAGGGATGTTAGCCAGAAGTACCTCGGAGACCAAGGCAGCGAGCGATGTACTAACCCATTTTGCAGTGCATTTGAAAATCCTCCACTTTTTTCCTTAAGTCACATACCATTATGGGCAGCTATACTGAGCAGCTTTGGAGCTTGCTGTGTTAACTCTCATGACTTCTTCACATTCTCATTATGTTTATATTTGTGCACGCCAGGAAAAGCCACAGTTAAGCAAGGTGAATGGGTTAATACCTAAGTAGAGGCAACAGCAGATGACTTCTTAGAATGTGATGCAGGTGTGCATTCTGTTGCCCACGAGATGTCTGGGAGACATCAATGCTTGGTACTAATCAGCCCAAGCTATCTGAATTCACCACCATGAGGAATGCCTCAAACATATCTACTTGGCTTCAGGAAAATGATTTTGGAGGGAATGTAACAAATTTAGGACCCAATCCTTCAGTTCTTCATCACATAATCTCTCTCCTGGATTGCGCCAGGGCTGCTTATATAGGGGCTGCAAGATCAGCTCTCCAGCGATTAAAGTGTGATAGGGACAAGTACTAAAACTGGAAAGGCTTGGAAATCAAAATACAACATATTAAGGCAATGTAGAGTGCAACTCCAGCAACCCCCCGTTCCCCAAGCAAACAAGAAAAGGAGCAGTTAATGTGGCTTCAGGAGGACTTGGCAAGGAGGTCTGTTAAGTTGCTGAACAGTGAGATGTGGTGGAAGCTCGGTTGCTTTGGATGCTTAACTGACTGAACAATGTACCAGTAAATGTAGTGTGAGTAAAACTCCCACCCTGGCACGGGAATGGCCTAAGGTGATTAAATAAGAGAAGAGTCCTTATTAATTTGTTTAATTTACTTTGGACAGATTGGATGGATGGATGGATGTGTTGAGATGGCCATTAAACTTGCTGAAGGAGAAAAGGATTTTAAAAAAAAGCAAGCCAAGGGCATTAGATTGGAAATCTCCCTTCCCCTACTTAGGTTGACATGTGTTGTAACCAGGAATGTCGCTCCTTGATGGCTGCTTAATATACCACATCATACCAACAATACCATAAAAACAACGAGGAGTCCCTGGTGGTACCTTAGAGACTAACAAATTTATTTGGGCATAAGCTTTCGTGGGCTAGAACCCACTTCATCAGATGCATGAAGTGGAAAATACAGGAGCAGGTATAAATACATGAAAGGTTGGGAGTTGCATTACCAAGTGTGAGGTCAGTGTAATGAGACAATTCACTTAACAGCATCGTACCAAGGGAGGAAAGGTAACTTTTGAAGTGGTAATGAGAGCGGTCCATTTCAGACAGTTGACAAGAAGGCGTGAGTAACAGTAGGGGGAAATTAGTATTAGGGAAAATAGGTTTAGGTTTTGTAATGACCCAACCATTCCCAGTTTTTATTCAGGCCTAATCTAATGGTATCCTGCTGTTAAGTGAATTGTCTCATTAGACTGACCTCACACTTGGTAAGGCAACTCCCATCCTTTCATGTATTTTTTTTTACCTGCTCCTTTATTTTCCACTTCATGCATCTGATGAAGTGGGTTCTAGCCCACGAAAGCTTATGTCCAAATAAATTTGTTAGTCTCTAAGGTGCCACAAGGACTCGTTGTTTTTGCTGATACAGACTAACATGGCTACTCCTCTGAAAACTGTGACCGATACCATGTGATTAAACAGAACACATTCTTGGTAAGGTCTTCTCATTCCTTTGAATTTAACAAGACTCCCCTCTTGGCTGGAGTTTAATGAACTAAGGCCTTGGCTACACTGGCGCTTTACAGCGCTGCAATTTTCTCGCGGGGGGTGTGAAAAAAACACCCCCTGGAGTGCTGCAAGATACAGCGCTGTAAAGCACCAGTGTAAACAGTGCTGCAGCGCTGGGAGCGGTGCTCCCAGCACTGCAAGCTAAACCCCATCAGGATGTGGAGTACGTGCAGCGCTGGGAGAGCTCTCTCCCAGCGCTGGCGCTGCGACCACACTTACACTTCAAAGTGCTGCCGCGGCAGCGCTTTGAAGTTTCAGGTGTAGCCATACCCGAATGCAATGTTTCTTCCTTCAAGCGATCTAGTACGTTTAACAAAATTTCCTTTGTCAAAAGAAAACATTCACTGTTTCATACTAAGCTCTGTGACACTTACCAGAGGTTATGGCTTTCCCATGAATGTGAACTAGCTGAATACAGTGACATTACCATTAATTTACAAGAGCCAACTGCTCTGTAAAATGATCATTTTTCTGGTGCTTCCCAAACTTGGAAAACTGCTCTTATGACTACAATTACCAGTCTAACCACAGCCACCTGTTGACAGGTAGAGACAGCTGGATCTAAAATCTAGATTTCTTTTTAAGTTAACTGGTTGATGATGCTTAGTTTATAAAAACATTTCCTATCCATTTAAAGGGAGCACATATTGTAGACCGAGGTGCTCATAGTATTTTGAACTGTTAGTAGCACAAGCTGTCATTATCCTTAGTGAAGGTGAGCGCAGATTCTAGTGCAATGGAATTGCCTCAGCCAATCTGCATGGGGTGGTAGTCAGTTACTGACCCAAAACTGTTCACTTATTTCACAGTTATGCACTTCCTTGCTCTGATTGGCTGAAGGAGTATAAAATATGCATAATGACTGTAGTTATCTCCATTCTTCAGCTGGGGGCCATTATTAGCCCATTCAGAGTGGAGGGATAACTGTTGCATAATCACTATAATCCCTTCATTCTGATTTATTACTTCCCCATCTATACAGCCACAGCAATAATGACTGAATTGGTGTGTCTCCCACTCTCCACTCATCCCCACCTAGCACCTTCTAATATGGTTTAAAAGAGTCATTCCTAGGGGGGATATGGAGAGAAGATGAACCTCCTTCAAGGAACATGGAGGAGGTTGGGATATAAAGTGGGGTGCTAAGATGGGCAAGGGACGGCATTAGATGCAGTCCTGTTTGTTGCAGACATTTGTATAGAGAGTTCTATAGCTAACTGAGCACTGGGGTTTAAAGGATGCAGAACATGTTCGGGTATAATAATGACTTCAAGGTACTCTTTGCTAATTCAGTAATAACCATATCCAGCACTGATAAACACCTGCAGCCTTCAGCTGTGAGTTTACTTAGCCCAGGACATGCTTATTACCTTGTAAACAGGAAGCATCCTTGAGTTATCATTTAAATAACAAATTTGTTAACAGTTGGTTACTTCGTGTCTTTTAGTTATTGAAATCTTGCAGTACAGTCACAGGTGTGTGTGTGTGTGTATGTATTTTTTTCCCCCTTTAATTCTGCTGGGGTCTGGATTACACAGGGCTAAGCTACTTTAACTGCAAAACTCTTCCTGCTGCGAATTCTTCTGCTGCTAGTGTCTTACTGATTAGTTTTCTCCTTTTTGAAGAACTTATGTTTGTTTTTGTCCCTAAAGTTGGGATACTCTGCCTTATCATTTACACACAGAAGTTCTGAAATTTTTAATTAGACAATAGTTTTAAAAGTACTTTAACTTTTTGCTAAATAGCAACTTTTTTTGCTAAGTTTCTCCCCATTCCCCCCACCCCTTCCCCCCTTTCTGGTGTTTCTGTGCCAGTTCTCATGAAGTCTGAGTTGTTTGCCATTGACTTTAAAGGGATTAAAATCAGGCCCTATGTCAAAAGCATAATAGGAGTTTCCTTAGTTCCAGAATGTGTCTCTCTTAGTCCTAGAGCAATGCATTGTTCACAACCCCAGTTTGAAAGCTATGGCAGCTCAGTAAACCATGAAAGGAAGGTTTCAGAGTAGCAGCCATGTTAGTCTGTATCCACAAAAAGAACAGGAGTACTTGTGGCACCTTAGGGGCAGTGTGTGGAGCCCCTGGCTGCCCCTACACGTAGGAGGCAGAGGGTTGGGGGACATGCCGTTGCTTCCGGGAGCCACGCAGAGCCCGCATGCACAGAGCGGGGCAAGCCTCCAACTCTCTCTCTCAGCGCTTGCACGTAACCACACTTGCACTTCAAAGCACTGCCATGGAAGCGTTCCTGCAGCAGCACTCTGACGTTTCCAGTGTAGACATACCCTTTGTCTCGGTTTTCTCTCCCATCTTTTGTCTATGTAGACAGTAAGTTCTTTGGGGAAGTGACTGTCTCAACGTGTTTGTACACAATTGAGCACAACACACCCTTTGCTGCTACAATAATACAAATAACTTTTTCTTTTTCCAAAGTGAAATGTGGAGTCTGTTACTTGTGCACAAAAAGTCTATTTTTTTTTAAATTGGAAAGATTGATTTTTTTTCTCCAACTTTGCCTAACATGATTTGATTTTACTTCAACATTGTATGTGCACATGCATGTGATGAAGACAAGCCTGGAAGTTTTAGTTAAAGAACTTTGAGAGTTTGGAGCATGTGAAAATGGGAGGTTGTCGACACTGCTGAGTTGCAGCCTTAACAATAGCTTTTCCTGACTGTGAAAGCGCCAACAGGCAGAAATATACACTGTCACAGAAACAATTGCAAGGACTCAGCAGATTTAAGATGTTGATTGTGTAATTTCTGACATCGCCATTGTTATTTCAGTCTCAAGGCAATTTGGTAAAGGGGAGGGGAGGAGGGGCAGATAGGTATTAGCAAGAGGGTCAAAGTGAGCTTTGGAGCACTTCCCTGTAATGATGGGGAGGGGAAAATCAATGGATTGCCAAACAAAATATAGTACATCATTTGTAAGCAGCAGAGAGTGCAAGATCTGTTATCTGTGAAACACTGTTTGGTCTGAGATTGAGAACTGCTTATCCTGGACTGCTTATCTCCCACTCCTCCCCCCCCCGAATAATTTAAAGGCCTCTGTTTTAATTCGTCCATATTTGATTCCTTAATATCGGTTCCACTTTCCCGAGCTGCTGTTGCTCTCTACGACACTCCTGCATTATCTCTACCATATCAGTCAAGACTTGTAGTGATGACCAATTTGCATTGCGGCCCTAGGAAAGAAATGGTAACCATGTTCTATGTGATATCGGAGAGCCAGAGTATCCCATATCAGCTATTAAGATGCAAAAGCGCTTCACTGCATAAGAGACGATTTAGAGGGTATGTGGACGGAAAGAGATTTCCTTTCTCCCCTCCCTCCCCTGGTGTATATCTTATTGTAAGGCAGGCTAACAAAATAGTACTTCTGCGCACGCGCCCATACACACACTGAAAAATCTCTTCAAAATACAACTAGGAAAAATCATTGTTCTTGCCACTTGCAGGCTGTATTGGGAAGCGCAGGGTCAAGGAATGGCATAACCTTAGCCTGAATAGAGACCAGGCTCTGTTTTAATTTTGTGAATAATTAACATTCCAGTCATGTTGCCATGGCTACACTGAAATTGTAACTCTGGGCCAGCAGTATAGAGCGATGCAAAGTCCATTGAGGATGTAAGAACCAGGAGACAAAAATAGCTTTTGGCCTGGTAGGTGCACAGGGAAGAGCCAGGGTGGCCAAATGTGGCTGACAGGAGCGCTGTGGTAAAACCTGTCCCTTATCTTTAGTACAGAGGTGCAGCCCGTGTGCCATCTTGCTCCAGTCACCAGGAAGCTGCCTAGATCAGTGGGTCATGTAAAAAGCGACAAAGAGTCCTGTGGCACCTTAAAGACTAACAAATGTATTGGACCATAAGCTTTCGTGGGTGAATACCCACTTCGCTGGACACACGTGGTGGAAATTTCCAGAGGCAGATATAAATATGCAGGCAAGAATCAGTCTAGAGATAACGAGGTTAGTTCAGTCAGGGAGGATGAGGCCCTCTTCTAGCAGTTGAGGTGTGAACACCAAGGGAGGAGATACTACTGTGACTCCTACAGGCTAATGAAAAAACTAGTGTTTGTAATCTACTCTGCATTCAGGGCTGCCAGGTGTCCTGAAGTTTGAGAGACATTTGTACAGCTGACAGCCTGGTGATGCCTGTCTGTAACCCAGCTGAGATCTCATGCCTGTAGCAGGGACGAGGCTTCTGCTGCTTGTCCTATTTACTGGGGGCCAATATGGAGCTAGCTCTGCAGGTAGCCAGGCAGCCACTCAGCCTCCCCTCGCTGCATAAGTCACTGGATCCCAGTGGGGAAGGAACAACTGGCAGTGGCATCACAGCAGCAGGGCTCAGTATTGGCCATAGGCACTCTCTGCTGAGCCTCCAGCTTCTTGTATCTCCATTCAGCCCTATCACAAGCTACTCATCCATCTACCCCACGTGCCCTGCCATCCACTGACACCTTGACACCTGCTATAGCCAGAGCTGTCAAGTTTTGTGCAGCTCCATATTCTACTCCACCACTACTTGGGACAGGACACATTGACCTTCAACTGAAGTTTCTGTGCAAATTAGCTCACTAATCTGCACAAAAGTCTCATGGAATTGCACAAACCTTGGCAGCATTGCAAATTAGAAATGGCCTTCAGGCTGCTAGCAAGTTGCTAACATGGCCCTCAGTTTGGCCTTGGGTGGGGCAGGGGGACTGGACAAAGCCCCTGAAAATGTATTGCTGGGGACAATCCAACTTTGATCTGGAATTGACTAGCTGCCTCATTGGGTATTTTCCAACTTCTGTGAACGTTTTACAGTAGTGCAAGAACAGGAGTTTTGGTTTTTTTTAACTTCACAATGAATATTTATCCATAGCACATGGAAAAACCTCTTCCAAGGTTGTTTCAGCGAAAGCACTGAGCAAAATAACTCCTGGGAAGCAGAACTTGAAAATAAACAGCAGCTGCCATCTATTTTTCTGTTCCTTTACTTCTGTTTATAAGAACCTACTGCACTAATGGCCCTGAAGTCCCGTTTTCATTTATTTACAGAACACTGCTTTGTCAGCTTTGGGATGTGCAGAGTAGCAGCCTTTGCAAGAGATTGCTATTTTCAAGTCAGTCTCCTGTACTCTTTGCATTGCAGCAGCATTCCAGCCTCTGTGATCTAGCGCCTTTGGGAGCTTCTTTGCTTGCTTCTTCCAAAGCAGGCATATCCCTGACAGCGCTGTTTGGTGTCTGTGGCCCTGGGGGAGGGAAATATAAGCCTGCTCTTGTACCTCTTACAGTGCAGGGGTGTGGCATGGCTAGCTCAGATCTTCCTCCACAGGAGCACTGATCATGTTCAGTGTAGGAATGTCTGTGGTACAGCAGTGTGTCTTGCACTGTGGTTTTTACATACAGTATATGCAAACACTTGGAATCTAAAGAATTCCAACACTGGTTATCAAGTATCTGCCATCATGGCTAAGCAACAGCTAAAGGCAAGGTGTAGACCTGAAAATATTGAAACAGCAGAAAGGAATTATTTAGCATAACAAAATGGAAGTTTTTCTGACTCCAATTCATTTGCAGGCTACCCCGGGCATTATTAATGGGTCCTCCCCCCTTCTCTCACCTGCTCACAAAGGGTATGGATCAGCATACCTAAAAGGTGCCTTTAGCTATGACATATAGTGTGCAGATCTCTGAGACCGTATGTCTCAAACCCACCGTGGTGATAATATTGCTCTTTTGCCTCCCCAGAAAAGCATCCAGAATTTGGTCTTTCCTTCCAGGTGCAGAGATTCTCATCTATACCTCTGTCTTCCCAGACTGATTGTTGAAATTCTTAACTTGCTAGCATGCCAAATTGTTTGAATATTAGCCAGCAAATTATACAAAAGCTAATGTTCTGACCAGTCCCAAAGAAGTTCCCATCAGGTGACCCTCATTTCATCCTACTCTTTGAAAACACCAAAACCAAAATACCTAATCTCCACCCACCTACACCCCTCCTCTCCCTATATATATATAATTTTAATTAGTGCAGGCGTTAAGGTATGAAGGACTGACTCTGGGTTTGTGAGGCCCTATATGAAGAAACATCACCAAAGACCCACTTGGTTCCCTGCTGTTTGGTTTGTCGGGCTCCACTCCTAACTCCTCTTGCACTTGTAATCTCAAGCACTTTCCACTCAAGCAGTTGCAATCACCCGCTTTTCTTGGTAGCTTCTGGTGACTTATATGCATCAGGAAGCCAGGAGTAGAGCCAGAGCACAACTTCCTAAATGTGGAAAGGGGGTGGGGGCAGTTAAGGAATTACTTCTCCATCATGGCATGCAGGCACTATGGTCAGATGGGATCACAGCCAGGAATGATCCTTTGGCTGGCCCTGGATCAGAGTAGAAGAGTAATACAGGGCTCCTTGAGAAGGGTCCTGTTAATTGTGCAGACCTATGTATAGGGAGCCCATAAAGCCAGGGCCAACAGTGCCTTGCAACTCTAACATGTGAGCTGTTAACGAAGAGATATTAACATGATTGTTTCCTCCCTTCCTCGTGAAGCTCAGTCTGTTACAAAGGGGAACTGATTAGAATCCTGCTCCGTTTCCCTCTGCAGCCAGCTCTGTGTTTGGAGACCTTGACTCAAAAAGGAAACTGAATAATTCTCATCTGTTAACCCATTACTAGCTCTTTAGACTCAGCACTTGCCAAAAAGATGGGGCACGAGGAAAAGACTGATACAAAAGATGGGTAGGGCTGTAATTCTGTTTTCTGTGTATCACACCTTCAGATGTAAGCATCTGTGCCCTCTGGAGGAATTCAGAAAGGAGGATCTACAGTGACAGACCTGCTGTCTCTCTCATGGAGATATTGGCTCTTTGTCTTTTTATTTTAGCAGAATTAAAAAAGTCCACATTTTGTTCTTTGTGTGCCTGAGGCAACTGCCACTATAGGAGTCAGTGTTTAGCTGTTAATGCACTAGCTTCTCGATAGTCATTAGCTACTGACCTCAGGAATAGAACTATGCAAAGTAATTCTCTGTGGAAACAGACACCACTCAAAACTAGCCTGATTTCATGTTTTATTACAGAATTAAACCCCAGACCAGGTTGGTAGAAATATTGGCTAGGGGTTTACAAACCTTTTAATTTGCAAAGCTTGCATGATTTTGAAGCAGTTAGGTTCTGTAGCTAGGAGAAACTTAGTGGCTCCAACAGGATTTGGTGTAGGAATTTGAGTTAATTTGAACCCTAAACTTTACATTCAGGGTGGGTAGGAGCAGTGAGGGGACATGAACCCATGTGGATCAAAACCAGATAAAATGCGTGCATGAACCCTTCTCTATGAGAACCCAGCATGCTTAACAAGACTCTCTAATCAGGCAGAGTCTCTTTTCTTGTTTAACTGAAGATGTGTTTATTTTAACTGACCATAGAATAAGTGGTGATTTGATTATCCATAGAACGCACATGGTGTGTTCAAGTTTCTGTGCATACATAAGTGACCATAAAAATACAGCATAGAGTCTGCTGTGAGCAGTAAATGAACAGGACTGGTACTCAAGCACTATCTTGACAACTATTTTTAAGGGCCAGATCTTGCAAACGCTTAGTACAAGGCATAATGCCTATAACCATGAGTAGTTCCTCTAACTGGTAAGTAAGCATTGTGCTATCTCATAATCATTCATTGGATCAGACCCTAAGGAACTACTGAGCTATTAACCCTTCCATATAATATTAACGTAATGCTGCTAATACGGATTAAACAGCTGTCGGTGAAATGTGGACTTCATTCCAACCAAATGTTTCTTTTGAGTAAACTTGCAAATGTTTGTTAATTTTTTTTAAATTTTCTGTTTTTGTTTTGTTTTTTTTCCTTTTAGGATCCTGCGGGTATCTTTGAACTGGTGGAACTTGTTGGCAATGGAACATATGGGCAAGTCTATAAGGTAAGGTCTCTGAATGTGTCTGCAGCAATTATGATTTCCTGGTGCATGAGTTTACATAGTAGAATGCCCAATGCTTATCTACATTACACTAGATCTATTTCAGAGGTGAACAGAAACTAGAAGCCGTCTTTGTGAACTTAGACATCTTTCACTACCTGTATTTGATCCTCCTTCTTGAACTTCATTACAGTGAAGTTCCTAGTTCTGAAATTGTTCTTGGAAACTGTCTTTTTTAATTTTTTTTTTAATTTCCCCTTATTTTCATTCTTTCCTGAATGTGTTCAGTGGGCAGCAATCTAGATGGTGCAGTAGTTTAATACATTAGCCTGTCACTTCTAGAGAGTGGAATTTGGAACTTTATTCGTTAACAAATGAAATGAGTTTGGTTTTAATTTAGTCTCCCATCCACATACAATCTGACTCATTCTGCCAACCTGTACTTAGCAGAAGGTCACTGTAAGAAAGGAACTTCAGAGTCTGGAAGCTTGGTTTAAAATACTTCTTAATATTGGAAATGATTCTCAACCAGAGCCCTGAAAACTTCAGATATTTCTTTGAAATCTATACACAGTTATTGTAGATGACTCCGACATCTATAATGAGCTAATCATATCCCCAGATCCAAATACTATCCTAATTCAGAATTTGAATCTCAGCTTGTTTGGGTTTCTTTAAGGTTGGTCTTAAATATACTTACTGCATGGTGTGACAACGAGGGTTAAAAATCACTGAAAGCTGTTTTCAAATTCTATATGGGACTATGCCAACTATTCTGGTTCTACCCTATGATAATAGTCCCTCTGGTTCAACTTTTCTAAGGGCGTCTAAGGGCTTGTCTACACTTACCAGGGGATCCACGCGCAGCGATTGATGCATTGCTGGTTGATTTAGCGGGTCTAGAGAAGTCCTGCTAAATCAACTGCAGATCGCTCTCCCATCGACTGCTGTACTCCATTGGATTGAGAAGAGTGAGGGTAGTCGACAGGAGAGCATCTCCCATCAACATCACGTACTGTGGATCCCATGGTAAATAGATCTCAGCTACGTCGACTTGAGTTATGTTATTCACGTAACTTGAATTGTGTAGCTTAGATCAACTTTTCCCTTTAGTGTAGACAAGACCTAAGTGCACACACCCAATTTATACACAGAATCTGTATTCGCATGTGCGGCTCAGCTCACTGTGAACAAAGTTAGTGAATCTGTGTGCACAAATTCCTTTATTTTTTTTTTTGGCACACTCCCAATCAGTCACTTGGAAAACATGGTACTTGCTGTCATGCACTGGCATACACCAAGTTTCCCCCAAATCAGGAGAGGAAGGGAGGAAAAGTTTGTTTTAAAAGCTGTCAGGAAATATTTGTTCTGAATTCTGGCTTCCACATCATCCCATTGCTGTAGGCTAATCCCTTTAATATGATGATAGAATTTAACTTAGTTGAGGATGAACTGAAACTTCTGGAGTTAAAAGTGTGTGGATTTCTAAACTGGAATAAATACAGACTTTAGCAAGGACATATTCTGGTGACTCTTCCTCTGTGCTATTTTTTTTATTGTGTTTTTGCATTAAGTTGATGATGATATGCTGTTTTTATTTCCATCGTTCTTCCTGAATCATCAAGGCCAAGAGCATTAGTTTGATGTTGAAACTGTTTTTTTTCAGCTGGTAAAATAAGTTTAGAAATTGACCTTATTTTAACATGTGCATATTTCTAACAAGCAGTGGAAACTGTGACTGTAACATCCCTTCAAAAGCTTAATGCTTATATGGAAAATCAGAGACACTACACATACTTTACACTCTTCTTTACAAAGTTCTGTTTGTGTTTCCTGTCCTGTCAAAGTATTTGATTTTTAAAGAGTCCAGTTATCTGAAGCAGAAAATTCTAAAATTATTCACGCTTAGTTTTCTGGGAGTAAGAGATTTTGATCATTTTAGTGTGCAGCCCTTTTTCACTTCTGCACAAAGCATCTCACTAACTCTTTGCAATCAGAGTGCTCAGATTAGTTAAAATCAAAATGATGCAGAACTCTTCACATGGTTTCATTGCAAACAAGGTGGTGGTTTTCGAAGAGAATGTTATGCTCAAACCAAAACTACAGGCCTAAATATCTACATGCTAGAAAGAAATTTGCATCCAAATATGAACTCTCTGGCTTGGTCACCCATCTAGTTTAGACTGAGATTTTCTTTTCACTTTGGTTTCATACATTACAAGGTAAGAAGGGACCCCTGTGATCATCTAACCTGACCTCCTGTATAACACAGCCCATAGAACTTCCCCAAAAGAATTCTTTTTGAATTAAAGCATACCTTTTTTTTTCTTTTTTTTTTTTTAAATCAAGACTGTTTTTTTGTTTTTTGTTTTTTAATTGCCAGTCATGGAGAATCCATTACAATCCTTGGTAAATTGTTCCAATGGTTAATTATCTGAGTTACATTTGAACTCAAGCCTCAAAACAAAATTTAAGCGATGTGAACCAGAGGAACTGTTAATATGAAGCTTAACTGACTGTTAAGGGTGTCAGTCCTGGACAGTTGGGGAGAAATAAGATCTTGATGTCCATTCCATCAAAATCTCCCTGGCAAAATGTCTTTTGCAGCCGGACAAAGAAACAGATCACTAGAAGATCTCCAAAAATGCTTTGACCTTTTTGCGCCTTTTAAATTTTCTGGAGATGCCACTATGCAGGAATAATCTGCCGCAGCTTGTATACCTAATTTGGTGTAATGAAGGTTAGAACCCATGTAATCACCCTCAAGGTTGACTTCTTTAGAAAAAAAATCATGTGCTCTAGTCCAAAATGAATTATTTTTGGGACGCTCTATGGCCTGTATTCTACAGGAGGTCCGAGTAGGTGATCACCTTCACCATTCTGGCCTAGGAATCTATGCAATGTCTGAATTCAATTGAATTCTGATAGCTTTGGAGTAACTCCTATTAACTCCCTGAATTCAGCCCTGTGCAATAGTCACAGCAGTGTAAACTTGGAATAGCAGAATTTGGCCCATGTTTCCAAATGCAAGCGAATGATGGATATATGGTTCACTGCAGCTCAATGCATTTTTGTGCTCTGTGCAGGTAGTTAGGGGTGAGCAGATGGCAGGATTTTAATTCCATGAAGTCTCATGCGGTTTGTTCAGTTGTTTCTGTCTATTTGGTAAAACTAGCTGGCCTGAACCGGAAATGTTTCCAAGCTGCTCATGTCTAATGGTCACACTAATACAGGTTGTATTCCGAGTTGAGCAAAATAGATTTTCAAATTTACCAATGCTTATCTGAATCTGAACACTCCTTTTTACAGAAATTCTGCTTAGCTCTCATAGTTATTACTGTAGCCTCTTGTCCCCTCCCCCCATAGTTTGTGCATGTTTTGACTGTAAGGCCTGGTCTACTCTAGGAAATTTGGTTGGTGTAACACCATTGCTCAGGGTTATACCCTTTAATTACACAGTTAAACCAACCTAACCCCTGGTGTAGACAGTGGTAGTTCGCTGGGTGATTTCTTCTGTTCACCTAGATTCTCCTCTCAGGGAGGTGGATTACTTACACCCGTGGGAGAAGCCCTCCTGTCAGCATTGGTAGTGTCTTTGCTAAATCACTACAGTGGCACTGCTGCAGTGCTTTGTGTAGACAAGCCCAGAGCCTTAATACTGGACCCAAAAAGGCATCTCACGGTAGCAACCTCTCTCCCTCTCGCTTGCTGGAATAGCATCTCCTTTTTGTCTTGCTCCATGTGCCTGATGTGTAAATCCATTCTAACCAGGCCTTGCAGTTCTGTGGTTCCATTCCATAAATAGAAAATGATTAAAAAAAATAAACATTCAAAGAAAACATGTTTTAAAGGGAGCACCTGTTTCGTACACTTCAATTGGTGGAGACTATTGACCTTGTTAAAATAAATAGCAGAAGTAGGGGGTGATTTTTCCCTTGCCTTAGGTCAGACAGTGGAGCACTTGTACTCACTATGGAGCACTTGTATGAATAGCCCAGGGGGTCTGCTCCTGTGAGTAAGTGCTTGCCATCATCAGTAAATATTCCTTGGACTTGCCCTTTATCATCTGACACCCAACCAATAACGCATCTAATAATGCAAAGGGGTTGTGAGCTGGCTTATTTGTCTGCTTGATCACATGAGGCCATATTCTGCGCTAGGGACCAAATTCTGCCATTGAAATCAGGACTTTACACCCTTACACCAGAAGAAAATTTGGCTGTAATTGAAACGCCTATTGAGATTGCTGAGTGCTATGCAAAGGGTAGGATACGGTACAGAATGTTTGAGGGAGAATTTTGTATTCTGGTGACTGCAGTAAGGGAATGGGGGATCGGGAGAGTGTGTGAGCTTGGGATAGGCATAGTTTGACTTCTATATTGACGGAGGGGGGAAGCTCCAGTCAGGCCAATGGAGCCACGGATGGGGGGGTGGGGGAATTCTGCACCTGCTCGAGGCTTGCAGCTGGGGGAGGCATCGCCTGTCCGACCCCATTTTCCCACAAACTACGCCCAGGGAGCTTGTTGAAAGTCAATTAACCTCTCCGTGGCTCCAACCACACCTCTATAAAATGAAATTGACCATGCTTACCAGCCTTTGCAAAGTGCTTGGAGAAGTGCAAAGTATGTTCGTTCTCTTGGTGGGAGGTTCTCATTTTGGATTGTTGGAGATGCAGGGAAGCAGTGCTGCAGCTTGACTGTGCCAGAGCAAACTGAGTTTAACAGCCAAAACCCCATTCATGAGGACATTTCTAATCACCAAAATAATCACATTTTAAAATTGCTTCTCAGGATTACATTGTTTAAAAAAAAAAAAAAAAAATCTGTGACTGCAGCCATTGACTCTACCTATCCTGAGGCTCTGTACTGACTGAGCAAGGGCTCAGGACAGAGGATTTGTATGTGATGTGTTAGTTGACACATAAGTATTGTGGATTTGTAGCCCGCTCAGCATTTGAGATCTTGAATCTGTGTCATTTGCATTCACTTAAGAAATTGTTGGTTGGTCGACCCCCAAAACTTTTGACAAGTGTTTCATTGTATAGTATGCCTGTAATAGAGTAAATCTTAAGAGTGCTTCCTCCTTACAAAGGAAAGCAAGGAGTTTGTGAGAAAGAAAATAAAGGAGTTTATGGAATCTATTATGCATCTGATTTCCCGCCTGCCCAGTCTCTGAAAGCTTAAATCTCCACCTGATTAGTGGATGCTTTCTAGTTTCCTGCCATAGGGCCTGGTTCTGTGACATGCTGGGCACCTCATGCAAAGGGCTAAGTGGACTAAACTCTGCTGATTTCAACTGAATTTTCTGGCTCCACTAGAGAATCTCCCCCAACTCCCTCTTTTCAGTTGTGAGGAGGGTCTCCTTCCTTTTCCACCTTTCTGTGTTGTATCCCCTTCTCTCTTTGATGTAACTATGAGCACCAGCTGTGGTTCTGCCAACAGGGCAGTGCCTCATTGCAGGGGGCGGTGAGAGGGGAAACAAAACCAAAGTAAAATAAAACATTTCATAACAATTTTTAGAACCAGTCACAGCTGTTACTTTATGCACTACTGTAATCACTGTAATACTGTTAAAGGGCCTCAACTGAGATCAGGGCCTCATTATGCTAGGTGCTGTACAAACACATTGTAAAAGACAGTCCCTGCCTCAAAGAGCGAAATAAACAAGACTGATGAAGAGCGGGAGGTGAAACAGGTTAAATGGCTTGCTCAAGGTGTCAGAGCAGATTGATTGCAGAGCTGGGACTTGAACCCAGGTCTGCAAATATGTAGGCTAGCACTCGACCAAACATATTGTAGGCCCAATATGTTGGCCACCGTTGCCTCACTCATGTAGTGTTTTTTACACAGGGTTTGTTTTGCACTGGTGCAGATTCCTGGTCTGTGCTGACCTCTTTTCAAACAGCACAGGGCACCTGTAGGCCACTAGCGAAGGAGAAGTTGTAATGACAACCGTTGGGGCCTACTGTCAAGGGCCAGAATAAACTAGGGGTCAGTCTCCCCTTGGTTCTGACTGACAGGGACTGCAGAGTTTGCAGTGGAATGCAAACCCCCTTCATTTGCATTAATAAAGCAGCTAGTCAGTGTTCTGATGACTGACTGCTGTTACAATCTTGACACAATGAGGGCTCGGAGGATTGACATTTCTTAGTAGAGCAAGAATATGAACAGTCAGAGCAATTGCAATAAAAAGTGTTGCTAAAGGAGCTCTTTTTCACACTCCGTCATTCTTTGTTTCCCACTGTGTGTGGGGGTGAGCATGACTCTGGGGGAGGTAACAAAAATCTTACCAAAGTGCTTCAGATATTAGCAATTTCCCCATCAACCAGCCCGAGACTGCCACACACAAATAAGAATTCCTGAACTATTAGTGCACTGCACTTCCTAGCTTGCATAGTCCAATATGACATTGCTGTGAAATGTCTTTCCCTATCCATATTGTGTGAGATGGGCACAGCATGATAGAAAATGTTAATTGCCAACAAATTTCATAGGCATAATTACTAGAATAACATTCTTGGTGATTGCAGCTGGCGCTCAGTGGTATTGATGAACAGTCTTTCATCATTCAAAATTACTGGACAACTAGAAGGGTAATGATGCAAAGCCACTTTTAAGTCACATGGCTCTCACCCTTAGTTGCAGTACAATAAAAAAATAGACTATCGACCTACATCCATTGTAACTATGGAAGCAGTTCCCCACTTGAGCTACACTATCTCAACAAAACCACAGGGAGAAATTGTACCTTATGGAGAGACAGTACTCTGGTAGACCAGTGGCAGGCATTCGCCACGTCTGCTTGCTGTCCCTTTGGGAGAAGCCTGTTCCACCAGGAAGTGGTAGCAGGGATCTGTCTGTGAACTCAAGAGCAAGACGCTTGCTTGGGTGCACAAGCTAGGGCAGGAGGCTCCATGAACAACAGCTCCACCATGGAGTATCCATGTAAGTGTGAGCCACAGTCTGGTCCAAAGTGACCTACGTAAAAGGATCACCTGAATGATAGATTAGTAATAAGGATATTTCTAGTTATGTATCTCTCTCCTAACTGCAACAGGCCACTGGAAGCTCTCAGCTACAAATAATTTCTTGGGGTGGGAGGGGGAGGGTGTCAGTAAATTCTCATGCACTGCCTCTCTCTCTCTGTGGTGGTGATTGGTTTTTAATGAGAAACCACTTTAGTGGTGGCTGATCTCTTCAATTGAACTGGAAGAGCTTCTTTATTTTTCTAATAATTCTGTGTCTAATGGAACAGATTTTAGAATAATGTTGAGAGCGGGAGCTACCTAGTCTTAGTCTATTTAAGATGAGGTTATTGTTTTGTGTTTAATTCTGTCATCTTGAATACATCAATACAATTAATCAGCCTTAAAATAATCCGCCATTGACTCATTGTTTTTTGCTGCTTACACTTCTACATTCAGTCAACTGTGTGCTAAGATAATGGAAACCACTTTGGAGAGTTCTATATTCTCTGAAATATTTGACCTCCTATACAATGCTTTGACGATTTAAGGTGAGCAAATCTGTTAATTGGAACTGGTGAAAAATTTATAGGCAACAATTTTTCTTACCTGTGGAAAGTAGGAGAAATTATTTAACCTTGAGGAGTGTTCACTTCACACCTTGTACATCACACCACTATCTTACGTATAACTAACATTTCTGCATTTCGTTGCCTTTTTGTGGTGCTGTGGTCTCTGGTGTCCAGCTTGGGACTCCCTTCCTCACTGCTGTACTACATGACTAGACCATGTGCACAGCTGGAGGTTAGGAGGCGCAGGCAGAGGTTGCAATGTTGCCCACCCCTTTCATTCTGGGATGCTTTCTCTCTTTTTTTTCCCTTTATCCTGAAATAATGCCATTCCTTCTCCCACCTATCAGTTGCCAAGTAACTCTAAGAACAATACCCATATGATTTGTAGCTTTTAGATCTCATACACTCTAATTTAGAAGACAGAATAAATCGTGTAACAGCTTAGTGATTATATGGCATTTACCAGCTAATTAAACAATCAATAGTTACTGTGTAATTATAGACTTATTCCACAGCACAGTAGTTTGTACCCTGCAAGATAAAGCAATGCTAAAGTTCTAAATGTAGGGGAAAAACCCCAGTGCCCTAAGGACTGCAGCATTTGGCACAGAATATAAACGCCGTAAAGCCCCTGGAGTGGATAACATACAAGCAGAACTAGTTAAGTGGTGGAGAGGCACCTGATATGACTTTTGGAGTCTGGAAGATGGCCCAAGACTGGGAGACAGTCCCTGATGTCTTGATGTTCTTCAAAAGAAGGACCCAATGGTTTGTGAAAACTACGGCACAATCTCATTATTGACTCGTCCTTGCAAAATACTGCTGCACCTCATGTTGAAGAGGATTGTACCCAAGATAGAGAACTTTTTGGCTGAAGAACAAGCCAGGTTTAGACCGTGAAGAGGTATAGTTGAGCAAATATTCAATCTGCGTGAGCTATATGAGATGGTGCTGGAGAATGATGGGAAGGTGGTCCATGACTTCACAGATTTTGCCAAGACATTCAATAGCATATGGCACAAACCTCTTTGGGTAATTCCGCAGGTGGCTGGAGCTGGCACAAATGTAGTAAGACTGGTACAAATCTTGAAAGATGCACAATGGCTTTGGTGTTTTGTGGGGCATGAATAGAGTAGTTTCACCTGAGAATAAGTGTCAGGCAGGGCTGCATGCTATCACCAACTATCTTCAACGATTAACTTGCAGAAATCTTAAGAGGAGTCATTGATGGAAAGCTACTGGATAATGTACCAAAAATTAGTCATCTGTGCTTCACTGATGATATTAATCTGATTAGATCGTTGCAAGGAGAGGTTCAAAAATTGCTAGAATGAGTAGTGGTGGAAGCAGAGAATTTCAGTGTAAAGATATCATATGAGAAGACAAAGGCAATAGTTACATAAGTGTGTTGAAAAGGCAAAGATATTCCTCCCCAAATCTGAGGAGGACATGGAGTGTGAGCACTTCAAATGCCTGGGTAGCATGCTTACAAGGGATGCTAAACATCACATAGAGATCTGACAGAACTGGACTTGTGACCACTGCTCTAGGACACAGCCACGTTTAGTGAAGTTAAAGTATTACTTGGAA